>NW_027507903.1:514473278-514795778 GCF_037356315.1 Lithobates pipiens | reverse complement strand
TCCCCTTTTACACCTGCAGAGGTCAGTTCGGGAATCTGGGCTGACCCCCTTCTAGTTGGCCTGTTTTTTAAAAGGAACTGCAGTCTTCTCACATAATTTGTAATAAAAACATCTTTGTAGCTTCCCTCCAACGACTGCAGAAATCTTCCTCCACTGAGTCTGGCTACAGCCATTTTAACTGTGGGCATCTGAAGCTGCTGCCTGTTCACTTTCTGGATTTACAAAGACGCACAGAGGCAAACCTCCAGCTCTGCAGCTCTCATTGGTCCTCTTATGACTCACCCCCCTCTCTTCCTGGCAAACTCTCAGCAGAGTTAGAGAGAGAGTGAGCTGTGCATGATGTCATAAGCCTGGGCTAATGACCAGACGAGTATCAGGATGTGGGCTGTATAAGGTATTTACTGGCAGATAAAACAAATTTTGCTAGCCAAAGTTAAAACAAGAAGGGCAGAAGATTTAACAGATAGGAAGATGAAAAAAATTACTGAAGGTCCATTTTAATCTCTATTAGAGCTTAAAGAGGAAGTAAACCCTGATGGGTTTTACTTCCTCTTTATTTCCCTGCAAAGGTAAAGCAAAATGGGCTACTATGCATCCCACAGTAGCCCATTATGTGTCACTTACCTGAAACCTGCGATGTCACCACTGCCCCCACTAGCAGTGAGCGTCCGTCTTCACATCTCTTCCTTCCGGGACCGCAAACACCAGCTCTGTGATTGTCTGGAGTCATGTGACATCACTCCCACGCATCCGTGCAGGAGCTGTCAGTCACGGCATGACCCCCCCCCTTTAGAAGCGGCACAATCTGCCGTTTCTAAAATGCGCACGGCTTTATTGTAAATATCTCCTAAACCGTGGAGGTTTTTATTTTTATTATATTATTTACAGAACCTACAGGTAAGCATTAATATAGGCTTACCTGTAGGTAAAAGTGGTTGTACATGGTGTACAACCACTTTAACTTGGGGGAACTTGAGCCAGACACCTACAGCTCTATCATATTCCTGTTGGCTTCCCTGGGGAACTATAGTCTGGTTATATTATGGTATCAATGACTATCACTCACTCTTATCTTGGATGGCTCATGGACAAAGATGCAGTTTGTGTAGTATTGCTATTAAGCCACAAAACAAATACATTTCTTCCTTTAAAAACAAGCTGCTGAAGTCCGACTGAAAGTCCACTAAATTTTGCTAGAAGTTAGTAGAAAGTGGCAGCCAGCACTTCTGATTTAAATTTAACATCCTCGGATTGGACTGAGGGGGGCTTTGAAGCTAGGGTTGCCATCTTTTTTTCAAGCCAAACCCAAACATTTTAGTGGTGCATGGCAGCACGGCACTGCACGCTTAACTCAACCCATTCACCTGAATGGGGCTGCGCTGCAACCGTGTGCAATGCACATGGCTACAGCACAGTGGCATGGGTTTTTAGGGGTTAAAAACAGGTGGTGAGGAGGCAGCATAACGCTTCTTCACCATCTGTCAAATACCTTCAAAACATGATCCACTTTGGATCACTCTTCAGAGTGCCCTGCGACTCAGTTTACACTTGTGGTTGGGGGGACAGTAAAAAAGTTTTAACTGCTACCCAACCATTCCCCTCAAGCTGAAAAGGCAGCAGAGGGGGATGTATACCTGCCGCAGCCAAAATGCTTTGCATCACAGTGCGGCAAAACATGTCTGCACTGTTGGGTTCAGCGAGCAGTATTGACTGCCGAATGTGGCCCATTCAAGTGAATGGGGCCTCCCCACATCCATGTGCAATGCATTAAATGACGGGGTGGTACTGTGTGGTTTAAACAGCTGGAAAGGAGGTGATAACACCTCCTCCCTAGCTGTCAAATGGTATCTGAAGAGCAATACAAATGTTTATTGCTCTTCAGAGGGCACTACATGTGTAAATGAGCCGTAAGGCTGTTCAGCCATTTCATTATATTCTGTGGAATCAGCTGGGGGCCAGGGGAAGGAACAGGACAGGCAGAGTGACAGGAAGGGGGCAGGCAGAGTGACAGGGAGAGTGTAAGATGACAGGAGGGGGGCAAGATGACAGGAGGGGTGCAGGCAGAGTGACAGGAAGGGGGCAGGCAGTGTGACAGGAGGGGTCAGTGTGACAGGAGGGGGGCAGAGGGACAGGAGGGGGCAGGCAGCATGACAGGAGGAGGGAAGGATGACAGGGGGACCTGTGGAGTGGACACACTATTCTATGCAGGACACTGTGCTGGCTCCGGGTCTGACTCCTGATCATCACATACAACACAGAGATGATAGCAAAGAATCCTAAGAATTCCCCCCTCCCTCCTCAGGTCAGTTTTTCTTACCAAGCCAAGTATTGTGGATGTAGCTGATTATGCGGCAGGTACAGAGGGGAACATGCAAACTCTAAGCAGGTAGTGCTGTGGTTTGGATTCAAACCGACAACCCTAGTGCTGCTAGGCAGAAGTGCAAACCACTTAGCCACTGTGCTGCCCTCCTCTGGTCAATTTAATCTTTATCCCCCTCAGAAGTTACAGGCACCACAAGGAGCAGGAAGCTAGGCGACACTTCTGGGAGGGGTTGAATACTGAACATCCTAGCTGCACATGTAACTCTGGATTAAGTGGTTATAAAAATAAATGAAACACCTGCAAGGCAATGGTGTAATGTGTTAGTATCGATCGCATACTAGCACTTTATGAAATACTTGCCTTGGAACAAAGCCCTCCAGCGCTGTACTGTCACTGCTGAGAGGACAAACATCTTCCCCCGGTCTGTCTTTCGGGCTCGCGTACTCCGGTTATGTGATTGGCATGCGCACAGGAGCCCTCGGTTCCGGCAAGAAGGTCTAAAGGTCCAACAAGGTATGCCGGACCTTCAGAGCGAATGCTCCGGTGATGTAACTGGCTGCATGTAGGGTGAATGTTTAGGAGATATTCATTTTACATACAGGTAAGCCTTATTATAGGCTTACCTGTAGGTAAAAATGACCAAGGGGGGTTTACTACCGCTTTAAATTGAGGCAGTTATGGTAAATATAGGAGGGGGTGGTTACATGGTACACCATCGGAGCAGAGGCCACAGCCCAGCCAAGGAGCATGGGAGAAGCTTGCTGAATTTGGCTGCAATTAATTATATGATAGCAAGGCTACCCATGGACTTTAGAGGGTGATCAAATTTGCAATCATCAAACCGCCCCTAGGGCAGCAAATCTCCCGTTTGTTGCAGAGTGTCTTATAAACCCTGCTAGGGCAGCTCTGCCAACCTTACATGTTTATGCCAATACAGAGGGGTGAGAAGAAGAGAGGAGAAGTGCTGACAGAGGATGCCAATGACACTTATCTTGAGGAGGAGAAAAATGTCCGCTCATGTCTATAGGCATGTGGAGCAGCTTTGTATAGGAAACCAATAAGTACTGTATATATTAATAAGCCGTGTAAAGTAAAACAGTAAGCCAAACTTCAGTTTGTCCAAATAAGCTTTTAAAATAAAAAACTAGATGTAATTGGTTGCAAGCACAGCTGTTTCAGAATCTATCTGCTCCAGCTTTAGTAAATTCCCCTCACTGACCTTAATTCAGTAAGCTGCAATATCATTTTAAGTAGTTGTAAAGGCAGAAGGTTTCATATAGGTACAGTGTTGCATGACTGCACAATTGTCATTCAAAGTGTGACAGCGCTGAAAGCTGAAAATTGGCCTGGGCAGGAAGAGGGTAAAAGTGACAAAAGTAGCCAAATGGTTAAATAATTTTTTTTTTAAATCACAGCACAGGTAAAAACAGTACTTTGCTGCACTCAACACCACCTCTTCTGCGTTGTCCCTTACACACTCACTGCTGATCAGGTGCCCTCTTCTTGCGTGAATGACACTCCGCATTATCCAACCCACTTCAGGGAGCCCAAGCTGTGTTGGGCACACCCCCTAGGGGATGGCATCACATCAAACTGGGCTTATAGTAGCAGATTTTTATTGGTGTCTTTGTTGCAGTCAGGTAGCTTCACCCTCTGTCTGTCATAATGACCATTGTCACTGAAACAGAAAGTGAAGAGAATCTTAGAATTTTAGGCTCCATTCACACCTAGGCGATTTGAATCCCAGGTGGAAGCTTGT
This sequence comes from Lithobates pipiens, assembly GCF_037356315.1. Taxonomy (NCBI): domain Eukaryota; kingdom Metazoa; phylum Chordata; class Amphibia; order Anura; family Ranidae; genus Lithobates; species Lithobates pipiens. The sequence continues at coordinate 514,791,696 of NW_027507903.1, read as the reverse complement.
CTCTCAAAAAGGAGCAGGAGTTTCATCCGGGCGACAGCGTAGCACGTTTTATCATGTGTCAACTGTGGCAAAATCACATCTGCGATTGGGGTTCCATTAACAAGTAATAGCATCGCAAACGCGGCCCGCATTTTGCCATAATTCTGGAATCGCGGGCAGAATCGTAGCGACTCCGCCCACAATTCAAATATCCTAGGTGTGAATGGAGCCTTAGAGTTGTACCCTGAACAAAAGGTGTGGGTAATTCTTCCAATGGGAATACTTGTTTCAGTGACAACTGTCTAAGCCCTTGTACACACGGTCGGACATTTCGACAACAAAATCCGTCGGATTTTGTCCAAAACTTGTGTTGCATACACACGGTCGGACAAAGTTGTGATGTGATGACGTTATTTCGTTACGATGGGACTACGTTCCGGCTAGTAGCCAATAGCTTTGGGTTAGGAATTTGATCTGAGCATGTGTGGCACTTTGTCCGATCGGAATTCTCTACAAACGATCAGACAAAGTCCTATCGGATCATGTTGTCGGAAAATTTTATAGCCCAGCTCTAAAACTTTGTCGGTCGGATATTCCGACGGAAACAGTCCGATGAAGCCCACACACTGTCGGATTATCCAACAACACAGTCCTATCGGACATTATCCATCGCAATCTCCGACCGTGTGTACAAGGGCTTAGAGGCGATTTCCCCTTGCTTTGCAGAGATTTTCTTTCACTTCCTGTTGTGTCTGGGAAAGAAAGTTAAGGTAACTCCCCCCAAAGCGACACAGACAGTAAATAATAAACTTTATATAAATAATAAATTATTAGGGTTTCTATGACTCAGTGTCATCCAATGCCCAGGGCGGAGATGGCAAACTGTGTCAGGACTCAGGAGTACAAAATAAAAAGAGTGCAGGAGTCTGGGGTGTGTACGGTACAGCATAACTCCCAGCTGTCCCTGATTTGGAGCAATGTCCCTCTGTCCCTCATTCCTCCTCATTTGTCCCTCATTTTGGTCTGATCTATATAGATGTATATAAAATGCACTATTTATCTATCAAAAAGTGTTTTCCAGCTCTAAACCTTTCATCTGATTTCTAAATTGCTGCATTTGTAAATTCCAAAAGCCAATATAAAGGAATAGTAGTGGGGAAAAAAGCACTTGTGGGTTCAACCAATTTTGTTTTTTTGTACAATTCTCCTTTAAGGGGGTGTGGCAAGGGGTGTGTCCTATGCCTGCATACTTTTTCTGGTAGGTGTCCCTCATTCCCATCTAAAAAAGTTGGGCGGTATGGTACAGCGTAAAGCTCCGTTCACACAGGGGGCGACGCAAGGCGACACGACTTGCCGTGCCACGACCTGACAAGTCGCCCCCGTTCTGTACTACGGAACCGTTCTAAGAGGAGCGACTCGAGTCACTCCGACTTAGAAAAAAGGTTCCTGTACTACTTTTGGGCGACCTCGGGCGACTTGCATTGATTTCTATACAGAAGTCATTTGCAAGTCGCCGCTGAGGTCGCGGCAGGTCGCGGCGAGGCAAGTCGTGTCGCCTCGCATCGCCCCCTGTGTGAACCGAGCCTAAGGGTCTGTAGAGGGAAAAATGTCCCCCCACACAAGTGATGCTCTCCCCCACTTTAACCTTTCAACAAAAATATGCACTCCTTTTCATTTAGAACAATCCAGCACTAGTCTGCACACACAGCCCCCCAGCACAAATTCTCTTCCTGTAATCCCCCTCCAAGCACAAATCCTTTCTTGCCTTCTAAGCATGGACTCTTCTCCACCTCTTATCCCCCAAATCATCCACATAGCACATATACTCCCATCCAATCCCTCCTTCTAGCACAAATCCTCAAATTCCCCCACCTAAATGCCCCCTCCCAGTAAAAATCCTCCTCCCCTCCCAGCAGAAATCCCCCTCCCCAAAACCCTCTTTCTAGCATACATCCTCTTTCTCCAAATCCCCCTCCCAGCATAATTCCTTCTCCCCCAAGCCCCTCCTCCTAGCACAAATCCCTTTATTCAATCCTTCCCCAAGCACAAATTCCCCCTCCACCTTACACAAATGCTCTTCCTCCAAATATCTCCCCAGCACAAATCCTCTTATTCCCCCCCCCCCCCATCCCCTCTCCCAGCACAGATCTTCCTACCTCCAGGCTCCTCCTTGTGTTGTGTCATAAGACACATCAGAGCTGAAGAGAAGCCTAGGGCAAAATTCCCTTGGCTTGGCGCTCTAACATTACATGTCACAACAACATGCAGCAAGCAGGGGCAGATGCCAGCTTTTACAGTTACGATGATCGCTGTGCTGGGGATCCAGGGGCACCCCGCAGCAAATGTGAGCAAGAGCACTGTAGCAGCCCACTGGGGACCCATCCCTCCTCCTTTTTCCATGAATTGAAGGCCTCCTGGGATATGTGACATGCACACCCATAAGGGACAGCATGTCATTCTCGCCTCGACAAGGATGGGGTTGTAAGCCACAATGTGCAAACAAAAAAAAGTTACATTTAAAAAAGGGGAGGTTCTTGCTGTGGAGTGGCGAGAGGGTTTAAAAAGGGCAAAGTCATTTTTCTAGACCCCTTTTTGTTCCTTTAAGTGGGCTATTAAACATGGGGTCAGGAAGGTCTGCCTAATAATGTTACCACTGTGATCGGCTGTAATAGTGGCCACAGGATTGGGAGCTGGTCCCGTCGGTTCCCAACCATTAGTACAGACCAACGTTTACTATTAATAGGCTGCGAATGCATAAAAAAAAAACACATGCCTGACAATTCCATCAAAACAAAGTGCAACACAAAGTTTGATATAGATGTTGTGGTGGGGTGATATGCGTTGCTTTCTACTGTGTTGGAGTGTCATTCACAATGAACCACACATAGAGTAGGCATTTTTTTACATGCATTGTGGCCATAGGCGTGCGCACAGGGTGTGGCAAGTCTGCCTAGGCATACCCTAATCACCTTGTGTGGCCCAGATGCTACCTGTCTAAACCACTGATATTTCACCAAAGCCCCATAATGGGGCTCCTAAAAAAATATATAAAAAGAAAAAAAATGTAAAAAGAATTATGTAGCACTGACCCCCAAAGGAACTGCTGGTTTTATTGGGCTTGCCGTTATCTTCTTGATTGCTTCTCCGTCTAGGGTTTCCCCTGGTAGATGGCCCAAAGAAATGTGGAAACTGACACTGAATGTTCTTTTGGGTTATTTAATTGAAATAGAAACAGAGTCTCTCAGTTTAGGGTAGAGGGTTAGGAATAAGTTCAGGTACTTTGGACCACAAAAATGAAAAGTCTCTTATAGGAAAAATCCAGAGAATAGCAACCATTTCACAGCTGGATTTTACAACCCCGGGATAGACCTCCTCACACTAGGCCTAGCAGCCGGTAGGATGCTAAGTAAAGTCTCGGCCACAGACTTGAGCGTAGAATACTTGAGAAAGTCTCTGCCACAGACTTGAGCATAACTGAGGGACATAGACAAATTTAAAGAGCTATCATACGGTACCAGTATCTCTCAGCCGATCCGGCAATACTGTATGAGTGTAGATCCATGTAGGGTCCTTCAACTGAGCCTCCAGGCTCCTTCAGAGAAGCCAGCCTTGCGCACGACCTTCTCCTGAAGAGTCCTCCCCTGAGGTTTCTCCAGTTGCTGGGCCTCTCCTTTAGATGAGACGACATCGGACCACCTTTGAATCAATAGGCCCCGAGATCCATTCAGGCCTGTCCCTGCAGCTGCGTCGCCTCGGGCTAGCCAGCCCCGAGACTTGAAATGCATGGTTCTGCACCCCAGGCCAGGAGGGCCCTGGGGCTGGTCAGGAGGACCAGAACCAAACAGACAGAAAATAATCTCCTGAACCCTGAAGCACGTGACCTTAAATACCACCTCCCAGAATGCATAGCAGGAGACCACTCCCACTGGGCTGGTTCAGAGGGAAATCAGTGGCATTCAATACACCCAGCTAGACTGCGTTCCTACTCTTGACGGCAGTGACAGCGACACCTGCGGCCATGGACAACCCAGTGCAACCCAGCTGGACTGGTACGGAAACTATAAATTTAGAAAATTAGCCCCAAAAATCAACTTTGGTTTCAGGAAAAGTTAACTTTGAAAAACATATAGCGCCTGCTCGTCAGGAGCCAGCGCTAGAATTATAAAAAAAACAAAGTAATACGAATAAAAACTACTCACACCATCCACTGCCCCTCTGACACCATCCACTGCCCTACTGACACCGTCAGTATATATGCACACATACACGTGTTTGAACTTTGAGGTGAACACTCTAATGCAATAGGCTGTGCACACCTATGATTGTGGCAACACGTGTAACACATTTTATTACTCATTGCCCAGACACATAAGCGTGAATAGGCCTTGAACAGCGAATTCCTAATGAAAACAACTCAATTGAATAACAGTTGCAGTTTCTCATTAATTGATCTGATATAGATTAAAACAAAGTATCAGAGATAAAGTGGTTGTCTTTGAAGCTTTTTGTTATTTTGGAAGTGCTTGTAAAAAAAAAAAAAATTAAAGCGGTCTTAAAAAGATCTGCTTGAAAAAAAAAAGTAAAATATTAAATCGGTTGCTATGGTGCCCTTCGTAAGTGTTTGTTCTGGAGCGATACTAAAGCAACAATTCTTTGCTGTTTCAAGGCCCCCCTTATTTCTAATATCCCAGAGTTGCATTTGGACTGATATTCTCCTTCTTTTTCCAAGCCTTCTGTTATCTGTTTTACCAGCTAGTGGTAAATGTCCTGCCTCTTTAGCCATCTGTGCCTTTCAGCTGCTCATTTCATTTGTTCCATCTTCCTGGAGAACGTGAACTTCTCCCCATCACCCATTACTGGCAGCCCCAGAACAAAATGTCTCTTGATCACATCAGAGATTGGGCTGGAATCTTGATAAACTGCCTCAGCTGTACGATGCCAGGATGCACATTAAGTCTGATCTGTCACTAAGTGGCATAAAAATAGCAGGGCGATTAATACGTCACAGCTTCAAGCTATACAATGCTATTAAACCTAAAGGTGCGCTCCAATACAATTTTTATTTATTTTTTAAATGGGGATTTAAGGGAACTGATGAAAAACATTCATAGGCAGAGGTTACTTTTTTTTTTTCAACAAATGGGCAAAGCTTACAGTGCCTTGAAAAAGTATTCATACCCCCTGACATTTTCCATATTTTGCCATGTTACAACCAAAAACGTAAATGTCATTTATTGTGATTTATGTGATAGACCAATACAAAGTGGCACATAGTTGTGAAGTAGAAGGAAAATGATAAATGGTTTTCAAACTTTTTTACAAACAAATATGTGAAAAGTGTGGCGTGCATTTGTATTCAGCCCCCCTGAGTCAATACTTTGTAGAACCACCTTTCACTGCAATTACAGCTGCAAGTCTTTTTGGGAATGGTTCTACCAGCTTTGCACATCTAGAGTGAAATTTTTGCTCATTCGTCTTTGATTTGATGGAGAGCATCTGTGAACAGCAATTTTCAATTCTTGACACAGATTCTCAATTGGATTTAGGTCTGGACTTTGACTGGGCCATTCTAACACATGAATATGCTTTGATCTAAACAATTTAATTGTAGCTCTGGCTGTATGTTCAGGGTCGTTGTCCTGCTGGCCCAGTCTCAAGTCTTTTGCAGACTCCCTGTACATATGACTGTTTTTCTCTGAAGGTTTTTCCGATGGAATGCCAATGAAACTGTTGTGCATACACACGATCACACCAAAGTCCGATCGTCAGGGACGCTGTGAAGTACAGCACGTATGACAGGACTAGAAAAAGGAAGTTCAATATTCAGTAGCCAATAGCTTCTGTCTCGTACTTGCTTCAGAGCATGCGTCGTTTTTGGGCCGTCAGAACAGTTAAACAGACAAGCGGTTTTCCCGATCGGAATTGGCTCCTTTGGAAATATTTAGAACATGTTCTATTTCTAGGTCCCTCAGAGTTTTCTAAAAAAAAAAAAAAAAAAAGTCTGATGAGGCATACACACGATCGGAAAATATACAATGAAACGCTTCCCTCTGACTTTTTCTGTCAGACATTCCACTTGTGTGTACGCAGCATAACAGGTTTTCTTCTAAGATTACCCTGTATTTGGCCCCATCCATCTTCCTATCAACTCAGACCAGCTTCCCTGTCCCTGCTGAAGAAAGGCATCCCCACAACATGATGCCGCCTCCACCACCATGTTTGGATGGTGTGTTCAGGGTGATGTGCATTGTTAGTTTTCTGTCACACATAGCGTTTTACTTTTAGGCCAAAAAGTTCAATTTTGGTCTCATCTGATCAGAGCACCTTCTACCACATGTGTGCTGTGTCCCCCACCTGGCTTCTAGCAAACTGCAAATGGGACTTCTCATGGCTTTCTTTCAACAATTCTCCCGCCTGGGCTGTGGATCTCTGCAGCTCTTCCAGAGTTACCATGGGCCTCTTGACTGCTCCTCTGTTTAACGCTCTCCTTGTTCAGCATGTCAGTTTAGGTTGATGGCCATGTCTTATTAGGTTTGCGGTTGTGCCACGCGTTTTCCATTTTCAGATGATAGATTGAACAGTGCTCTGTTAGATGTCCAAAGCTTGGGATATGTTTTTTATAACCTAACCCTGCTTTAAACTTCTCTACAACTTTATCCCTGACCTGCCTGGTGTGTTCCTTGGCCTTCATGATGCTGTTTGTTCACTAAGATTATCTAACAAACCTATGAGGGCTTCACAGAACAGCTGCATTTATACTGAGATTAAATTACACACAGGTAGATTATATTTACTAATTAGGTGACTTCTGAAGGCAATTGGTTCCACTAGATTTTAGTTGGGGGTATCAGAGTAAAGGGGGCTGAATACAAATGCACACATCACTTTTCAGATATTTATTTATAAAAATTGTTGAAAACCATTTATAATTTTCCTTCCATGTCACAACAATTATTTGCTACTTTGTGTTGGTCTAGCACATAAAATCCCAATAATATACATTCACCTTTTTGGTTGTAACATCACAAAATGTGGAAAATTCCAAGGGGTATGAATACTTTTTCAAGGCACTGTACTTTTAGTGAAAACCACATGTCAAAATAATCAACAGATTCAAAGATCCAGGAAGTAAAAAGTTGATCTCTGTATACACACATCCGGTGGTGGTACGGGTCCTTCCTCTTATCCTACAGTTGTGGCAGTAAGTGGTCCCTACAGTTGGCCTGCCGAAGTGCAGAACAGTTGGCCATACATTGAATTCTGTCAGGTTCCTGATGAACTGGCCAAAATGTTCAATTGTTCTTGATTGAAAAATCTAAGTAGCCAGATAGAAAATTGTCAACCAAAGAGCGGTTGCATCCAATCAGATCAATAGCCGCAGCTGGAGAATTTTCTGTCTGTGGTTTATAGTGCAGATGGAGATATATGATTCTGGAGGTTGAACAAAAACAAAAATTGAATAATAATAAAGTATAAGTATAGCCTGCCTAATACTCCTAACCCAGGCTGCCTGATGATGTGTTCCCAGGGGGCAGGTCCATGACAGTCTGGGCTTAGCAAAAGCTGACTGAATGACGATGGCAGCAGGGGCGGACTGACAACTCATGGGGCCCCCGGGTAATAGGAGAAGATTATGGGGCCCCTGGGCAACAGGAGAAGATTATGGGGTCCCCGGCAATAGGAGATTATGGGGCCCCCAGGCAATAGGAGAAGATTATGGGTCCCCCGGGCAATAGGAGAAGATTATGGGGAGCCCCGGGCAATAGGAGATTATGGGGCCCCCAGGCAATAGGTTATGGGGCCACATAGTATACACACACACATACAGTATACACAGACATACAATATGCACACACAGTATACACATACAGAATACACATACACACACCGAATAGGTACTGGAGAGGCAGCGCAGCTATAATCTTGGGATTTTTTTAAAAACACAATTTTTTACATACTGTCTCTGATTTTATTGCAATCACTTTAATTTGCAGGGATTTCCTCTTACTTCCTGTTTGGCTATGGGACAGCCTCCCTTGCTCTACTCAAAATGAAAAAAATAAAAGTTTTGCCTATAGTTCTACATTAACCTGCAAGACAGAGGGTATCTAATTACAGAAAAAAGTACTGCATGGAATAGCATTGGATTGAAGGTCATTATTAAAGGACTAGTTCACCTTTTCAGAAGAAACACCACCCCCTGGTCCCAACTGCACTTACAGAAGGCGGGAGAAAAGAAAGTCTCCTCTATCCCTGGTCTAGTGCCAACTTCCATTATGAAAGATGATGGTCACTACAACACAACACACAGATAAGGTGACTCTCGCACAACCTTAGTGCGGTTCTAACTCTTCTCTACTCTGTCCAAAACTAAAAGAAACATTTTGGCCTTAGATACAACTTGAGTTATATGCCAAGCTTGACTTGTCCTGTTAAGGTTCAAGTAGAACTTCAGTTTCCACTTTTTTTTAAAATGGTACTAAACTAAGAAAAACCTTATTTCCGCAATGCTGCAGTTAAATTCCTGACTGGATGCTGCCATCTTCTCCCCGGCTACTTCTGGGTGTCAGATTTTTGGCCACTTGATTGGCCAGTTGGAGAATGACATCATCTCGCGCATGTGCATGGGAGTCTGTTATTCTGGTACATCTGGATTGTCCTTTTAATTGACCAATGCCAAAACATTGGCATTTAGGGAGAGTAGGTAATTGGCCAGGTTTGCCGCACTGCAAAAAAGTATTACCGTATCTGTCCATAATGATTCCAGTACAAAAAAATTCAACTTTTTGCTTACTTCCACTATGTTTGTTTAAAGTGGAGAGGAACTATAAAGCAGATTCGTGCTCTGTGCTGTCCTTCTCTACATCTACTTCTCCTTTCTAACCTCAAGGGAAGCTTGAGCCTATCCACCCAATCACACTTCTTTGCCACCAGTTTTAGGTGTTGGAAATGTAATTGTTGCCGTAATAGTAATAGTAATGCAACTTGCAACATAAACAGTTGAGCACTATCTGTGATATAGTGTTTTTTTTTTTTTTTTTGCACTAACATCCAAATTTTCAGGACAAGCCTTTGGGATGCACCTCTCCCTTCTGCTAGGTACTGCTTGCATCATAATGATGAGGGTTACACCCCCCCAAGGTACTGCTTGCATCATAATGATGGGGGTTACACCCCCCAAGGTACTGCTTGCATCATAATGATGGGGGTTACACCCCCCAAGGTACTGCTTGCATCATAAAGAAGGGGGTTACACCCCCCAAGGTACTGCTTGCATCATAAAGAAGGGGGTTACACCCCCAAGGTACTGCTTGCATCATAAAGAAGGGGGTTACACCCCCCCAATTTTTTCCCAGAAAATGTGGATGTTAGTGCTAATAAAGAAAAGTATCACAAATAGTGTGGGAAAGAGCTTTTTCACACCTAAAATTACATAATAAATTGCGTGAGGATATGATTTGATTATTCAGCCATTTTCTCATATATTTAATGCGCGTGTATATAGTATATCTTAGTAAATTTGCCTCTATCCCCTTAATCCACATGCAAACCCTAACTATGAACTTCTCTTATTTGCTCCATTTTGATCTGTTAAATATACAATTGAAAGGGTTTTATTATATATGTTTGATAAGTGCAAAAAAATCATGTCACAAAAATTCAGGGCTGTCCTGTGTCTGGTGCACATACAGTATCCTGTATTATCTCTAGGAGTTTAATTCACCCTCCAAGCCAGGGCACCTTCAGCACTGAATGTACTATATGCAATGGAAAGGGGTACTGGGGTATGCTGGAGGGTCTATTGATGCTGGCAGGAATTTATTTTTGTGTAGGGGTTATTGTTGCTGAGGAGGTCTAGTGTTGCTGCAGAGGGTGGGTCAATTGTTGAGGGAGAGGTCTATTGTTACTGGCTGCTGGAGGGTATGTCATTGGTGGCTGCTAGGAAATATGTTGATGTTGCTGGGGGTCTATTTTTGCAGGGGTGGATCTATTGCTGTTAAGGGTGGTAATTTATAACAGGCAGTCCATTGCTGCTGGAGGGGGGTATAATGTTGTGTAGGGCATCCATTGTTGCTGGGGTGTGTCTAGGGTTGCTTGGGGGTAGCTATTACTGCTAGGGCATCTATTGTTGCTGCTGTGGGGTCTAGTTGGGGTTGCCACCTCAGCCCTTTAAATCCGAACACATATGAATTACACAGGTTCTGAGGCTGATTTCCTGCACCTATTGTCTGAGAACAAAAAAGCCCTGAGTTTAGTAAAAGACACTGGGCAGGGCTGACACCACTCAGTCCTCAAATATGTTGTGTGTTAGTTTCTAGAACTTTCTGTACTTATAGGATCTATAAAGGTATAAAGCATAGGGAGCGTGCGTGTACTGTATATGTTTTTATTTTTTTAATTTAACCTTTGCGTTGCCATAAACTTTCAATTTCAAAATAGTTTAGCATACCAGTCACTCAGCCTTGCTACCAATACATTTATTTCATTCTTATCTTTTTATGAAGGATTGTACACATCAATTGGTCTGCTGAGGCAGAAAAATGTTTCAATGTAAATTGATTTCTATAGGCCGACGTTAGGCCTGGCTGTGTACACATAGGGTTCAAGGTAAGCTCATTGCTCAGCAACATTCCTCACATGCCTTCAGTGCTCAGGGTGAAACGGTTCTATCTATACTCATCAAAACAGAACAGGACAAAAAAGGAAATTAGGACAAGCGTTATATAGTGTTTTTCAAAACTGGGCAAAGGCAATTGAAAATACAATTGAAAATACTTTCTATAGCTATTTTCTATAATGAAATGGAATATTTCGTGTTTTTTCATTACATTTTCTACATTGATTTGTTGACAGGACTAAAAATTATAATTTTTTTAAAAACTTTTTTTTGCTTTAATCATGAAATTATGAATTCTGTTTATAAGGGTTTTGCTTTATATTTACTGTTCACAGCCAGCAGGTGGCAAAATGCCCAGCTGTGGCTTACTACTATACTCTGAATAGCCTATTTTGTGACCAGACCTAAGATACAGGAGGATAAAATAAGTATTGAACATACAAAGAAACCAAAACAAATAAGTTGAGAAATTAAGTTATGTGTAAGAAAATGCAATGACACAGGGAAAAAGTATTGAACACATGAAGAAAGGGAGGTGCATGGAAAGCCAAGTCACCCATTGAAATCTATCAGTAATTAGAAAGCCTGCACCTTGTTAGTGGAAATTATAATCAGCTGATGAAGCCTCAACTGATGGCCTATAAAAAGGTGTCTAATTACCAACATGTCAGACAAGAAACACCTCATGATGGGTAAAAGCAAAGAGCCCCCTCAAGACCTTTGCAACCTTTTGTTGCAAAACATACTGATGGCATTAGTTACAGAAAGATTTCTAAACTTCTGGCTATTCCAGTGAGCACGGTTGGGACCTTAATCCTGGAAGTGGAAAGAACAGAATTTCACCATAAACAGCCATGTGCTCCTCACAAGATTTCTCTGACAGAGGAGTGAAAAGAATTATCAGAAGACTTGTCAAAGAGCCAAGGACCACTTGTGGAGAGTTTCAGAAAGACCTGGAATTAGCAGGTACAATATTACAGGTACAAAGAAAACTATAAATAATGCACGCAACCACCATGGCCTGCAGGCTCACCACACACGACTCCGTTGCTAAAGAAAAAGCATGTTGAAGCTCATTTAAAGTTTGCTGCACAACATATAGACAAGCTTGTGAAATACTGGAAGAATACGGCCTGGTTAGATGAGACCAAAATTTAACTCTTTGGATGCCATAATACACACAATGTTTGGAGGTCAAATGACACTGCACATCACCCCATAAACACCCCCATACCAACAGTGAAGTTTGAGGTGGGAACATCATGGTGTGGGGCTGTATTTCAGCATACGGTACTGGCAAACGTCATGTCATTGAAGGAAGGATGAATGGAAAAATATGGCAAGACATTCTTGATAAAAATCTTCTGCCATCTATTAGGATGATGAAGATGAAACGAGGGTGGATATTTCAGAAAGACAATCCAAACACAAAGCCAGAGAAACTCTCAATTGGTTTCAAAGAAAGAAATAAAGCTGCAAGAATGGACCAGCCAATCACCTGACTTCAATCCAATAGAAAATCTAAGGAAAGAACTAAAGATCAGAGTTTTATAGAAGAGGCCCACGGAACCTTCAAGATTTGAAGACTGTTAGCCCTTGTACACACGGTCGGAGATTCCGACAACCAAATCCGTCGGAGTAATTCCGACGGATTAATTCCGGAAGAGGTCCGGAAGTGATGTTGCATACACACGGTCGGACAAAGTTGTCGGAAAATCCGGTTGTACATAACGTGATGACGTTATTTCGTTACGACGGGACTATGTTCAGGCTAGTAGCCAATAGCTTTGGTCTAGGAATTTGATCTGAGCATGCGTGGCACTTTGTCCGTCGGAGTAGGCTACACATGATCGCAGTATGTCCGAGCGGAGCATTTTGTCGGAAAATTTTACCGGCAAGTTGGAAAAGTTGGTCCGTCGGATATTCCGACGGAAACAGTCCGATGGAGACCACACACAGTCGGAATATCCGACAAAACTGTCCGATAGGACACATTCCGTCGGAATCTCCAACTGTGTGTGCAAGGGCTTAGTGTGGAAGAATGGGTCATAATCACACCAGAGCAATGTATGCGACTAGCTTCTCCATACGGGAGGAATCTTGACGTGGTCGTTACCAACAAAGGATTTTGTATGAAGTATTAAATAAGTTTCAGTTAGCGCGTTCAATACTTTTTCCCTGTGTCATTCCATTTTATTACACATAACTTAATTTCTGAACTTATTTGTTTTGGTTCCTTTGTATGTATGCATTGCATGGATTGTTACTGAGACATGAGGTGAAAATTTTATGGAATGCTTGAAAGTTGTCTCCTTTAAATAGCATTGGTCATGGTTTCTATGTAAGATAGGGATTTGTAACAGGGTACAGTATTTGTCTTTTAGGGGTGCAAGGTTCATCAGTAGGAGTGAAAAAATAGGATTTTTTGTACTCACCGTAAAATCCTTTTCTCTGTAATTCACAGACTGACACAACTCCTCTCTTAGCCATTGGGTTGTTACGTCACCTTTAGGAGAATACTAGGCATTACATGTTATGTAAAACACAGAACTTTCCAGTTCCACCTAAGGGGCAGTCCCTTAGGTAACAACCCCCCAGCCTGCCATGCAGTCATCAGTAAGTCAACAAGCAGTATAACGTAAAGAAAAAACAGGAGGGGTGGGTGCTGTGTCAGTCAGTGAATTAAAGAGAAAAGGATTTTCACGGTGAGTACAAAAAATCCTATTTTCTCTTATATTCACCGACTGACACAGCTCCTCTCTTAACCATTGGGACGTCCCCAAGCAGTGCCAAGTGAGGGGTGGGAAAACAGCATAAAACTTCATCCACCATGGCAAGTGGGAACTAGTGCAACTATACCCACAAAAACAACAGTGTGTGGAAAAAAACACCACAAAAACAGGGTACACCTCAACAGGAGGCACTACCCTCAACCGCACCAAAAACTGCGGTAACTAATGCAAAAGTGCATTAACTTAAAGGTACTGCCTTTTTACCCAAAAAAACAGGAAAAAACGAAAAATTGCATACACAATTGCAACTATACAGCCACCTGAAAAACCTTGTGGCCAAAACAGGCATCAGCCGATGTACTGACATCTACCTTGTAGAACTTGGTAAACATGTGGACAGACGACCAGGTCGCAACTTTACACACTTAAGCGACAGACGCTTGATGTCAGAAGGCCCAAGACGTTCCGATTGCCCTTGTGGAGTGGGCCGTGAACGGAAAGGGGGGCCCCTGCCCCTTCAAGGCATAGGCTTGTACTACAATCTGTCTGATCCACCTGGAAATGGTGGCCGACGAGACCACCATGCCTTTCTTTGGACCAGCCACCAATACAAACAGTGAATCTGACTTCTGACTGCATGGCAGGCTGGGGGTTTGTTACCTAAGGGACCGCCCCTTGGGCGGAACTGGAAAGTTCTGTGTTTTACATAACATGTAATGCCTAGAATTCTCCTAAAGGTGGCGTAACAACCCAATGGCTAAGAGAGGAGCTGTGTTAGTCGGTGAATATAAGTGAAAAAAGAGGCTTTATTTTGTGGCATGCTATACAGGGACATTGGGTGGCAACAGCAGTAAAAGTATGTGCCGGTTGGGCACTGGGGATGAAGTTACTGCAGTGAAGGACAATGGAATATGAGATTTTTGCTCCCATGAATAACTTACAAGAGGATGCAGAATCAGGAGCAGGATTAAACTTCTACACCCACAATTATCAGCACCAGAACCTGAACTTTTTCTCAAGTGATCTTTACACAAGCAAGGCAATGTTCTCTACTTAAAAACTGCAAGCTCAGAAAATGCCTATGTGATGGGACCTAGTGATACTGAAAGTTCTCTCTGTGACTGTTTCCTCTCTTAAAATACCTCAAAGGAAGAACATTCTTGATCCTAGCTATCATTAGCAGAGATATAGTGGGGAAGAGCTCTTGAAATATTCTAAAGAGTGCCAGATAATCATTTTTTTTACGCAGTTATATTTTCTCATGCTCGGTGTGTAGGTGACAGACACTTGAGTATAACATGTTCAGACTCTATTAGCGTCTTGCAGCTGCTCTGTAATCAAACTCTGTTCTAGCAGATGACTCTCATGAATTTCCCAATTAACCTAATTGCAATTATCCTACTTGCTAATGTAGTCGGAACACAAAACCTATAGGAATCTTTGTTTTGTTTCATTGGCCTTCTTCCAGGTGAATATGGATTAGTGGGCCTTTGGTGGACCTTAGGACTTTTGGTGCTCAAGAAAAGGATTATGTATAGATAGGCATAGACTGTAGTTGTGTTGGGATAGTAATAGATAACAAGTAGGCTCCTGATCCTGGCAGACCCTAAGGCCTGGTAGCCAATTAACAGGCCACTACAAAAGTTAAAATGTATGTAAAGTCTAACAATAACATTTGTTTTTCCTTGTGCTTAGTCTTTCAAATATACAACTGAAAGCATTTTGTTAACTGCCTGGAGTTCAGCTTTAAAGCTGAATTCCAGTTATGGTTTGTTCCTGACATAGATATTTTATAGCTAGGCAACACCTATCCTCATATTGATTAGTGGGTCCAAATTAATAATAACTACTGCAGTAGGGAACAGACACAAAAGATACGCTCAGCATCTTTCCAAATAATCGTTCTCCTTTATTATGACGCATTTGAAGGTTTTTATACACATGGTTACGTAGATATGACATTAATATTACAATTGTACGTTTATGGTAACAAAGGGCGTTACATAGGCAGGCTAATTCTAATCAGGACTCGAAAGAATGCAAAACATGTACTGAAAACATTATTAGTGCCGTGTGCACAGTGAGGGCATTGTGCAATACGTATAAAATAGAATACAATTATATACAGAACCTACAAATTTCCATTACAGTGTCGCATAGATACGGTGACTTGAAAAAGTATTCATACCCATTGAAATTTTCCACATTTTGTCATGTTACAACCAAAAACGTAAATGTAGTTTATTGAGATTTTATGTGCTAGCCCAGCACAAAGTGGCACATAATTGTGAAGTGGAAGGAAAATCATGAATGGTCTTCCTAACTTTTTCAAAGAAATATGTGAACAGTGTGGCATGCATTTGTATTCAGCCTCCCGAGTCAATACTTTTTAGAATCACCTTTCGCTGCAATTACAGCTGCAAGTCTTTTTTGGGATGTCTCTACCAGCTTTGCACATCTAGAGAGTGACATTTTTGCCCATTCTTCTTTGTAAAATAGCTCAAAGCGCTATCAGATTGGATGGAGAGATGGATTTAGGTCTGGCCATTCTAACATATCAATATGCTTTGATCTAAACCATTTCATTGTAGTTCTGGCTGTATGTTTAGGGTCGTTTTCCGGCTGGAAGGTGAGCCTCTGCCCCAGTCTCAAGTCTTTTGCAGACTCCAACAGATTTTCTTCTAAGATTGCCTTGTATTTGGCTTGATCCATATTCTGACCAACTTCTCTGTCCCTGCTGAAGAAAAGCATTCCTACAACATGATGCTGCCACCACCATCTTTTACAGTGGGGATGGTGTGTTCAGGGTGATGTGCAGTGTTAGTTTTCCACCACACATAGTGTTTTGCTTTTAATCCAAAAAGTAAAATTTAGGTATCATCTGACCAGAGCACCTTCTACCACATATGTGCTGTGTCCCCCACCTGGCTTCTCGCAAACTGCAAATGGGACTTCTTATGGCTTTCTTTAAACAATGGCTTTCTTCTTGCCACTCTTTCCATAAAGGTCCGATTTGTGGAGTGCACGACTAATAGTTGTCCTGTGGAAAGATTCTCCCACCTAAGCTGTGGATCGCTGCAGCTCCTCCAGAGTTACCATGGGCCTCTTGGCTGCTTCTCATATTATTGCTCTCCTTGCCCACCCTGTCAGTTTAGGTAGACGATCATGTCTTGGTAGCTTTGCAGTTGTGCCATACTCTTTCCACTTAGGAATGATGGATTGAACAGTGCTCTGTGAGATGTTCAAAGCTTGGGATGCTTTAAACTTCTTTACAACTTTATCCCTGACCTGTCTGGTGTGTTCCTTGGCCTTCATGATGCGGTTTGTTCACAAAGGTTCTCTAACAAACCACTGAGGGCTTCACAGAACAGCTGTATTTATACTGAGATTCAATTACACACCGGTGGACTCTATTTACTAATTAGGTGACTTCTGAAGGCAATTGGTTATAACCCCTTTAGTTAGGGGTATCATGAGAAAAAGGGGGCTGAATACAAATGCACTTTTCACATACTGGTATTTATTTAGAAAAAATTTGGAAAACCATTTATCATTCTCCTTCCACTTCACAATTATGTGCCACTTTGTGTTTGTTGGTCTATCACATAAAATTCCAATAAACTACCGTATATACTCGAGTATAAGCCGAGATTTTCAGCCTCTTTTTTGAGGCTGAAAGTGCCCCCCTCGGCTTATACTCGAGTCATCGCTGTCTGCCCGCTCGATCAGCGTGTCGAGCAGACAGACAGCGGCCATTCTATGATTCAAAAGCCGCGCCTCCGGCTCCGCCTTCGCCTGTGATAGGCGGAACACTGAATTTCCCAGCAGCCTGTGTTCCGCCTATCACGGGCATCGTCTCATCCTCGTACTACGGACGAGGATGATACGACGTCCGTGATAGGCGGAACACAGGCTGCTGGGAAATTCAGTGTTCCGCCTATCACAGGCGAAGGAGGAGGCGCGGCTTTTGAATTTTACAATGGCCGCCGACAAAGAGGGCACGGGACGGAGGCAAGGCAAGGCACGGCACGGGACGGGACGGGACGGGACGAAGGCAAGGCACGACACGGGACGGAGGCTCGGGACAAAGGCTCGGGACACAGGTAGGCTGGACACACACACACACACACACACACACACACACACACACACACACACCTGTACTGCCCACTAAACATGATGGGATTTTTGTCGTGGCTATGACGCAAAGTGGCTGCTGGATGGTCTTCTCTGTGTGGGTGGCCAGCGGGAATAAATCTGCGACTCAACTATTCCCTTTTCCCTGCCAAAGTGAATGGGTCCTCAGCCCTGGTTCACACTATATTGCCATGCAGCTAACACTGCAAACCCTATTCATTTCCGCACTGCGTTTTGCGATCTGCTGCGGGTGTAGGTGCAGGTAGGCTGGACACACACACACACACACACACACACACACACACGGATGGAGACACACACACACGGATGGATGGATGGATGGAGACACACACACACACAGGGATGGATGGATACACACACACACAGGGATGGATGGATGGATGGAGACACACACACACACAGGGATGGATGGATGGATGGATGGAGACACACACACACAGGGATGGATGGATGGATGGATGGAGACACACACACACAGGGATGGATGGATGGATGGACACACACACACACAGGGATGGATGGACGGACACACAGGGATGGACGGACACACAGGGATGGACGGACACACAGGGATGGACGGACACACACACAGGGATGGACAGGCATGTCTCACCCTCGGCTTATACACGAGTCAATAAGTTTGCCAGTTTTTTTGGGGGTAAATTGGGGGCCTCGGCTTATATTCGGGTCGGCCTATACTCGAGTATATACGGTAGATTAACGTTTTTGGTTGTAACATGACAAAATGTGGAAAATTTCAAGGTGTATTAATACTGGCACTGTACATCGGTCCAGCTTGGACTAACTGAGGCCACTGGAAGCAGAGAATCACTGCAGTTGTAACTAGTTCTAGAGTAAGGGCCTTTTCGCTCTGAGGAGTTTTTCAATCTCTTTTGCGTTAAAAAAAAAAAAAGTTCAAGATAAATGCTTCACTTTAAAATCATTAAATGTGTCCACACTGGGGCAGTGCACTTTCATTGCAGTGAAAAAATCCTGCCTGCAGCATCTTTGGAGTATGTTTGGGGAGCTAAAAAAAATTGTACCAAAGACATGCCTTCACATTGAAAGTAATGGAAACGTGGAAAAAAAAGTGGTAGAAACCGACCCGCAATGCGTTTCTGGTATCACGCGACCTTTAAAAACCGCACCGCAAATGAGGTAAAGTCCCAGCAAAACGGCGGTCCCACAGGTATGGAATATGCATACTTACATTTATCCAAGCTGGACAGAACAACACAAACCGTACCTGGAATTCAGCTCTATGTGCTTAGATATACTTTAACTCCTTCAGGGTACAGACAGATGTTCTGGTTTACTGTTCTCTGTAAAAATGCTGCAGATAATGTCAGAGCTACACAAATGAATACATATTACAAAAATGTCAGATTGTATCTGAAAATAAACGTCAAAAAATCTAAAGGCTGAAATCACTGATGTAGAAAATACAGCAGCAGCTGGAGAGGTGATGTATGTACGGGTGGGATCATCCGTTATGTAAGCAGACATGGACAAGTCCTTGGGAAATATAGGAATTGTATTCCAACTGGAAGGAAAATCTCTTTAGTCTCATTAACCTGCTATCTAGAATTTAAAGGGAAACTATAATAGTTCTGCTTTATTTTATTTTGAACTTTATTTATTTATTTATTTTTTTATATTTGAGACTATTTGTTTTGGCGAAAACAATATCGCTCGTCAGGAAATTGATCAATTCCTCCCTAGAGTAGGCATACCAGGAAGGGCTTACAGACATACAAGATCATTCATCGAGTTGTCCCATGTCTGTAGGTTATCCTGCCCCAGTCTGATCTCTGTAAAGGGGAGCTTTAAGAGACATCAGATCTGGGTAGCAATGAGTATGTTCTGTTATGATTGAGACTAACCTACTGATTTATATGTCCATTCTGTTATTTTCACAAGTATATTTGATTGTATTGTGGATGCTACTCTTGATACCTGTATTGTGGGACAATAGGACCACTGTTGATTTATTGTAATTGTTGAATTTTTTTTTCTATTCTTTTTTTTTTTTTTGTAAACCTGTAAAACCCTGAATAAAAAATATTGGGGGGAAAAAAATAGTTATCATGCAAGAGAGGGGTGAAGATGCTGGGCAGTAGAGCTGCAAGATTCTGGCTAAAATGAGAATCACAATTTTTTTGCTTAGAAGATAGATCATGATTCTCTCACAATTCTCGCGGCGTATCATCTTTCACATTAAAACAAAAAACAAATTGTGCTAACTTTACTGTTTCGTTTTTTTTATTTATTGAAGTGTATTTTTTCCCAAAAAATTGCATTTGAAAGACTGCTGGGCAAATACAGCGTGACATAAAATATTGCAGTAATTGCCATTTTATTCCCTAGGGTCTCTGATTGAGATATATATATATATATATATATATATATTGTGAGGGGGTTC
Organism: Lithobates pipiens; assembly: GCF_037356315.1. NCBI lineage: Eukaryota > Metazoa > Chordata > Amphibia > Anura > Ranidae > Lithobates > Lithobates pipiens. The sequence goes on along the minus strand of NW_027507903.1, from coordinate 514,771,787 downwards.
GCTCGGTAGCGGGTGTGTGTGACCCCCTGGATGGATTCACAACACAAAGTCAGGCACAGCAGACAGCGGTGTAGGTGCAAAAAAACAAAAGATCCGGTTTATTTAGGCTACATGCAGTGATGCATATAACAGCCAAACAAAATAAAACAAGAAAATAAATCCTGGTCAGCTTGACCTCTAACTACACACGTAGACTCCCTGTCTAACAACTGGGTGCAGCCTTGTGCTGCCCCAGTCCCTGTCTCTATTGTAGGGGTTTGCCACACAGGCGTTAACTCACCGCACAGAACAGATCTCAGACTCCCCAATCTATACACAGCCATTGGCTCGCGCTGCTGTCAATCACATCCAATGACGCAGCGCGCCGGGGGGCGGGGCCTTGTGATACAGCGAGCGGCTATAGCCGCCGGCTGTATCACGGGAGCGCGCCCGCAGTGCTTCTCACCAATGCGAGGGAGCTCGCATTAACGTGAGAAGCACCTGCGGGAGGAAGCAGAGACAGCCGCCGAGGGACCCCAGAAGAGCAGGTTCGGGGCCACTCTGTGCAAAACGAGCTGCACAGTGGAGGTAAGTATGACATGTTTGTTATTTTAAAAAAATAAAAAATTTTACTTTACAACCCCTTTAAACTTTGGTTGAAAGCTTGGCAGACTGCCCAGATTATTTGTTTCCCTTTGATCTAAGAAGTAAGCGTTAGTTACAATGTTTCAAGTTCTACACTTGGCAGATTGCCTGATGCTTTCCTTTGACAGCTGAGTGAGCAGATAATCTCTCCACTTGTTTATATGAAAGAATCTGCTACTGTCAGCAGAAGAGATCGCAAGGGGGGGGGGGGGGTGAATCGAGATCGCGGCTTTTTAACGATTAATCATGCAGCTCTACTGAGCAGTAGCTTAACTGCTTCAGCCCTGGAAGGTTTTACCTCCTTCCTGTCCAGAGCACTTTTTACAATTTGGCACTGCGTCGCTTTAACTGACAACTGCACAGTCATTTGACGCTGTACATAAACTAAATTTGCATCCTTTTTTTCCCACTAATAGAGCTTTCTTTTGGTGGTATTTGATCACCTCTGCAGTTTTTATTATTTTTGCGCTATAAACAAAAAAAGAGCGACAATTTTGAAAAAAAAACAAAAAAAAACAATATTTTTTATGTTTTGCTATAATAAATATCCCCCAAATAAAAAAAAAAAAAAAAAAATCTTCATCAGTTTAGGCCAATATATATTCTTCTACATATTTTTTGTAAAAAGAAAAATAGCAATAAGCGTATATTTGCGCAAAAGTTACAGCGTCTGCAAGCTATGGGAAAGATTTATAGCATTATTATTATTTTTTTACTAGTAGTGGCGATGATCTGTGTTTTTTAGCAGTACTGCGACATTGCGACGGACAGATCAGAGACTTGATGCTTTTTTGGGACCATTGGTATTTATGCAGCGATCAGTGCTATAAAAATGCACTGATTACTGTGTAAATGTCACTGGCAGGGAAGGGGGTTAACATTAGGGGGTCGATCAAGGGGTTAATTGTGTGTTCCCTCACTGTGTTCTAACTGTGAGGGGATAGAGTTGACTTGGAGAGGAGCCATAACGTTGTTCCTACTCAGTAGGAACAAACGATAAGTCTCTCCTGACAGCACAGGGATTTGTGTTTACACACACAAATCCCTGTGCGGGCACGATCGCCGCTGGCCACGAAAGCCATGCACATCGGGGCGGGCACGCGTGCGTCCAGTGGTGTGTGCACCCCCTCTGGGGGCCAAAAAAAAAAAAAAAAGAGTAGGACGTACCCGTATGGGATTTCACCCAGGAGAGCCATTGTGCAGCAGTATATCTGCAGGACATGGTCGGGAACCAGTTAAAGAGAACCTGCCTGAAGGGAAATATGAGAGCAGCCTATTTTAGAGCAAACTTCAGGGCCATCATCCTAAAACTGTCTTTGCCTCAGTGTGCCACTGGCCTCAAACAACCATGCAAGCTAGCTGTTCAGGCCTTTCAGATTTCACTGGCTGCATGCTTGTTCCTATCCAATGCTTTATCAGGTAGTAAATTCAGGAGGAGAATGACAGACCCAAAACCTGCACCCTTAGGTAGAAGGGTAGATTGTGAATCAAGAAAGAAGTAGCTTTTAGATTACCCATATTTGTCAAATAGTACGTGTTATACAATTTCAAAACATACATCCAAACTGACAGGTCCCCTTATAAGAAAATCTGTACTGTGAGCAATATAGAGCCTGCCAATGTTGAATTCCTAATGAAAATGCTAGGTACCTGGCTTTTTTATCTGAATGCATTGAATGCATTAAGATAAAAACCTTCTGCCTTTACAATCACTTAAAATTTTACATATGTCTGTAATTTTAAGTCAGAAATTAACATTTTCAAGTAAATTGCAACAAACATCCCTGTGCCAGGTAAGAACCGATACTTTATTTAATTTTTTTTCAGTGTGTGTAATATACAGCATCTTAAAACACTTCATAAAACCACAGGAATAACATTATGCACTGTCCGCCCTGAACTTGAGAATATGTATATATTCACATAATATTGTTATCATGGTTACATGGGAAATGCAGGGCATCATCTCTGCCAACATCAGGTTTGGTTTGAAGTCTGGTGGCCATATTGGAGAAGTGTGCAGATGATCCAGCTCTACATTCCCTACACTGGCAGACTGCAACAGTCTATTGCTTGCCAATAACAGGGAGCAATATATCACTACTGTAAGTGATCTGTTGAAAATTAGATTAAAAAGACATACAAAATAATAAATAAGTCAAATAAATATTAAAAAAATATAAAAATTACACCTATCTCATTAACCCCTACGACCCAACAAATGTTGAATGCAATTTGCGCTCATGATGTAAGCATCAAATGCTAATATAAGCATGTGCCATGTCATTCAGAATCTTCAAAATCACAGATCCTTTAAAATGGAGCTGTCCAATCTTCTCAAACCCAACCTCATCATATCCTACACTAATTCTACACTAATGACATAAACATATTCTTTTTTTCCCTTGGCCCTTGTACACACGGTCAGACATTCCGATGGAATGTGTCCGATCGGACCGTATTGTCGGATAATCCGACTGTGTGTGGTCTCCATCGGACTGTTTCCGTCGGAATATCCGACGGACCAAGTTTTCCAACTTGTCTATAAAATTTTCCGACAACATGCTCCGATCGAACATACTCCGATCGTGTGTAGCCTACTCCGACGGACAAAGTGTCACGCATGCTCAGATCAAATTCCTAGACCAAAGCTATTGGCTACTAGCCTGAACATAGTCCTGTCGTAATGAAAAAATATCATCACGTTATGTACAATCGGATTTTCCGACAACTTTGTCCGACCATGTGTATGCAACAGTTTCAGACAAAATCCGTCGGACAAAATCCAACGGATTTGGTTGTCAGAATGTCCGACCGTGTGTACAAGGGCTTAGAGCATCACAATGTTATAACATAAAGGAAAATCCTTGCAAGATAAACTCTGAGCCCTACTACTCAAAAATCATCACATTTTGGGATAAATATCTGAGTCTGCAATTAAAACACTATATGGCCCAAAGTATGTGGACGCCCTTCTCAATCCCATATTAAATTACAATGTTTCCAGTGCAGGGTCGAGTTAATATTACACTATACAAAGGTATATTGTACAATTGCACACTTTTAACCTTGTTAAGGCCCTTTTGGGTTCCAGCATGACTCTGCCCCTGTGTACAAAGCCAGCTCTATAAAGACATGACTTGATGGGTTTGGTGTGGAGGAACTTAAGTGACCTGCACAGAGCCCTGAAATCAACCCTATTGAATACCTTTGGGAAGACCGATTTTGAGCCAGGTCTTCTCATCCAACATCAGTACCTGACCTCACAAATGGGCACAATTCCCGCAGACCAAACACACCCCAAAATCTTGTGGAAATTCTTTCCAGAGGCATAGAGGCTGTTATAGCTGCAAAGTAGGCCAACACCTTATTAATGTCCATGATTTTGGAATGGGATGTCCAACAAGCTCAAGCAGTTGTGATCCATGCCCAAAAACTTTTGGCCATATAGTGTATGTAAATGTTGCCCTATAACAAATTGCAGGAACTTGTATTTTTCCCAAATGTTTCCTTATTTTTTTTATTAAAACCTAGGACATAAAAAGATTACTGCGTAAATTGCTATATATAAAGCCTTATAAGAAATAGTTGGAAAGATCTTCTGGTTAAATTCATATTACCCCCTACAATTTTTTATAAGCCTGATAACGTGGGCAATGGCGGGGTATGAGGAAAGTATATGGGGACAACAGAGTTCTTGTAGAATTGAAGCATTTCTTAGAAGGCGGAACATGGACTAGATTGTTCAGACTAAACAGCCAACTTGTCAGAGCACAGAATGCTTTTACAGGTCCAAGCTTTCATTGCACTAATGGACAAAAAAAAAGTAAATTTACAGGTATACAGGGGGCACTATAACTACATGAGGAGACCTTATTCCTGATTTTATTGAAGATTTCTTAAACTGAGTATTGTACGCATCATGATCAGCACATTCTTCAGAGTCAAACTACTTCCATGTTGTAGGAGCAGATCTTCCAGAGTCCCTTGCCCGACTTCCTTTAACGCCAAAACCCTGTCCAGGTCGGTTCCTCATGTCTCGATCTAGCCCATCAGCTTGCGCTGCTTCTTCATCGTACCTAGCATTTAAACAGAGATTATAATGATATCGTGTAATACAGCACACAATATAAAGAGCCTTTAGCTGACTCAAGCAGTTTGACCAAATGAAATGTAATTGTCACGCTAAAGAGCTTTATTTTGTATATCTCCGCACTGACTACCAGGTATTTCTCCAAAAAAGTCCCCCCACACGACCCTCTCCTGAATGTGCTCTTCGTGTTGGTCACATGACTTTTCCTGAAGGTGAGATCAGCCAATGTGAACTCTGCTCCTCCATTCAAGATAAAAACACAAGCCGGTGGCCTAGTCTTTTGGCTATGTGACCAGTGCCAGATAGATTGATGCAGCATTTTCTCTAGGAAAGGTACAGTAGGTATTTCTGCCCTTTTGTTACTCTTTATTTATATATCCAAACACAATACATGTTAATATGTACTTACATATCCACTGTAACCATGTCTATACCACTGTATTAAAAAAATAAAAATGGAGTTTTAGTAAAACACACTTAGGTAGCCAGTGCACCAATGAATGGCTGTGATTTTAGCTGTCATTGGATGGTCACAACTGTCATTGGACAGACAGTCACAACATACAGAGCCAGGGTGGCTCTGACCCCTGTGATCGCTGTGAACCAATCATGGCCATTACTTGTAGCTTTTACAAACATTCAGCCTACTCACAATGAAAGAAGCTAATCTTTGTCTGTTGTTAACCACTTGCCGACCGTGTAACACATTTATACAGCAGCAAAGAGGGTGAGCTTTAACATCCAGCTGCACCTAAATATGCGCCCATGGCAACCTGAGTTTGTGTGCCGAGAGTGTACCCACTGTGCACTCCCAGCACACAGACAAAGCTCTCAACAACAGCTTTCAGTCTTGGTTTCTGATCGGAAGCCAGCTGGAGATGCTCCTGATCATGCACCCACTGTGAGAGCCAATCATAGCGGTCACATGATAGAGAGAAGCTATGCCAGCCCTGGGCATTAAAGCCCACTTAAAGGAGGCAGATTAAAGGGGTTAATACAGCAGGATGGAGGATTAGCAGATCAAAACCCCACCATTGGTGGTCAGTGGCATTTTAGGACCTTAACGTGTCACTGACCAAAAATTATGGGATTTGTTTTTATGGTGCAAATGTGGAGTTAAGGGATGGGTTTACTTCCTCTTTGTCTCCCTGCAAAGTTAAAGCATAATGGGCCACTATGCATTTGCATAGTAGTCCATTATGTGTCACTTACCTGACACAGGAGCCAGCGATGTCACTGCTGTCCCCTGTAGTCCGGAGCATCCATCTTCCGGGTATCGCTACTCCGGCCACTCACAGCGCTGGAGCAGCAATGACGTCACTCCCGCGCATGGTCACGGGAGCCGCCACTAACGGCATATCGCCATTAGCAGCGGCATGCTGCTAACGGCGATAGTGCTTCTGCGCGCCGCTATCTACGGCGCATGCGCCATAGACAGCTGTGATGGTCTTTTAGTAAATATCTCCTAAACTGTGTAGGTTTAGGAGATATTTCTTGGACCTACAAGTAAGCCTTAATCTAGGCTTACCTGTAGGTCAAAGTGGTTTGTAAGTGTTTACAACCACTTTAAGCTACAACTGACTACCAATGACTGTGGGATTTTTTATTTTTTTGGGGGGGGGGGGGGGTTAAAGTGCTATAGACCACTAATTGTGGACTTCCCCACCCCCAGATGTGTGTGTAATAATAAATAACATCAAAAGACAGTAATTGTCAGTGAAACATCACATCACTGAAAAATAGCTTAGCAAATGAAGGGGTATTACAGACTGGTATTCAAGTGGTTAAATACTACCAGTCTTTGCATATAAACGTGAATACTCAAAGAGGCATCTCTACTCTGTCAACTTAACACCCACGGTGACAATCAACTGCATTGCAAATATTTCAATTTCCGTGGTTGTTATAAAAGATTCTAGAACGGTCTGATCTCATTGCCAAGTTCTACTCCCGAATGATTTTCCTCCCAAGTGCTCTCATACAAAGATTTTTTAAGTACACTAGAAAATTATCTGTCACAGGTGCCATGGGCTTTTCACGAGCACTCAGCACTCTCATCTCTAAATCATTACATTTCTCAAATAATCGCTAACGAAGTTTAGATCTGTGACACAGAAAGAAACAATGCAGTAGTATGAGAACATCCAAACTCAGAGATTAAAGTGGAATTCTTGCCTAACAAAACATAACTATTATTATGCAATAATTGCATACCTGTGTTGTCTATCTCAGTGTTTCTCAACTCCAGTCCTTAAGGCGCCCCAACAGGTCATGTTTTCAGGATTTCCCTCAGATGAAACAGCTGTAGTAATTACTAAGACAGTGAAACTGATCAAATCATCTGTGCAAAAGAATGGAAAGCCTGAAAACGTGGCCTGTTGGGGCACCTTGAGGACTGGAGTTGAGAAACACTGGTCTAACCTATGTAAAAAAGATCTGTACACTTACCATTTTTCATCCCACAGCTCTGTCTTCCCTGTGTCAGTGAGTGGCCGGTGTATCGTCACATATGGCGACCCATCACATTTGGCTACCTGCTGGAGTGCGCATGCGCGACGTCGCCATATGCGTTCCAACACTTTTAAACAAAACAATATGTGGCTCCACCCCTAAGTCCAGGTTCAAGCCCCACCTTCCAAGTGGACATAGAGTTAGAATATAATTATGCCAAGTGAAGCAAGGCTGTGAGGGGCCCTGTTGCAAAGTGGCGTCTGCTCCATATTGTCATAAAAATGTTTGGAACGCATATGGGTAAGTTACGCATGCGCAGTGCGTAATTTCTCAGTGGAACGTCACTTCCGTAGCAAAATGTGATGGGTAGCCGAATGTGACGTGACAACAGCTGCAGGGGAGAGGAGGGAGCTCTGACAACAGCTGGGATATTAGAGCCTATGAGTGATGTCACCTCTCCCAGAATTCTCAGCTGTTCTTGAATGCTCTCTCCTCTCCTCCACAGCCAGCTGTTCCCTGACACAAGGGATCTGCAGCAGGCTGAAAAAACGTCAGTTTTTAGGAATAGCTATGGTTAGAAAGGGATTCAACTTTAATGTCTCACTGTCTGGCCTCTAGGTTTAATGCTGGCAGCTGGCCAGCTGTAGTATATTTTTACATAAGTATAAACTGATGTCACTTTTCATCTATTCATAAAATAAATCTTTAAAGGATAAATCAACGAAAAAAAAAAAAGTTGTATTTTGCTAGTCCTTAGATGTGGTGGCTGCATTTATTTTTTTTTTTTTTTAGGTTAAAGCGGTGTTCCGCCCAAAAAAGAAAAAAATTAAAAGCCAGAAGCTACACATACTGCAGCTGCTGACTTTTAACAATAGGACACTTACCCGTCCTGGAGTCTAGCGATGTCGGCACCGCAGCTGATGTTTCCATCAGCTGTCAGGTACTGCTGCTGCCATTACGGGTAAGGGTACATGGCAGTGTTCATGCTGGGAACCCTACTGCGCATGCGCGAGGACCTGCTCCTCTCTCCTACTGGCCCGGCGACAGGGAGAGGAGGAGGGAGCCCCGCAGTGATATCCTGTCTTCTCCCACCCCCCCCCCCCCCCCAGAAAGGTACTGGCATTGGAGGGGGAGTGGAGGGGAACAAATGAGCAGAATTTCCACTTTTGGGTGGAACTCTGCTTTAAAAACATTTTCAGCAAGTACAGAAAATATCTGTTGATCTTTGTAGGGAGGCAATGTCCTTGTTACTTCCTGTGAACTGAACAGAGAACAAAAATATTCTTATCTACCCATCCCCTATGTCAGTGATGGCGAACCCATGGCACGCGTGCCGCTGCCGGCACGCTGAGCCGTCTCTGTGGGCAAGCCGTGACAATTACACTGTCATCGTTAGTCCGCTCCCGTGAACTACATTTCCCACAGTCCTCTTGGGATAGCGGTGACGTGTCCGAGTGGGCATGGTGCATGCTCCAAACGCTGAAGCCACGCCCCCCGTTCTCAAACATCTGACGCACCTGTTGACGTGCCTGCGTGGGAAATCTGACATACGGACACCACCGGAGCGACTGGAGCATGACCCCGCACTGATTTCAACAACTCAAATGTGAGTGTTATAACCAATTGCCGACCGGGCCATAGGCAAAAGATGGCTTATTCTGGTAGAGCGTCCATGGACGCCCTCCCAGAATCTTTCTCCCGCGCGCCCTACAGTGCGAGGGGAGAGGGGAAGAGGGAGTGAGATGCAATGCTATGCCCATACCCTGCCCATACTCTGCAGTACCCTGCCCATACTCTGCAGTACCCTGCCAATACTATGCAATACTCTGCAGTACCCTGCCCATACTCTGCCAATACTATGCAATACTCTGCAGTACCCTGCCCATACTCTTCCAATACTATGCAATGCTCTGCAGTGCTCTGACAATACTATGCAGTACTCTGCCAATACTATGCAATACTCTGCAGTACTCTGCCAATACTATGCAATACTCTGCAGTACCCTGCCCTTACTCTGCCAATACTATGCAGTACTCTGCCAATACTATGCAATACTCTGCAGTACCCTGCCCATACTCTGCCAATACTATGCAATACTCTGCAGTACCCTGGCCATACTCTGCCAATACTATGCAATACTTTGCAGTACCCTGCCCATACTCTGCTAATACTATGCAATACTCAGCAGTACCCTGCCCATACTATGCAATACTCTGCAGTACCCTGCCAATACTCTGCCAATACTATGCAATACTCTGCAATACCCTGCCCATACTATGACAATACTATGCAATACTCTGCCCATACTATGCAATACTCTGCCCATACTCTGCAATACCCTGCCCATACTATGCAATACTCTGCAGTACTCTGCCCATACTATGCAATACTCTGCAGTACTCTGCCCATACTATGCAATACTCTGCAGTACTCTGCCCATACTATGCAATACTCTGCAGTACTCTGCCCATAAACTGAATAAAGCCTTTTTTAACTAACTTACTACTCTTAGAGCGGCACTGCTCTATCTAAAAAAAAAAAAGGGGGGGGGGGGGTCATTATTAGTGTCATTGTGAAACGACTGTACGAATAGTTTTTTCTAAACTAAAACCTCGTTAGTCAGGTTTAATTGCAGTGTTGGCACTTTGAAAAAAATAAGTCGTTTTGGTTTGCAGTTTGGGCACTCGGGCTCAAAAAGGTTCGCCATCACTGCCCTATGTGATTGAGATGAACAAAGGCAGACACTTTTAATGCCCAGCCAGGGTGACAACCATGACTCCCCTCCAGTGGAGAAAAGGAGTGTAGATATGACAGCAATGTGCTACTCCCAGGATTAAGAATAAAGGCCTAAAAATGAAAACGAATGCAGCCACCATATCTAAGGACTTGTAAGCTGCAATATATTATATGTTATGGTTTATGTTAGTTTTACCAGATAACATTTTATGCAGCATCAAATAAGGGGCTTAGAGCAGTGATCAGATCCTGCTATCCGCTGTACACCACAGAGTTTATGCCACACCATGCCTACATTCTACACGTGATTCATAAAATACAGGCCATAGATTGTAACCCGTGGTGTTCCACATCATTTTCTGCATATTGCTACAGAATGAACTTTGTGATTGGAGGAGAGATTGGTGACATGACCCATCAGAGCTCTAATCTTCCCATCTTTTTTTCACTCTGTTCATTGGAATTAATGGTGTTCTGCTTGCTTCAGGGTCTCAAAGCAAGCAGAACAAAACAAAATGTTCTTTATAATGTTCCAATGATTTTTAAGTAGTGGTTTAGCCACAGTTAGGTCTACTGCATTGCACATTTATAAATGGAAGCCTAGGAGTTCCTACATCCTTGAAGAAAGGAGGGATGGGGGTGTCCCTCCTCTGAGTCATATGGGTCTATTTTTAGCACAACAGCTGTAAAGCAGAACTTCTATGCAGTGTAGCAGCAGCTGGCTGAAAGTGACAGTTGTAAAATAGTCATATTCAGCATTTATTATTTACCTGATTAAAAAGAACATAAAGAATGGCTTTTTAATATGCAAAATAAACAGAATTTACCCAAAGTTAAATAACAGCCCTGCACGCTTGTCCATCCTACTGACTTTAATTACAGTTACAGAACCCCTGAAATAATTGAACCTGGGAAAACTGCAGCTCGCTTAATCTAGCCAGTCATGTGACCAGCTGCCTAAGGGACCTGAAAGTGAGAGTCAGAGCTGTGATCCTCTTCTCCAGCTCAGGTTACATTTTGGGTCTTTCTTTGTTGTTTACAGAAAAAGAAAATGTTTTTCTCTTATCCGAAACCTTAAATTCTCAAACTTTTGGGTATCATGAGGCTTCCTGACCCCCATCCAGAAGGCTGAACACAGACAAGCACCTCCTAGCAGAGTTTTCACGTAAAGTGATTGTAAACTATTACCATGTAAAGTAACCCATTCAGTTTAAAATAGAAAAGAAATGCAAAACATTTTTGTATAGATATAAAAAGAAAAAAATAAATTCCATCATTTGCGGATGACATTTTGTTGACCGTCACTAAACCCAGAATTTCCCTCCCCAACCTGCTGTCTCTTTTAAATTTTTTTGCCATGCTTTCGGGCCTATCGGTCAAGCTGGCAAAATCTAAAGCAATGTCCATTAACCTTCGGCCCTCAGAAATGGAATCCCTACAATCTGCATTCCCCTTCCAATGGTTAACCTCATTACCCTACCTGGGTATCAAGCTTACACCGAGGTACTCGGGTCTATACCAAAGCCAACTTTCCCTCACTTTTTGGGAAGTTGGCAGCCATGCTCGCCTCTTGGTCCACTCTTCCACTATCCTGGTTTGGAAGAATAGCGATGGTACGCATGATTTGTCTCCCGAAATGACTCTATTATTTCCGAGTTTTGCCGGTCCAGGTACCCCCTCACATCCTCCGAATACATCAACGTACGATCTTGCATTTTGTCTGGGGCTCAACAAAACCCAGGATCAAGAGGCAATGCCTGCAGAATCAATGGTGGCCTTTCGGTCCCTAAACTGCAAGCCTGTTACACAGCAGCGGGTATCGCCCCACTGTCTCATCTCCACGAGAAGCATCAAATGCCACTGTGGGCCATCATTGATTTAGTGGATTCTCACCTGATGCTACTAGCTTCCTTCCCTTGGCTACCCCAGGCACATCGCCCACCTACTATAGGTCCTTGTCTGGCCCATTCCCCTTAGGGAGCATTACAGTTATTTGCAACTCTGACATTTTCTTCAACAACTTCAATCTACCCCCTACACCAGGGATATGCAATTAGTGGACCTCCAGCTGTTGTGGAACTACAAGTCCCATGAGGCATAGCAAGACTCTGACAGCCACAAGCATGACACAGGAGGCATGATGGGAGAACAGCTGGAGGTCCGCTAATTAAATATCCCTGCCCTATATTATGACCCCTTTCGAAAACCTATGTATATCGCGCCTCCAATCCTCGGGTCTGATATCTCTTATATATACACAGCTATAATTAGCTCAAAGAAACCACCACTGAGACCCTATCACCTCCAATGGGAGGCTGAGTTTGGGAAACAACTCAATCCAGAGGACTGGCAAATCATGACTATTGCACTATCCAAATGTTCCAAGAATGTCCTCTTTTTGGAAAATGCTTATAAAGTGTTCTATAGGTGGTACTACACTCCAGCCAGATTAGCGAGCTTTATCCCATCCTATTCCCCTTTACGCTTCTGTGGGTGCTCTCAGGAGGGTACAATGGCGCACATCTGGTGGAATTGTCCCAGAGTGTGCAGATTGTGGGTCACAACCTTTTCAACACCACTATAAAAACGGACGACATTATGGTAAATGAGAAATTGACTGCCGTATTATCGGACACTCATGCTAAGTTTCTCCAGGTATGGCAACTCTGGGTGGCTCATAACCACCCTTCATGATTTGACCCAGTGTTCCTTTCCTTTTAATAAGCCTCTGTTCCCCCCATCCCCCCCTTCCCTCTTGATTTCTCTCTTTTCTTATGCATTATATGCTTACGCTACCGACTCTCTATTTCTTCTCTCATCATCCTTTTTGTTACTCTGGCCCACAGGCTTGGTCCTGCTGGGATTGGGCACTTGATGTGATGCAGTTTATCTTGCATATTGGGGAATGTTACTCTCTTTTATGTAATCTGTTTAGTTTGTTCTTCTTTTGTAACGCTAAGTGTTATAACGTCATCTCGCTATATGTTCCATATATGACCTAGAGTGACATTCAGTATATAAATCTTAATCAACATAATGTCACTTTCCTGGGACTCACAAGGTGCAGATATCCTTTCGCAGGTCACCTATGCTCACCTTCGGACTTAGACCCCTTTCACACGGGCGGATAGAATTGTGCTTTTAGCTGCGGATTTTATAGTTTTCTACCGCAGCTAAAAGCACACAATGCTTTCCTATGGCCCCATTCACACACTGCGTTTAGCTGCGATTTAGTTACATGCGGTTTGGTGCGGATAAAAAAAATAGAATTGACTGCGTCCAGGAGCGATTTAGCGCAGCTATCTGCACATAACCGCAGTGTACTATTTCACCTGCGGATAGCAGCGTGAGAAAAAAAAAAAAAGATATAGATGGAAATAGATGGTTTGAAATGCAGTGGACCGAAACGCATCATGGGTAGACTCAAGGGACCCAAGAAAAAACAATAAATAAAAAAAGGGTTGCTATGGGAATTACTACCACAGCTAAACGCAACTGCATGTAATCACACTGTACAAATGCAGCTTATTGCAGTGCCTGGAGTCTTGAATTTCACAGAACAAATTATATGCTTTTAACTGTGGCAGAACAGCCGTCCGTGTGAAAGGGGCCTTATAAGGGCTGGCTCAAAAATTTTGAACTTCATATTAACCTTCCTGAAACCTGCAGTTTTACCTGTTAGCCCTCAATGTGTCCACCATTGTTGTTGTACTATTCTGTCAATGAGAATTGTCAATAAAACCCTTTGTACAAAAAAAAAAATCAATAAGTCATCAAATTCCCTCTGTTCTCCACTGCATAAGAGCTGGGGGAGTGAAGCAGCAGCACACTGAGTTTCACAGTGAATGGATGTGCAGTGGGGGCGTGTCAGGACAAGCCTGATCATTGGAGGAGAGTACGCAGAGTTCCCAGCATAGCAAGGGAACTGACCATGGTGTGCTCTCCTACTTAGTGTTGGCAGTTTGTAGCAAAGCAAGGGGACTACCAGAAACACCAGGGATTTCACATAAAGGAAGCAATAAAAAGAGAGCAGGATACTTCCTCATACATGTACATGGCGCAGAAGACACATATCAGGAATATGAAGTGCTGGGGTAACAAACGCTTTAAAGTGGTTGTAAACTCTCATATATACCCAGTGAAGTAAATAGCCTCAGATGATACACAGAGATGAAACAAACCCCCTACATAAGTTTTACTTGTATATCTGCTGTCTTCCCTTTTCTACACCTTTTTAAAAGTGCAGATTGTTTTAAAAATCTGTCTTCCTCTTTCAGAAGCACATAGGGGCGGGTGGGGAGACTGGACTTACATTGTGTGAGAGCTGATTGGAGGACAGGGACAATCCCCCCCCCCCAACCACACACACGGTCCATGTAGAGCTGTATTCTGAACAGACAAGCTCCCTGCTTATCTCCCTGTAAGCACCCTCCCTGACACAAATTTTGAGCTCATGTTATCTCATGTGTTGGAGAACTTGTCAGAAGTGACTCATGCTAATAACAGAGGAATGGAGCACCAGAGAGAAATTACACTTGGAGCTTTGGCGAGAGCAAGTAAACAATAGAAATATATGCACTTAGCTCAAATTTCAGGAATGGGGTTTACAACCACTTTAACTCTGCACCACTCTAAACTGAATGCAAGCTACAACATCTGATGGCACGGACCCTGCCACCTCTTTTCTTTGCAATGCTACTTCCACAGGTACGCCTGCCTAGGACAGGACAGGACAGATCCATAACAAGTGTGGGTACTTGACATGTGACATATGCACTGAAGCTTTGATAACTTGTGCATATAGAATTGAACAGAACAGTGGTAAAGGAGGCCATTGAAAGGTTAACAGCATTATGTGTATGGGGCAGCATTGCATTTGCCCATTCAGGGACAGTAATCTCCCCCCCCCCCCCCCCAGTTTCACTATCACAACTTACAAAACTTCATAGCTTCCAAGAGCCTCTTTGGGGGGCACTTTATTCCACTTGAATTCTGGGATCTCCCCGTTCGGAACAACTATATTAAGAGTGTCGTTGATGAGATTGTACTTCAAAATGCGGTCATTGGCTGTACTGGACGTGAGAGATGGAGAGGCGTTGACCTGTTTAATGCAGAAAGAACACAAAAAGCTCACCAAAAACTCTCAACAGCTTTGTGGCTTTCTAGATAAAGAAATTTCTACATATTAAATTTGTGTGGAAAATTAAAAGAAAAAGGAAAGGAAAGTGACACACAGCACGCAATAATAAAAGGATGGCATTTAACTGGCTATGTAAAGCCAGAACTATCACGTGCTTCTGGAAAAAAAAAAAAAAAAAAACAAGAATCCTGCATCCAGAGCCCTGCATGTAGATTAGGGGCCGGACGCATGAATTAGGGGGGCGGTGCCCCTGAACCCCCTAATGACGGACTGCCACTGCTTGCTACTATTTCCAAAACAAAATAAAGTGTTTATATACTTACATACACTTTACCATAAACAATGCAATATTAACTGAAAATATGGACTTACAGTGGTGTGAAAAAGTGTTTGCCCCCTTCCTCATTTCCTGTTCCTTTGCATGTTTGTCACACTTAAGTGTTTCGGAACATCAAACCAATTTAAACAATAGTCAAGGACAACACAAGTAAACACAAAATGCAATTTGTAAATGAAGGTGTTTATTATTAAAGGTGAAAAAAAATCCAAACCATCATGGCCCTGTGTGAAAAAGTGATTGCCCCATAAACCTAATAACTGGTTGGGCCACCCTTAGCAGCAACAACTGCAACCAAGCGTTTGCGATAACGTGAAATGAGGCTTTTACAGCGTCCTGGAGGAATTTTGGCCCACTCATCTTTGCAGAATTGTCCTAATTCAGTTACATTAGAGGGTTTTCGAGCATGAACGGCCTTTTTAAGGTCATAACACAACATCTCAATAGGATTCAGGTCAGGACTTTGGCTAGGCCACTCCAAAGTTCAGTCTTTGTTTTTCTTCAGCCATTCGGTGGTGGACTTGCTGGTGTGTTTAGGATCATTGTCCTGCTGCAGAACCCAAGTTCGTTTCAGCTTGAGTACACGAACAGATGGTCGGACATTCTCCTTCAGGATCTCTTGGTAGACAGCAGAATTCATAGTTCCTTTTATCACGGCAAGTCTTCCAGGTCCTGAAGCAGCAAAACAGCCCCAGACCATCACACTACCACCACCATATTTTACTGTTGGTATAATGTTCTTTTTATGAAATGCAGTGTTCCTTCTACGCCAGATATACTTGGACACACACCTTCCAAAGAGTTCCACTTTTGTCTCATCGGTCCACAGAATGTTGTCCCAAAAGTCTTGGGGATCATCAAGATGTGTTGTGGAGAAATTGAGACGAGCTTTGATGTTCTTTTTGCTCAGCAGTGGTTTTCTCCTTGGAACTCTGCCATGCAGGCCATTTTTGCCCAGTCTTTTCCTGATGGTGGTAGGCATGAACGCTGACCTTAACTGAGGCAAGTGAGGCCTGCAGTTCCTTGGACGTTGTTGTGGGGTCTTTTGTGACCTCTTGGATGAGTCGTCGCTGCGCTCTTGGGGTAATTTTGGGCGGCCAGCCACTCCTGGGAAGGTTCACCACTGTTCCATGTCTTCGCCATTTGTGGATAATGGCTTTCACTGTGGTTCGCTGGATTCCCAAAGCTTTGGAAATGGCTTTATAACCCTTTCCAGACTGATAGATCTCAATTACTTTCTTTCTCAATTGTTCCTGAATTTCTTTGGGTTTCGGCATGATGTGTAGCTTTTAAGGATCTTCTGGTGGACCTTACTGTGTCAAGCAGCTCCTATTTAAGTGATGCCTTGATTGTGAACAGGTGTGGCAATAATCAGGCCTGGGTGTGGCTAGAGAAATTGAACTCAGGTGTGGACAACCACAGTTATAGTATGTTTTAACAAGGGGGGCAATCACTTTTTCACACAGGGCCATGATGGTTTGGATTTTTTTTCACCTTTAATAATAAACACCTTCATTTACAAATTGCATTTTGTGTTTACTTGTGTTGTCCTTGACTATTGTTTAAATTGGTTTGATGTTCCGAAACACTTAAGTGTGACAGTAGGCTGGATACAGCAGGAAGGTACTGCTGTCTGGAGCTGCAGGGAGTTACAGCAGGCTGGGTACAGCAGGTAGGCACTGTGACTTCGAGGAGCAGAGGGGTGAGGCTGGGTACAGCAGGTAGGCACTGTGACTTCGAGGAGCAGAGGGGTGATTTTAGCCACGCTAAAATCACCCCTCTGCTCCTCGAAGTCACAGTGCCTACCTGCTGTACCCAGCCTGCTGTAACTCCCTGCAGCTCCAGACAGCAGTACCTTCCTGCTGTATCCAGCCTACTGCACTAACCACTGCAACCTGCTTTCTGCTGTGTGCAGTCCGTACCACCATCAGCTCTTCTGGTCCTACTGCTTTTCTCATCTGGTATCGACCTGAAGGAAGATCTCCACACCTACATCTCTCATCTGTGGCACAGCTGGAAATCCCTGCTTCTTTGGGCTTCCACCTTTAGGGACACGGAGCACTCAGCTGCAAGCAATTTGTGGGATCATGGATTAAGATGTGTGCATATGAATACTGCTCTTAATTACCGTGTACTGATCCATTAAGAGGAGGAGTACCCTGAGGCCATTAAGGACATATTTACAACGCTTCCATTAAGCCTTAATCTGGTAAGCACACTCACTATAAGGTGACGGGCACGTGTGCGCATTTTCAAGTGTGTGTAACCACCGTGGTGTTCTTACATAGGATCGCAAGTGTTGATTATCTATGGACTTTTTTTCATGAACTCATTGAATATGGATTCATATTGACTGTTATTATTTTTCATAAGTTTTGAAATATATTAATTATTTATAATTTTATTACAATTTTTTTTATATTTTATATTTTGGGTAGTGGGTGTATATAACAATTTTTGTATGTTGGCGCAGCTCTCTGTACTTCCTTCAGTGAGAGTGTGTGGGGGTGGCAGAGGAGAGAGCCGATGACTGACAGTCACCAGTTCTCTGCTCAAGGAGCATTGAGAACTGAGCGATCAGCTTAGATCACTTGGTTCTCAGTCTTAGAGCCGGTGGGGGACAGATGCAGCATCAGACCGATACTGCATCCACCTAGGTAAGTATGATTTAAAATAAATAAATAAATAAATAAAAACATACTTCTCTTTTAAAGCGGGAGTCCGCCGGGACTCCGCGTTTTTTTTTTTTTTTTAAAGCCAGCAGCTACAAATACTGCAGCTGCTGACTTTTAAAATAGTGACACTTACCTGTCCAGCGCGCCCGCGATGTCGGCACCCGAAGCCGATCTCTAGATCGTCACTCGGGTGCTGCCGCCGCCATCTTGGGTATGGGAATCAGGAAATGGAGCCTTTCGGCTTCATTTCCCGGTTTCCTACTGCGCATGCGCGAGCTGCGCTGCGCAATAAGGACGGTCCCCGCTGCCTCTGGGATCTGTGTGTTTCCCAGCAGGCAGCGGGGCACTTGCGGAAGGGGGCGGGCACTTGCGGAAAGGGGCGTAATCTACTATCCCGGAAGTGGGTGCAGTTACCTGGATTATCCAGGTAACTGCACCCCCCTCCCCCCTGAAAGGTGCCAATTGTGGCGCCGGAGGGGGGGAGGATTCCGATGAGCGGAAGGTCCATTTTAGGGTGGACCTCCGCTTTAAGTCAAAGAGCTTGGTGGTAGCAATTGTTTTATTCAAGGAAAAAAACAAATTTTTGATTAAAAGGGTCAGTTTACAATCAGAAACCAGAGATTCTGAGACATGGAATCCACAAAGATTTGAAAATTACAGTCACGTGTCTAAAATAAAAACATAATTTTGTAAATCTTTTGAATTAAGCCTTATGTGATTTTGTTATATGCATTCTTATTGGTCTGTGCCAATATTAATGATAGGGCTATGCTAACTCCCATTTAATGACCTACAAAGGTCTCAGTCACACAAAATATAAAACTCACTCACCTCGATTAACCACGGCTTTAATCTGTCATCTATTATGATGTCATATCCATAACACTCAAAGCAATGCTTGTCATTATTCATCACCGGCTGGAGAAAATAAATGACAACTTTAATGGATGCAGAACAGGAAAAACAGCAAAGCAAATAATAAAAAAATATATACCAAAGCGAACACATACTTTTGTGAAATCCAACAGGATCTTTATTTAATGAAGGCAAAATAATGAACCACATTTAAAGAAAAAATTAACTGTCAGTAAGCCCCGGTTCACACTATTGCGATGCCAGACATCGCATGTAATGTGCAGCACACTGCTGTTCACATTGCATGTGATGTCTGTGTGTGTGCGATGTCAGCCATATAGATAGTATGATTGATATCGCACCGCATTCGGTGAAAACAAGCACAGGACCCTTTTTTCAGTTTGGACCAGAATCGGATCATGTTTGTTCACACATATGCAATCCGATTCATGTCCAATCTGTCAGTTCGCAGTGCGATATGTGAGCTGAAATGGGGGTATCATTAACATATAATGACACTCCCCAGCAGTTCGCATATGGCAGTGTGAACTGCCGTGTGTGCCGGGTGCGACGCGGGAACCCACAGTTGATTTGCAGGGCTCTCACATTGCAATAGTGTGAACTGGCCCTTAAAGCCCTCATTCACACTGATGCAGGTTAGAAATCGTGCAAGTTCAGCTGAACTTGCACGATTTGAAATCAGCAATGTAGTCTGACTTTGGGGCGATTGGACAGACATCTGAGCGGGTTTCATGCACAAATGTCTACTCAAATTGCCCCCGA
Source organism: Lithobates pipiens (assembly GCF_037356315.1). Lineage (NCBI taxonomy): Eukaryota > Metazoa > Chordata > Amphibia > Anura > Ranidae > Lithobates > Lithobates pipiens. The sequence goes on along the minus strand of NW_027507903.1, from coordinate 514,752,093 downwards.
AGTCTTCAAAAGTAGTAGAGGAACTACTTTTGGGAATCGGTGCGGCACCACAAAGTGAGCATCGCACCAATTTGAATGGTGCCATTGATGGCAATAGCTGCCGATTGGCATGCAATTTGACAGGTCAAATCTTCCTGTTCCAGCAGTGGGAGTGGAGTCTAGGCATACACTGTGACAACTGACTGAAGGAAAGGCACCCCCCCCCCCCCTCCACATAGGCAGAGGAACAAAGAAACTTGCAGAGCTGTGCTGTGAATTAGACCAGCTCTCTGCTAATCTATTTATAGCACCCACCAGACATTTCCAGCTGATTTTATCTCCTTTCTCTGAGAACTTGTCAGAAGTTATCATGCTGATAACAGAGGAACAGAGCAGCGGAAAAAGACATGGGACTTAGAGCATTGGAGAGAGATAAACAAACACTACAGGTATATGTGCCTAGGTCAAATTTCATGAATCAGGTTTAAATCAACTTTAAAATGAAAGTTGTGCAAAGTTTGTTTGCTGTAGAAAGTGGCCACAGCTAGAGTAGAAAAGCTGATTCTTGCCAGCATGCTGCAGAGAAGGACCTTTGCTTTCTGTGTGGAAGCAGTGGTCTATCTGCAGAGATCTGACACATCCCTGCTAAGTAACAGCTAGAACTCTCCAATCAGCAGGAAACATAAACTGATTGCACAGCTATGGGTCTTATTCAGTAGGTGGGGTGTTGGACCTATGCAGAGAGACCACTGCTTTTATAAAGAAAGCAAGGATGCTTACAGGGGACAGTTTTTTATGGCTGTTTTCTAAAGAAAACAAACTGTAAGCCCTTGTACACACGGTCGGACATTCCGACAACAAAATCCGTTGGATTTTGTCTGACGGATTTTGTCCGAAACTTGTGTTGCATACACATGGACAGACAAAGTTGTTGGAAAATTCGATCGTACGTAACGTGATGAGGTTATTGCGTAACGACGGGACTACCTTCAGGCTAGTAGCCAGTAGCTTTGGTCTAGGAATTTGATCTGAGCATGCGTGGTACTTTGTCTGATCGGAATTCTCTACACATAATCGGACAAAGTCCGATCGGATCACGTTGTCGGAAAGTTTTATAGCCCAGCTGTAAAACTTTGTCCGTCGGATATTCAGATGGAAACAGTCCGATGGAGCCCACACACAGTCGGATTATCTGACAACACGGAACGAAGTACAAGGGCTAAGGCTGTGTGGGGGCTCTGGGGGTGGTGTGGTGTGAGATTCAGCGCATCACACAGCTTTTTTTTTTTTTTTTAAACTGAACTTTTTTTGATGCGCACAAAAGTATACTTCATTCATGTCACTATACAGCACACTGTGATAAAATGACATGTCTGCATTTTACAAAGTGGAGACAATTTGGCATTTCTCACCTGACCCACATTTTCTGAGGTCATTTTCGGTTTAGAGAGGCCTTTCGACTCCCCTCCACAATGCACTTCTACTACATGCAGCTTCAGCATGCAGTCAGAGCTCAGGGAGGAGGGGACCAATGGTCCTTGGATTCTACCTCCGTCTTTTACTACTTATTTGAGGTCACCACCTAAAAAGGATTTATCTCCTGTAGCTATGCCATGCTCCTCAACCTTTTCCATGGGGACTCACCTCATAAAGGTGGTGTGTCAGTGCGAACAGGATGTTTAGGTCTTCGCAGAGGAGCAGTGGAAGGAAGCCCTACAGGCTGTTCCCCAGTGCTCTTTAAACGTGGCTCAGCGCCTGTCACAACTATATATCCTCCTGAGGGTTCACTATACACCAGCCAGGTTAGCCCGCATGGGGGTGAGCTCTGACTCCACCTGTACCAGATGCAGTAGAGACGGGGATTGGATACACCTCTTATGGAGATGCCCAAGGCTCCATTTATATTGGAAACGGGTCTTAGACACTCTTAATAGGGTCTTCCAGATTATGATTCCTGCTGATCCTAAATACTGCCTGATGGGTATTTTAGATATACTCCTGATAGAGTATATCCCTAAACAGGCTATAGCTATAGCTCTCTTCCAGGCACAAAAAATGATACTGAGACACTGGAAATCCACAGAGCTCCTCACACTGCAGGAATGGATTACCCAAATGGTGGACACTATTCGATTACAGATGCTCATTTATCAACACAGGGGCAAAAGCGGTAAATTTGATAAATTGTGTGCCCCATGGTTAGATATGGTCTAGCCCCAGTAGTGTGTATGACTGACTGTTCTAGCGTTTGTTAACACTTTTACCCTGCCTCTAGCCAGTACTGAGCCAAATAGACTCGCCATTAATTAACAGTGCTGTCAACCCATCAGCTTGCTGGCAGGAGAAGAGAAGATTGAGTAAAGAGTTGACCTTGTTCTTTATTTCCAAAAAGAAAGTTGGTTGGGTAGGGCGAGGGCAGGCTATTGACAAAGCTTTACTTTTAGTATAACTAAAAATCAAAGATGTAATATATTGCAGCTTAACAGTCCTTAGGCATGGTGGCTGCAGTAGTTTTATTTTTGCAGACATTTTCCCTTTTGTATTATCTGCTGATCCTGTGAATAACATGCATCCTGTCTTTCGAGGGTCTACATTCATTCCTCCACTGTATCTATGGAGGGAGCCATGATTGCCACCCAGGCTAGATGTAAAACCTGTCAGCTTTTTTTATCTCTATTACATGGGGACTGGGCCACTGGGGAGAGGAGTAGTTTACAGGCAGAAGATAACATTGTTTGTGTTTTAATTTCAGCTGCCAAGTGGGGGGGGGGGTTGGAAGAGGGCACCACTGACTGTTTTGTCAGGAAGTGTCTGTTTGATAGCTGATTTTTTTAAATTAAATGAAATGAATGTATCTATACCCTAACAATGAGCTTGATAGGTGCAAAGAAAATCTGTTGATTGTACAGAAAATCATGTGTCCTGTGTGCCACCCCCCAGGCAGTCAAAAAAAAGAAAAGAAAAAATGTAAAAAAAAAATAAAAAAGCTGGCCCTTTGCACCTATGGGAAGTGCCACGTCTATAGACGTGGTGCTTCATTTTCAGGCGTTTAGCCCGCTTTGTGGCGCTTTGTGAAGCGCCGAGTAGCTTCCGCTCGTTCGTAGTATATATTACTACGGCCGGGTGGTTTGATTGACATCTGAGATGTCACTTCCTGTTTTCTCTCTCAAATTGCGCCCAGGAGAGAGGAACCAGGAAGTATGAGGAGACATCGCTGGAGAGGACAACACACTGCAAAGTAAGTAAGGGGGGGTTTGATGTGAGGCTGCTGCAACTTGGTGACACATTCTGCTGCAACTTGGTGACACATGCAGCTCTAACTTGGTGACACATGCAGCTCTAACTTGGTGACACATTCCGCTGCATTCAGACCTGGGGGTGAGCTCTGACTCCACCTGTACCAGATGCAGTAGAGACGGGGATTGGATACACCTCTTATGGAGATGCCCAAGGCTCCATTTATATTGGAAACGGGTCTTAGACACTCTTAATAGGGTCTTCCAGATTATGATTCCTGCTGATCCTAAATACTGCCTGATGGGTATTTTAGATATACTCCTGATAGAGTATATCCCTAAACAGGCTATAGCTATAGCTCTCTTCCAGGCACAAAAAAATGATACTGAGACACTGGAAATCCACAGAGCTCCTCACACTGCAGGAATGGATTACCCAAATGGTGGACACTATTCGATTACAGATGCTCATTTATCAACACAGGGGCAAAAGCGGTAAATTTGATAAATTGTGTGCCCCATGGTTAGATATGGTCTAGCCCCAGTAGTGTGTATGACTGACTGTTCTAGCGTTTGTTAACACTTTTACCCTGCCTCTCCGAATACCTGGATGATTGATTGTATAGTTGTACTTTAATGTTGATGGATAATTTTTTTACACACAGAGCTTTCTTTTGGTGGTGTTTGATCACCACTGGATTTAAAATTTTTATTATATAAAACGGGAAAAAAAAAAATATATATATTTCAAACATATCCAATAGAATTAAATATCTTAAGAAATTTAGGGTAAATCACCTCTTAGATTTGCCAGAACAGATATGCCGAGTGAAAGATTTCTGCCACCTCCTGTTTCGGTGACAGCTGCCAAATTTTGGATTTCCCACCTTTCAGGAGGGCCACTTCTCTATATCCCTGTGGAAGAACAGCAGTAATTCTGAGCCCGGGTTCACACTATTGTCAATTGGATGCAGGGATCCCCGCATCCAATTCACAGTAGCAGGAGATTGTGACCGGCTCTCTATGGAGCCGGTTCACATATCTCCGATGCGGCTCCGGTGCGAATTTGCACAGGAGCCCTATGTGTCTTTTGGTCCTCTTCAGGTCTGAATTCAGCCCAAAATTCAGGCTGAAATCGGAATGGAAACAGTGAACGGGGGCGCACCGGACCCCTGCTGGGAGCCGCAACGGCATTAGGTGTGAACCGAGCCTTAGATAATAAAACAAGATCTAGAATAGAACATTCCATCTGAAGCCCTTCTGAGAGTTTTATAACCTTGTCCACTCTGAAGAGAACTTCTAAAGTCAAATCTGTGTCCTGCAGAGCAGTTTCCATGTGCTGAGTGCAATGTGATCCCCGGTATTATTCCGCAGAGACTATAAACCACATCACATGCAGCTGTGACTCAGCCTGAACATCAGAATGATAAGCAAAGTTGGTCTCACATGTTGAGGAATAACATCAATGGCCATTCATTAACCTCTCACCGCCCAGACATCACTGTGAGATAAAACTGTGCTTATATAGAGCAAAACTTCAGGCAGATAGTAAAAGATTATCATTGAAAACATCTACGTAGATATTAAAGTGCTTACATTTATTGTTATATACTGCTAGTATGAGTATCTGGCTTTATATTAGCTTCCTGCAATCCCCTGCAGAACAGGCCACATAAGGGAGAGCCAGTACTGAGCCAAATAGACTCGCCATTAATTAACAGTGCTGTCAACCCATCAGCTTGCTGGCAGGAGAAGAGAAGATTGAGTAAAGAGTTGACCTTGTTCTTTATTTCCAAAAAGAAAGTTGGTTGGGTAGGGCGAGGGCAGGCTATTGACAAAGCTTTACTTTTAGTATAACTAAAAATCAAAGATGTAATATATTGCAGCTTAACAGTCCTTAGGCATGGTGGCTGCAGTAGTTTTATTTTTGCAGACATTTTCCCTTTTGTATTATCTGCTGATCCTGTGAATAACATGCATCCTGTCTTTCGAGGGTCTACATTCATTCCTCCACTGTATCTATGGAGGGAGCCATGATTGCCACCCAGGCTAGATGTAAAACCTGTCAGCTTTTTTTATCTCTATTACATGGGGACTGGGCCACTGGGGAGAGGAGTAGTTTACAGGCAGAAGATAACATTGTTTGTGTTTTAATTTCAGCTGCCAAGTGGGGGGGGGGTTGGAAGAGGGCACCACTGACTGTTTTGTCAGGAAGTGTCTGTTTGATAGCTGATTTTTTTTAAATTAAATGAAATGAATGTATCTATACCCTAACAATGAGCTTGATAGGTGCAAAGAAAATCTGTTGATTGTACAGAAAATCATGTGTCCTGTGTGCCACCCCCCAGGCAGTCAAAAAAATAAAAGAAAAAATGTAAAAAAAAAAATAAAAAAGCTGGCCCTTTGCACCTATGGGAAGTGCCACGTCTATAGACGTGGTGCTTCATTTTCAGGCGTTTAGCCCGCTTTGTGAAGCGCCGAGTAGCTTCCGCTCGTTCGTAGTATATATTACTACGGCCGGGTGGTTTGATTGACATCTGAGATGTCACTTCCTGTTTTCTCTCTCAAATTGCGCCCAGGAGAGAGGAACCAGGAAGTATGAGGAGACATCGCTGGAGAGGACAACACACTGCAAAGTAAGTAAGGGGGGGTTTGATGTGAGGCTGCTGCAACTTGGTGACACATTCTGCTGCAACTTGGTGACACATGCAGCTCTAACTTGGTGACACATGCAGCTCTAACTTGGTGACACATTCCGCTGCAGCTTGGTGACACATTCCGCTGCAACTTGGTGACACATTCCGCTGCAACTTGGTGACACATTCCGCTGCAACTTGGTGACACATTTCGCTGCAACTTGGTGGGACACATGCTGCTGCAACTTGGTGGGACGCATTCTGCTGCAACTTGGTGGGACGCATGCTGCTGCAATTTGGTGGCGACACATGCTGCTGCAATTTGGTGGTGACACATGCTGCTGCAATTTGGTGGTGACACATGCTGCTGCAATTTGGTGGTGACACATGCTGCTGCAATTTGGTGGTGACACATGCTGCTGCAATTTGGTGGTGACACATGCTGCTGCAATTCATGGTGGCACAGGCTGCATTTGGTGGGACACAGGCTGCATGTAAGGAGCGACTGCACTGGGGAAACCTGATGGCATCTGGTGGCAGGCGACGTGGCTAGTGACACGCTCAGGGCTCCCACTGATTCTGTATTATGGTGAGTTGAATGATTTCATTTTATGTTACAATGTTATAATAGAAATAATGCACTTCAATCATCCTGACACCATAAAAACCATGGTGCCGGGATGATTGAAGTGCTAACACCAGGTGTTTGAAATATCTTTATCTGTTGATTGTTAAACTTTCTAGAATACACATATTTCTATTGTTGTGTTGGATCTGTCCCTGCTGTCCCTCCATCCCTCTCCCGCCATCCCTCGTTCATCTCTGACACTAACCACACCACCTTAGAGCCACGCCCACTATTTCACTGAAACCATGCCAATTTTCACCAAGTGGGAGGGGTCAAAAAGGAAGAGCGGGTCTGCCACCCCCCCCCATCCTAAAACTTCACCAGTCGCCACTGTGTGTACCCCTTCTTTGTGGTCTCAGAATTTTTTTTAGCTCTCCAAGTTCTTATCTAGGATTAGAGGTTAATTATAAAGAACCTATGCTTTGGAGATGAGGCAGGAGCGGATCCAGAGCCTAGTCTCAGGCAGGGCACTGCCAAAAATTTATCAGGGCAATGGCTGGTGTTGGCACTGCAATCATCACAGCGCCATGGTGTCAGGATGATTGAAGAATTATTTCTATTATTACATTGTAATATACAATTAAATAGTTCAGCTCACCATAATGCAGAATCAGTGGGAGCCCTGAGTGTGTCACTTGCCACGTCGCCTGCCACCAGATGCAGCGTGTTACTTTCCACCGTCGCCTGCCACCAGATGCAGCATGTCACTTGCCACCGTTGGCTGCCACCAAATGCAGATTGTCACTTGCCACATCACCTGCCACCAGATGTGGATTGTCACTTGCCAACATCACCTGCCACAATGTGCAGATTGTCACAAAGTGATGTTGCATTGCGGCCATCTTGGCACACCCCCCACTTGTCTGCAGTAAGCCTAAAGTTAGAAGTTGGCAAGCGGACATCTTTATACACCCACCGGAGTCTTGCTTTTCACAGTTATTTTTAACAGTAAACTCAGTTTATTTTGTGAACTAGAAGTTGAGTTTACTTTTAAAAATACCTGTGAAAAGCAAGACTCCGGTGGGTGTATAAAGATGTCCGCTTGCCGACTTATAACACTAGGCTTACTGTGGACAAGTGCGGGAGTACCAAGATGGCCGTGACGCAATGTCCCTTCAGTCACATATTCAGATGGGCAGCGGCTTCCTAACAACGCCTGCTTTCTCAGTCACACACTAGCCTGCCGGCATGATTGCCCGTCCGCTCGCTCACCCGCCAGCCTGTTCAGTCAGCTGCTGGCTCACCCGCTCATTATTTTTTTTGGGGGGGGAGCAATTGCCCCATTGCCCCCCCCCCCGATCCGCCCCGGAGATGAGGATAGTGTGAGGGATTCAGTAGTTTAGCAAGAGACAACTGGGCAGAGCTGAGATCACAAAAATGGTGTGCGTTGTCAGCCCATCATAAGTAATTAAAAGTTTCTGTAGAGATGTACTGGGTATGTTACTTTATTTTTCACTGACATACATTTTAACATACCAAAGTTTATATAAACGCATTAGTGATTGTGTTTTCATCCTTCAGAAAGTCTTACTTTAAAAGCCCCAAGTCTTCTTCCTTGCTGCTCAAGAGCTACAAGCCCCTCCATTAGTTAGCACTTGTAGTTCCTCAGCAGGTTACACATCGCAGTCATTAGATGAGAGGTTGTTCTAGTTGCCTCTCCTCTGGTTTCTGGCAGAGCTCCGGCAGACAAGGGATTGTGGTTAACACACCAGACAGGGGCTAGCCTTTCTAGCCAGCGCTGGCTCCCTGGGACTTAGGGAAAGTTTAATTTTCCATCCACAACTTGAGAAAGGATAATTAACCCTGTGGGCTCTGCTCAAAGGCAGCAGAATGAAAGTAAACACTCAGTTGTTTTCTTTTTTTTCTCCTACTTGACCAAACTGAAGAAAGCCAGCAAGGTCTCAGAGCATTTTTTTTAAGACATGAAGCCACAGGGATATCTCTTGCATATTTTACTTATCACTATAGGAAGGATGGTAAAAGGCAAAGTGACAGATTGTCTTGTAGGTAGGACCCCCTCCCCTGTTGGTACTTACCCTTTGCCACACTTGCCGTCTGACCCCTTCGTAAATACCCCGCCCCTCCTGGTATGGATTATGTAACCACCTCCTAGGATGAAATTCTTAGGCCTGAGCACTATCAAGTCACGTATATGCCAGTTTTACCTACCAAAAAGTCATTCACGCTCCATCAGTCGGGGAGGGGGTGGCAGATGAACCCCTCCCCCATCGCTTTAGCCCTCCAGTCCACACCTTACACCCCCCCAGTTGCCAAGCGGACTTACCCTGTGCTGCCCCCGGACTGACATGTTGGAGGGTGCCCGCCACCCGTGACTTTCCCCCCTCCGTGTCCCGGCCTCCATGCCACCCCTCCGTCCATGAAAGGGAGCCGGGCTGTCACTGATCGTCGCATTGTGTGCGGCAGTGGCGGCTGGTGGGTCAGGATTTCCCTGTGTCTCCTTGGCATCACGGCACACGGCACCTCCTATGTCAATGGGATCGCTTCTCCTTTTGGCCAATCGGGAAATGGGTCTAACGACCCCCTTCCTGATTGGCTGGGAGGAGAATCAGTATGACAATAGTGAATATTACACAGGCAAGCACGTGAGCTCTAGGGTAACTACACTACCGCTGAAGAGGCACAAACAGCATTGGCACTCTAAGCCCTTGTACACACGGTCAGAGAATCTGTCGGAATGAGTCTTATCGGACCGTGTCGTCAGATAATCCGACTGTGTGTGGTATGCATCGGACTGATTCCGTCCGAATCTCCGTCCGACCCAATTTTCCAACATGTTGGAAATATTTCCCGACCAACTGGGCCAGACGGACCCAATCCGATCATGTGTAGAGCATTTTCATTGGACCAAGTGCCACGCATGCTCAGATCAAATTCCTACATCAAAGCTATTGGCTACTAGCCTGAACGTAGTCCCATCGTAACGAAATTACGTCATCACATTCTGAAAGATCGGATTTTTCACCAACTTGGCCCGACCGTGTGTATGCAACAGTTTCGGACAAGATCCGACGGGCAAAATCCGACGGATTTGGTTGTGGAAATCTCCGACCGTGTGTACAGGGGCTAACACAGGAAGTTCTTTACTGACAGGATCAACAGGAAAAAAAACATGAAGAAATAAACAAGTCTGCAGGGGGGGAATTACTTCCTCAATGACATAATTCATCTGACATGGAACACATACACAAGGCTGGAGGTGTAGTTATAACAAATTTTGCATAGCGGTTTGTCCATCTGCATGTTAAAGATTTCTGTAGGAATGGGGCAACATCAAATTTTTCCAGGCTATATTCTCTGCAGTTCAAATGTGTATGTGGACAATACCACATTACAGCCGCTAAATGATGCGGAGGAGCATCTTTATTTCATATGACAGCCATCACCATCTAGTTGGCGGTACCACATTATGACCGCTAGATGGCGCCAACCATCACAGAGAATAAGTATGCTCCTCAGCACCATCTAGTAGCCATAAGACAGTATTTTCTGCATTCGCACATTTGAACTGCAGAGAATATAACCTTGATACGATAAATTTTGCCCCATTCTCACAAAATAAAATGACATGCAGTTTTGATGAACAAACAGCTATGCATTTTTTTTTGTTAAAATTATTACATATTCAACTGCAAGAATGGTGGTTTGCAGGTAGCAGAACTGGGAAATCTGATACAAAAACTTCACGTCAAGAGATCTAAGCCATATAAATCAAGCTGGTAGGTGATTTAACAAATCATCATCAGTTTTGGGTGGACCCACTTGTTACAGTGGATGTGGGTTGGGAGGACGCTGGTTCCCATGGGCATTGTTCAACTCTAGGGGAGGCAAGAAGCGGTAGACGTCATGATTTCCCAACCAATTACCTGATTTGTAATATTCAAATAGTGGTAATCAGCAAACACCTCTGTCACTCCCTGACCAGAAATAAGATATCTGAATGCTTCTCCCATTCATCCTGAAACCATAAGGCCTGGGAGTAACATTCCTGCCTGACTTCAACATATTTCAAATTCAAATACCGTAACTGAGCACTGTAAAAGCTGCCCTTCATATCTATCTTCAATAAAAACATTGTATTTGAGTAGTAGTTGAATGGGGAGCATTGCAGACCTAAATAACATTTACGTATATTTTTAAGTACATTTTTGATGTTTTTTGTTTTTATTATTTATAATTTTATTTTTTAGTGAAACTGATTCTGACACGTGAAGTAATGTGCGTGTTGCAGACATCTGTGGGCTTTAGTTTTTTTTCAGCCTGGAGCCTTTAAAGTGCATTTCCACATTTGTAGTCAAATTTGAAAAATCTCCACTATGGGGGTTATTTACTAAAAGCCAATCCACTTTGCACTACAAGTGCAAAGTGCACTTGAAATTGCGCTGAAAGTGCACTTGGAATGCAGTCCTGTGGATGCGAGGGGGACATGCAAGGAAAATAAAAAAACAACATTTTAGCTTGCACATGATTGGATAATAAATTTAGCAGAACTTGCCCTCATTTCAGATCTACCCCTCAGATTTACAGCGACTGCACTTCCAGTGCAGTTTCAAGTGTAGTGCAAAGTGCATTTGCCTTTCGTAAATAACTCCCAATGTGTTTGTTATGTGTTCCCATCCACAAAGGTAGAACAATATTTTTTACCTTTCTAGTTGTATTTTTGGAAGAGCAGGTTTATATAGAGGGCTCTAACGGCAGATTTTTTATTTTTTTTTATCAGAATGTTCCAATGTGCATTTAGGGGACAAAATAAGGTACAATTTCCTTTTAAAAGTGCATGAACATACAACAATGTATTACCCAAGCCCTGGGATCTTTAACTTTTTTGTTAAGCTCCATTCACACCTGAGCGTAGCAATTTACTGGCGTATTTTGGGCATTTTTAAAAGCATTTTAGAAGTGTATTAGGAGTGTTTTACATATACGAATGAAATACTGCTCCAGAAGATTATCACTTCCCTTGCTGCTCAGCTGCCTCGGAGTATAGATCAGGTACTGGCCCTGTTTGCAACAGGAGTGCACAGAATAAATTAAGCTGGATGGCCACACTCTGATGCAATCACCTTGAGGCTCGGTTCACACCGAAACCGGCCGCGGATCGCACAGCAACGCTGTCTGTCCCTGTTCTCCATTGCAGGGATGAATCAGGGCAGACACACATTGTTTCTGTGCAGTGCGCTCCGCAGTCCCCCCGGAGACATGTGAACCAGCTCCATAGAGAGCCGGTCATATTCTACTGCTATACAAATTGGATGCTTGTGTCAGAGCAGTTAGGACGGCTCTCATAGGGAATCACTGATTTAGACACGTCATGCACCATGTGCTCCCAAAGTCGAAGCGTATGTCGTACCAGTGTGAACACGGCCTTAGCCATAAAAGCTTGAACATATGGATTGGACTACTAAGGTACTAATACACAGAAATTGGAGAACTAAAAGTGTGCACAGAAACGGACTGAGCTTGATACACAAAATGTTATTGAAAGAACATAAACAAGCTCATCCTCTGAAAAGAGACCTAAAAGCGGTCAAGTAAACCACTGCAACTAGATAAAGAAAAGGTACAAAACTGAAAATAGGATATATGACTTATAGCATATATCATATATCAAACATGGGCACATGTCACTCATGTGCAGGTGGTTGTCCATGCTGCCCGCATATTAAGAGAGGATGGGTGATTCACTCCACCGCCATTAATGAAGAATATAAGATCTAGTAATTTATTAACTGTAATACGTCTCAATGATCACCTCTACAATATACATAAGAACCATGTCACTGATGTTGTGAAACACTGGAATGAATGCCATAGTAAGGATGTGTAATTTCTGTGTATTTGTTCCTATTATAAATAATTGAAACACGTGGCGCTAGTAATAATAACATAGTAAGGATGTTACAAGTTTATGTATAAGGCCGCGTACACACGGGTGGATTGTCTGCCCAACTAAGTTCGTCAGACAATCCGACAGACAGTCCGTTCAACTTTTGAATGAACGGACTTAACCACACATGATGAACAGACAGTCCGCTAAAAGCTTGCGCGATGACGTGTACAGCACGTACGACGGGACTAGAAAAACGACGTCCAATACACTGCAATGCAACCTTCGGCCGTGTAAATCCTTTCTGAGCATGCGCCATACTTAGTCCGTCCAACTTGCCTACACACGAGCGGACTGTCCGCTGAAACCAAGTTTGGACGGACAAAACCAAGTTTGGACGGACAAAATTACGGAAATTCTGAAAGACTAAGTCCTTCAGACTGTCCGCTGAAAAAGTCAGCTGAAGCCCACACACGAGCGGATTGTCCGCTGAAATACGGTGAGAGCTGCAGAGCTGGAGGTGTACCTCTGTGTAAATCCAGGAAGTGAACAGGCTGCAGCTTCAGCTGCCCACAGTTAAAATGGTTGCAGCCAGTGGAGAGAGATTTCTGCAGCATATTTAGCAAGTACAGAATCACAGTATGTATAAAATAATATGCAAAGTGGTTGGAGGGAAGCTTCAGAATGGCAAAGATGTTTTTTATTACAAATTATGTGAGCAGACTGCAGTTTCGCTTTAAGAATAGAGCAAGTAAAAAAGTAAGCAAGCAGCGATTTTTACATAGTTAAAGCGGAGGTCCACCCTAAAGTGGACCTTCCACTCATCGGAACCCTCCCCCCCTCCGGCGACACAATTGGCACCTTTCAGGGGGGAGGGGGGTGCAGATGCCTGTACAGTACAGGTATCTGCACCCACTTCCAGGATAGCTCTCTGCGGAAAGGGGCGTAGATTACGCCCCTTTCCGAAAGTCCCCCGCTGCCTGCTGGGAAACACACAGCTCCCAGAGGCAGCGGGTCCATCCTCATTGTGCAACGGGACTCGCGCATGCGCAGTAGGGAACCGGGAAATGAAGCCGAAAGGCTCCACTTCCTGATTCCCATACCCAAGATGGCGGCGGCAGCACCCGAGAGACAATCAAGAGATCGGCTTCGGGTGCCGACATCGCGGGCGCGCTGGACAGGTAAGTGTCACTATTTTAAAAGTCAGCAGCTGCAGTATTTGTAGCTGCTGGCTTTAAAAAAAAAAAAAAAAAAAAAAAACGCGGAGTCCCGGCGGACTCCCGCTTTAAGCTATGTGAATGGGAACATGTAACAAATATGAAGTTGGTGTTATCCCAATTTGGCTACAAAGGTGGAAATAAACTTTAATACACGTCTATGATAACCTGAACTTACAGGAAGTGGGATGGGTGGTGCAGGGCATCATTCCACCTAAAAGAGGAGCACCAAGGGATAGAAGAATGGCGAGTCCACAGGGGGAAGAAAGTGAGGGACAGCACTGCAACCAGATCCACTTTAATTATTTTGAAACCAGCTGGACCAATTTGTTTAAGATTGAGTCTAGGTGAACTCACACAAATCCATTCCTGCGTGCCAGTCCCGACTTCGGGGGCGATTTCAGAGACATCTGTGCGGGTTTCTGCACAGATGTCAATGGAAATCGCACCCCCAAAATTGCCAAATGTAGTACAGAAACTACTTTTTGGAATCGGTGTAGCGCTGCCAATGTGGTGTGTCACACCAATTTGGACGCTGCCATTGCCGCCGATTTGCCATGCAATTTGACGTGTCAGATCGCATGCCAAATCTCAGCAATGTGAACCAGGGCTCAGTTTGGCTTTGAAGATGCCACAAGTACATTTAAGGGCACATTTGCATCAACGCTTGGCAAGTATGTAACCGCTGGTGTGCAGTAGGAAGACAGTGGTGTCAATGCTCTGATCCCAGCACATTGTAGTGTTTCCTTTTTTATTATTATACAAAATGTAATGAAAAAGGTGGTAAATTGTGTCGCACTGCGCTATGCTAGAAGAACTACTGCATGCTGTACGTTTTCAGAGCAAGTCACTGCAATGTGGTGATGTGAACTGGCCTGGTGTATACACGCCCTATATGACTTACATAAAAGCTTCATACTAATAGCACTAGATCAGCACCAACTGAAATATACCGTAGCTTTTTCAGCCCAATTTCCCAGAACATATTATGTTATAACCCAACCTCAGTGGTCAGGCATGATCCTTCAGAATTGAAAGCCTCTGAAATAGAAGTCAAATTTCAACGAATATTATTTTTTCATGGATTGCAGTCTAGAAATGAAATCGATTTCATGCCCTGTAGTTTAACGGCTCCGCTGTCAGAAAACACATGTACTTAGGTTACAGATAACCGCAGAAAATTGTGGGTAGTGCAGCCCACATAGTAGCTTGTAATTACTCTCTACGTTCTGTGTACCATCAGCCGCATAATTGTCTGTGCTAGTAAGCGGTCTTCACATTCTACATCCGTGCCAGACTCCCTGCAGGGATAACGCCGTCCCAGTGCCGCCATCTGCTGGCAGTCACAATAAAACCTTGTCAAATCCAACTACACCAAATATCACTCATCCCATCCAATAGCAACAAATAAGAGGCTTCTACTTCCCAGAAACTGCTGGCTTAGTAACCATAACAGAAGGCGTTTTTTAAAGAAAGAAAACGCTGTCAAAATAAGAATTAAAGTGTATCTAAAGCACAACATTTTTAATAGGGTCACTAGAACCCCTGTCAGGTTTTATTACTGTCTGTGGCAATTAAGGCAGCTTCACTCTCCCTATTTGTCCTGGTATCACCGAGACTAAATGTCAGTGATAATCCAAAAATCACGAGTTCTCTCCACAACAGAAATAGAGGTGAAATCTTTAAGTGGGAACACTGGCTCTGGCAACAGCTAGGAAGGGATAAATCTCACTTTGGAGATATTTTGACAGCCCTCATTTTGTTTTTCTAGATGAGAACAGTCACCGATACAAACAGACAGGGTGGATCTCCTCAACAGGCACACAGACTGCAATGAAAGTCTAAAAACTTTACTCACTATATCCAAAACAATAAAAAGTGCACGGTGTTGACTTTCCCCAACAATCTAAATTTTGCCTTGGTAGCCTTCATCTTGGATAAATGTTTGAGATATAGATATAATTTTTTTTTTTAGATAGTATCTGTAATAAAATTGAGTACACCCTCACATTTTTGTAAATATTTTATTCTATCTTTTTTCATATGACAACACTGAAGAAATGACACTTTGCTACAATGTAAAGTAGTGAGTGTACAGCTTTTATAATAGTGTAAATTTTCTGTCCCCACAAAATAACTCAACACACAGCCAATAATGTCTAAACTGCTGGCAACAAAAGTGAATACACCCCTAAGTGAAAATTTCCAAATTGGGCCCAATTAGCTATTTTCCCTTCCTGGGGGGAATGTGACTTATTAGTGTAAGGCCGCGTACACACGCGCGGACTGTTCGCCCAACTTTGTCCGTCCAACAGTTTCGGCAAACAGTCCGCTCAAAATTAGCATGGACGGACATGGCCACACACGACGAACGAACAGTTTGCTGAAACCGTGCGCGATGACGTGAACGGCACGTACGACGGGACGAAAAATACGACGTCCTATACACTGCATTATAACTTTCGGCGTGTAAATCCTTTCTGAGCATGCGCGGAACTTAGTTTGACGAACAAGCCTACACACGGGCGGACTGTTCGCTGAAACAAGGTTTCAGCGGACAGTTTTACGGAATTTCCGAAAAACCTTGTTCGTCAAACTGTCCGCTGAAACTGTCCGCTGAAAGCCCACACACGAGCGGACTGTCCGCCCAAACACTGTTCAGCGGACAAAGTTGGGCGAACAGTCCGCGCGTGTGTACGCGGCCTTACAAGGTCTCAGGTGTGAACGGGGAGCAGGTGTGTTAAATTTGGTGTTGATCGCTCTCACTCTCTCACTGGAAGTTCAACATGGCACCTCATGGCAAAGAACTCCCTGGGGATCTGAAAAAAAGAATTGTTGCTCTACATAAAGATGGCCTAGGCTATAAGAAGATTACCAAGACCCTGAAACTGAGCTGCAGCATGGTGGCCAAGACCATACAGCTGTTTAACAGGACAAGTTCCATTTCGAACAGGCCTCGCCATGTTTGACCAAAGAAGTTGAGTGCATGTGCTCAGCGTCATATCCAGAGGTTGTCTTTGGGAAATAGAGGTATGAGTGCTGCCAACATTGCTGCAGAGGTTGAAGGGGTAGGGGGGGTCAGCCTGTCAGTGCTCAGACCATACGCCACACACTGCATCAAATTGGTCTGCATGGCTGTCGTCCCAGAGGGAAGCCTCTTCTAAAGAAGATGTGCAAGAAAGCCCGCAAACAGTTTGCTGAAGACAAGCAGACTAAGGACATGGATTACTGAAAACATATGGTCTGATGAGACCAAGATAAACTTATTTGGTTCAGATGGTGTCAAGTGTGTGTGGTGGCAACCAGGTGAGGAGTACAAAGACAAGTGTGTCTTGCCTACACTCAAGCATGGTGGTGGGAGTGTCAAGGTCTGGGGCTGCATGAGTGTTGCTGACTAGTGATGGCCGAACGGTTCGCCCGGCGGTCGTTTCGCGGCGAATTTCCGACTTTCGCCGTCCGCGGGTTCGAACGCCTTTTTCCGTCGTTCGCCCCGGCGGACTTACGTGTTTAATGTATACAAGAACTTTAACCTTTCGTGACACGTTTATCATGTGTTACAGGACAACCAATTGAGACATGACAGCTCATGGACACTTGGACATTCCCCCTAACCTATAAATACACCCGATCCGGTGGCCATTTTACATTCTTTCTTCTGTCACTGTAGGGAAAGGATCCTGTGTGGAGTAGGGACAGAGAAAACGCTAGCTATTTGGTACACAAAAGTTCTTTTCAGGACTGGTATAGGTGTTAGGTCAGCAGCCTGAGTTTCTTTTGTCAGTTTAGATAAAGGGACAGAGCGCTGTATGCTGCTATTTTAGGGACAGCTCAGCCAGATTAGTCTTTCTTCATCATCATCATCATCATCATCATTAGCTGTTACTATCAGGTCCACAAAAGAGCTGTTCCAGCTAATCGTTCCAGCCTACTCTTTTTTGCCAATTTGTATAGGGACAGGCAGGAAGCAGTGTGTCAGGCAGTGAGGATAATTTTAAAGACTTGCTGTTACTATTAGTTCCACAAAGGTTCTTTTCAGGACTGGTATCAGTGGTACGGTAATAGGCTTGTACACGTATAATATTCTTTCTTCCAAATATAGAAAGAATATTATACTTGACTGCTGCCCTTCTGCTGCAGTCTGCTAATCATTCACAACTCACTTGTTCCACAAAGCTCTTTATCAGGACTGGTAACTTGGTCTGTCTAGGGTGCTACGGTACATAGGCTTGGGTGCGGTACAGTCTGCTGTTCTGTAAGGACCGCTATCGGTCCACAATACATAGGGTTGCCGTGCACTACTGCTGACCGCTGCCCTATACTGCAGCAGTCCTTCAGCGGTATAGGGACTGACGCACAGTCTGCTAAACACTAATACACAACCTGCTTGGTCCACAAAAGTTCTTATAAGGACTGGTAACTTGGTATAGGGTGCTACGGTACATAGGCCTGAGTGCAGTACAGTCTGCTGTTCTGTAAGGACCGCTATCGGTCCACAATACATAGGGTTGCCGTGCACTACTGCTGACCGCTGCCCTATACTGCAGCAGTCCTTCATTGGTATAGGGACTGACGTACAGTCTGCTAATCACTAACACACAACCTGCTTGGTCCACAAAAGTTCTTATAAGGACTGGTAACTTGGTATAGGGTGCTACGGTACATAGGCCTGAGTGCAGTACAGTCTGCTGTTCTGTAAGGACCGCTATCGGTCCACAATACATAGGGTTGCCGTGCACTACTGCTGACCGCTGCCCTATACTGCAGCAGTCCTTCATTGGTATAGGGACTGACGTACAGTCTGCTAATCACTAACACACAACCTGCTTGGTCCACAAAAGTTCTTATAAGGACTGGTAACTTGGTATAGGGTGCTACGGTACATAGGCCTGAGTGCGTTACAGTCTGCTGTTCTGTAAGGACCGCTATCGGTCCACAATACATAGGGTTGCCGTGCACTACTGCTGACCGCTGCCCTATACTGCAGCAGTCCTTCAGCGGTATAGGGACTGACGCACAGTCTGCTAAACACTAACACACAACCTGCTTGGTCCACAAAAGTTTTTATAAGGACTGGTAACTTGGTATAGGGTGCTACGGTACATAGGCCTGAGTGCAGTACAGTCTGCTGTTCTGTAAGGACCGCTATCGGTCCACAATACATAGGGTTGCCGTGCACTACTGCTGACCGCTGCCCTATACTGCAGCAGTCCTTCATTGGTATAGGGACTGACGTACAGTCTGCTAATCACTAACACACAACCTGCTTGGTCCACAAAAGTTCTTATAAGGACTGGTAACTTGGTATAGGGTGCTACGGTACATAGGCCTGAGTGCGTTACAGTCTGCTGTTCTGTAAGGACCGCTATCGGTCCACAATACATAGGGTTGCCGTGCACTACTGCTGACCGCTGCCCTATACTGCAGCAGTCCTTCATTGGTATAGGGACTGACGTACAGTCTGCTAATCACTAACACACAACCTGCTTGGTCCACAAAAGTTCTTATAAGGACTGGTAACTTGGTATAGGGTGCTACGGTACATAGGCCTGAGTGCGTTACAGTCTGCTGTTCTGTAAGGACCGCTATCGGTCCACAATACATAGGGTTGCCGTGCACTACTGCTGACCGCTGCCCTATACTGCAGCAGTCCTTCAGCGGTATAGGGACTGACGCACAGTCTGCTAAACACTAACACACAACCTGCTTGGTCCACAAAAGTTTTTATAAGGACTGGTAACTTGGTATAGGGTGCTACGGTACATAGGCCTGAGTGCAGTACAGTCTGCTGTTCTGTAAGGACCGCTATCGGTCCACAATACATAGGGTTGCCGTGCACTACTGCTGACCGCTGCCCTATACTGCAGCAGTCCTTCATTGGTATAGGGACTGACGTACAGTCTGCTAATCACTAACACACAACCTGCTTGGTCCACAAAAGTTCTTATAAGGACTGGTAACTTGGTATAGGGTGCTACGGTACATAGGCCTGAGTGCGTTACAGTCTGCTGTTCTGTAAGGACCGCTATCGGTCCACAATACATAGGGTTGCCGTGCACTACTGCTGACCGCTGCCCTATACTGCAGCAGTCCTTCATTGGTATAGGGACTGACGTACAGTCTGCTAATCACTAACACACAACCTGCTTGGTCCACAAAAGTTCTTATAAGGACTGGTAACTTGGTATAGGGTGCTACGGTACATAGGCCTGAGTGCGTTACAGTCTGCTGTTCTGTAAGGACCGCTATCGGTCCACAATACATAGGGTTGCCGTGCACTACTGCTGACCGCTGCCCTATACTGCAGCAGTCCTTCAGCGGTATAGGGACTGACGCACAGTCTGCTAAACACTAACACACAACCTGCTTGGTCCACAAAAGTTTTTATAAGGACTGGTAACTTGGTATAGGGTGCTACGGTACATAGGCCTGAGTGCAGTACAGTCTGCTGTTCTGTAAGGACCGCTATCGGTCCACAATACATAGGGTTGCCGTGCACTACTGCTGACCGCTGCCCTATACTGCAGCAGTCCTTCATTGGTATAGGGACTGACGTACAGTCTGCTAATCACTAACACACAACCTGCTTGGTCCACAAAAGTTCTTATAAGGACTGGTAACTTGGTATAGGGTGCTACGGTACATAGGCCTGAGTGCGTTACAGTCTGCTGTTCTGTAAGGACCGCTATCGGTCCACAATACATAGGGTTGCCGTGCACTACTGCTGACCGCTGCCCTATACTGCAGCAGTCCTTCAGCGGTATAGGGACTGACGTACAGTCTGCTAAACACTAATACACAACCTGCTTGGTCCACAAAAGTTCTTATAAGGACTGGTAACTTGGTATAGGGTGCTACGGTACATAGGCTTGAGTGCGGTACAGTCTGCTGTTCTGTAAGGACCGCTATCGGTCCACAATAGATAGGGTTGACGTGCACCACTGCTGACCGCTCACCTATACTGCAGCAGTCCTTCAGCGGTATAGGGACTGACGTACAGTCTGCTAATCACTAACACACAACCTGCTTGTTCCACAAAAGTTCTTATAAGGACTGGTAACTTGGTATAGGGTGCTACGGTACATAGGCCTGAGTGCGTTACAGTCTGCTGTTCTGTAAGGACCGCTATCGGTCCACAATACATAGGGTTGCCGTGCACTACTGCTGACCGCTGCCCTATACTGCAGCAGTCCTTCAGCGGTATAGGGACTGACGTACAGTCTGCTAAACACTAATACACAACCTGCTTGGTCCACAAAAGTTCTTATAAGGACTGGTAACTTGGTATAGGGTGCTACGGTACATAGGCTTGAGTGCGGTACAGTCTGCTGTTCTGTAAGGACCGCTATCGGTCCACAATAGATAGGGTTGACGTGCACCACTGCTGACCGCTGCCCTATACTGCAGCAGTCCTTCAGCGGTATAGGGACTGACGTACAGTCTGCTAATCACTAACACACAACCTGCTTGTTCCACAAAAGTTCTTATAAGGACTGGTAACTTGGTATAGGGTGCTACGGTACATAGGCTTGAGTGCGGTACAGTCTGCTGTTCTGTAAGGACCGCTATCGGTCCACAATAGATAGGGTTGACGTGCACCACTGCTGACCGCTGCCCTATACTGCAGCAGTCCTTCAGCGGTATAGGGACTGACGTACAGTCTGCTAAACACTAATACACAACCTGCTTGGTCCACAAAAGTTCTTATAAGGACTGGTAACTTGGTATAGGGTGCTACGGTACATAGGCTTGAGTGCGGTACAGTCTGCTGTTCTGTAAGGACCGCTATCGGTCCACAATAGATAGGGTTGACGTGCACCACTGCTGACCGCTGCCCTATACTGCAGCAGTCCTTCAGCGGTATAGGGACTGACGTACAGTCTGCTAAACACTAATACACAACCTGCTTGGTCCACAAAAGTTCTTATAAGGACTGGTAACTTGGTATAGGGTGCTACGGTACATAGGCTTGAGTGCGGTACAGTCTGCTGTTCTGTAAGGACCGCTATCGGTCCACAATAGATAGGGTTGACGTGCACCACTGCTGACCGCTGCCCTATACTGCAGCAGTCCTTCAGCGGTATAGGGACTGACGTACAGTCTGCTAAACACTAATACACAACCTGCTTGGTCCACAAAAGTTCTTATAAGGACTGGTAACTTGGTATAGGGTGCTACGGTACATAGGCTTGAGTGCGGTACAGTCTGCTGTTCTGTAAGGACCGCTATAGGTCCACAATAGATAGGGTTGACGTGCACCACTGCTGACCGCTCACCTATACTGCAGCAGTCCTTCAGCGGTATAGGGACTAAGAGTTTTGTCACAGGGTCATTTAAAAAATGACATGCAGAGGAAGAGGCAGGCCCTTCCGCAGGGGTGGTAGGGGTAGGGCAGGAGCAACAGGCTTGAGCCAAAGTGGGAAGTTGCAGAAGGTGCGTTCAATTACTTTAAAGGATGCACCAGACTTGGTTGAGTGGCTCGCTCAGCCTTACTCTTCTGCACCCTCCTCATCCTCTCGATCTGCACCCTCTTCTTCACTCTCTGCTATGTGCACCCCCAAAGACACTACCACCAACAACACGACCACCACCACCACCACCACATACCTTCCGCTTGAGTCACTGGAATTATTTTCCGATCCATATCAAGAGGACATTTCTGATGCGCAGCCACTCTTGGTATTGGATCAGGAAGAGGAGGTAGCAACAAGCGCTACTCAGCAGTCTGACGCCAGTACCCAGATCAGCCCAAGGAGGAGGTTGGTCCCCGGTGTTGCTGCCTACTCTACTTATAGCGGTGGGGAAGGTGACGTTGATGATGACGTGTCTAGTGATGTCACGTGGGTGCCCACAAGAGAGGAAGAGGAGGGGAGTTCAGAGGGAGATATGGACCAGCAGATAGGGAGGAGAAGCAGCAATGACTTACATTGCACAGCAGGGACAAAGCAGACTGCAAATGTATCAGGAGCGAGTCATCGACCATGTACGGTCACATCTGGCGCTCCCAGGACACCGGCACATGGCTCCGCAGTGTGGGCTTTTTTTAACGTGTCCGCTGCTGACAATAGCGTTGCCATCTGCAATCTTTGCAGTCAACGCGTTAGTCGCGGTAAGCCCAATACTCACCTAGGGACGACCGCCTTAAGAAGGCACATGAGCAGCCATCACCGAGCCCAGTGGGAGCAACGGAACACACAAAGCCACACTGCAGGCTCTCACCGTCCAGCCTCGTCTTCTACTTCTCCTTCTCCTCTCTCCTCACAATTGTCCTCCACTCCACCTTCCATCACGCCAAGCTCACATTTTTCTGCAAAAAGGCAGGCTTCCGTGGGCCTAATGTTTGAGCGTAAAAAAATGATGACGCCGGATAACCCTCTTGCCCAACGGTTGGCGGCTGGCTTGTCAGAACTCATAGCCCGCCAACTACTGCCATATAAACTGGTGGACTCGGAGGCCTTTCGCAAATTTGTGGCCATTGGAACACCACAATGGAAGGTCCCAGGAAGGAAGTATTTCTCAGAGAAGGGCATCCCAGAGCTATATGGCCATGTTCAGCGGCAAGTGAATGTATCTCTGGCACACAGTGTCGGTGCCAAGATACATCTGACCACAGACACGTGGTCTAGCAAACACGGGCAGGGAAGGTATATCAGTTTTACTGCCCACTGGGTGAACCTTCTGACGGCCGTCAAGCATGTAACCCGTGGCACCCGTGTAGATTTGGTTTTACCGCCACGGATTGCATGCAGGCCTGACTCTTCTTCTCCTCCTCCTACTCCATCCTCCTCCCTCTCCTCCTCAGCTGCCTCCTCCTTTTCCGCTGCTAGCGTCTCTTCCACTGCACCGCCCAAGCTCCCCAGAACCTATTCCACATGCCAGGTGAGACGTTGCCATGCCGTGCTGCGTCTGTTGTGCCTGGAAGCAAAGAGCCACACTGGCCCGGCACTCCTTTCAGCTTTGCGTTCACAGGCAGATGAGTGGCTAACACCGCTCAATTTGACAGTTGGTAAAGTGGTGTGTGACAACGGTGCCAATCTGCTTAGCGCATTGAAACAGGGCAAAATCACGCACGTGCCGTGCATGGCACACGTCTTAAACTTGGTCGTGCAGCGATTCCTTGTCAAATACCCTGGGGTCCAGGACATCTTGCGGCAGGCAAGGAAAATCTCGGCCCATTTCAGAAGATCTTACACGGCCATGGCTCGCCTTGCTGACATTCAGCGGCGACACCATCTGCCGGTCAGACGTCTTATTTGCGATTGCCCGACGCGATGGAACTCAACCTTCTATATGCTTGATAGGCTGCTCCAGCAGAAACGTGCAGTTAACGTCTACCTGTATGAACTCTGCGAAAGAAACGGTTCTGGGGAGCTGGGTTTTTTTTCACCGCGCCAGTGGCTGCTCATGCGCGACACATGCAGACTTCTGCGGCCATTTGAGGAGATCACCAAACTGGTCAGTCGCAGCCATGGCGCCATCAGTGACATGGTACCTTATGCCTTCTTTCTGGAGCGTGCATTGCGTCGTGTCATTGATCAGGCTGTGGAGGAGCAGGAGCGGGAAGATGAGGAAGTCGCAATGCTGGATGAATTCCCAGGGGGGGCTACTCTATCTGAGACAAGTCAACAACAGGAGTCTGATGAGGAGTCAGAGGAGGATGGTGCCGGGGCGGATGAGCAGGAGCAAGAAGAGCATGCTTTAAACCTTTCTGGGATCCCTGTTGTGCGAGGATGGGGAGAGGAGAATGAAGAGGACGACATTATCCTGGATGATGAGCAGGAGCCAGGCCACCACACCGCTTCCACTTTAGTGCAAATGGGGGCCTTCATGCTCCAGTGTTTTAATAGGGACCCCCGTATAAAAAGCATGAGGGTCAAGGACCAGTACTGGGTGGCAACGTACTTAGACCCCCGGTACAAACACAAAATGGCGGAAATGTTACCGCCGTCGCAGAGGGCTGTCAGAATGCAGCACTTCCAGGCCTTGCTTCGAGAAATGCTGCATTCTGCTTTTGCGTGCGCTGGCAGAGGAGCAATTCCCACTCCCAGAGAAGGATTTGCGGGTACCAATCCAACAGCGCCTGCAAGAAGAGGCCGGTTTGAAGATGTGTTGGTGACTTCGGATATGAGGTCATTCTTTCAGCCGACCCATCGACAGGTGTCATCCGGATCCAGCATCAGGGAACGCCTAGACCGTCAGGTGTCCGACTACATTGGGTTAACGGCCGATGTGGACGCTCTGAGGAGTGATGAACCCCTAGACTACTGGGTGGGCAGGCTTGACCTCTGGCCAGAGCTTGCCCAATTTGCAATCGAACTGTTGGCTTGCCCCTCATCCAGTGTCCTGTCCGAAAGGACGTTCAGCGCAGCAGGGGGGATTGTGACCGATAAGCGTACTCGCCTAGCTCACCACAGTGTTAACTACCTCACATTTCTAAAAATGAATGAGGCATGGATCTCGGAGGAATTCAACACATGTGATCAGTAGACCATGTATATGTCTATAAACAATTTTTGGAATCAAGCACACAGACCTTCTTAATTCATTTGGCTCACTTCCCTGACCCAAAAAAGCACACCGTACTATATGCCCCTACCCTCCTCTTTGAAGAGGTTGAGCGGTGTCATATTTCTACTGGGGCTGCTTATTATGAGGGGTTCCCACCATCCCTGTGCTGTGCTGACTTCCTCCTGGGTGTTCTTATTATGAGGGGCTCCCACCATCCCTGTGCTGTGCTGACTTCCTCCTGGGGGTTCTTATTATGAGGGGATCACACCATCCCTGTGCTGTGCTGACTTCCTCCTGGGGCTGCTTACGGTGCTGCTGTCAGCGCTGTATGTCACGGAGCTGCTGTCAGCGCTGTATGTCACGGAGCTGCTGTCAGCGCTGTATGTCACGGAGCTGCTGTCAGCGCTGTATGTCACGGAGCTGCTGTCAGCGCTGTATGTCACGGAGCTGCTGTCAGCGCTGTATGTCACGGAGCTGCTGTCAGCACTGTATGTCACGGAGCTGCTGTCAGCGCTGTATGTCACGGAGCTGCTGTCAGCGCTGTATGTCACGGAGCTGCTGTCAGCGCTGTATGTCACGGAGCTGCTGTCAGCGCTGTATGTCACGGAGCTGCTGTCAGCGCTGTATGTCACGGTGCTGCTGTCAGCGCTGTATGTCACGGAGCTGCTGTCAGCGCTGTATGTCACGGAGCTGCTGTCAGTGCTGTATGTCACGGAGCTGCTGTCAGCGCTGTATGTCACGGAGCTGCTGTCAGCGCTGTATGTCACGGAGCTGCTGTCAGCGCTGTATGTCACGGTGCTGCTGTCAGCGCTGTATGTCACGGAGCTGCTGTCAGCGCTGTATGTCACGGAGCTGCTGTCAGCGCTGTATGTCACGGAGCTGCTGTCAGCGCTGTATGTCACGGAGCTGCTGTCAGCGCTGTATGTCACGGAGCTGCTGTCAGCGCTGTATGTCACGGTGCTGATGTCAGTGCTCTGTATTACGGTGCTGCTGTCAGTGCTCTGTATCTCCTGCACCCTCTTGTTTGCCTACCCTGGTCCCTGACCTTCCCTCTCCTCCATTGCCTTCATTAGCTCCATAGTCCTGAATTGTCAGAACAATTTCCCAAATAAAAAAAAAATGCTTGTAGTTATCGATCCCAAATTCACCTCATACATGTATTATGCTATTGTCCAGGTGGTGGGACTACGTGCTACCCCCTAATAATTACCCCGTGGCCGCAAATTCGACCTAAAGGTTTGCGAAATTCGCCTCCCATTGAAGTCAATGGAGCCCGCGGCGAACGGTCGTTTTCGCGAACGTTTGTGTCCGTTCGCGTTTCGCGTTCGCGAAACGTCCCGTCGGAAGTTCGTCCATCACTATTGCTGACACTGGGGAGCTATAGTTCATTGAGGGTACCATGAATGCCAACATGTACTGTGAAATACTGAAGCAGAGCATGATCCCCTTCTTTCGGAGACAAGGCCGCAGGGCAGTATTCCAACATGATAATGACCCCAAACACATCTCCAAGATGACCACTGCCTTTCTAAAGAAGCTGTGGGTAAAGGTGATGGACTGGCCAAGCATGTTTCCAGACCTAAACCCTATTGAGCATCTGTGGAGCATCCTCAAATGGAAGCTGGAGGAGCGCAAGGTCTCTAACATCCACCAGCTCCGTGATGTCGTCATGGAGGAGTGGAAGAGGACTCCAGTGGCAAGTGTACTCCCTTTTGTTGCCAGCGGTTTAGACATTAATGTGCTGTGAGTCATTTTGAGGGGACAGCAAATTTACACTGTTATACAAGCTGTACACTCACTACTTTACATTGTAGCAAAGTGTCATTTCTTCAGTGTTGTCACATGAAAAGATAAAGAAGATAGAAATAGAATAAAATATTTACAAAAATGTGAGGGGTGTACTCTCTTTTGTGAGATACTGTGTGTGTGTGTGTGTGTGTGTGTGTGTTTATATATTTGATGACAATCAACTAATCAAATTAAAATTGGGAACACCCATGTATGTTTATGAGATTGTGTGTGTGTGTGTGTGTGTGTGTGTGTGTGTGTGTGTATACACACACACACACACACACACACACACACACACACACACATATATATATATATATATATATATATATATATATATATATATATATACATATATATATATATATATATATATATATATATATATATATATATATACACATACACACATATATATATATATATATATATATATATATATATATATATATATATATATATATATATATATATATATACATACATATACACACACACACACACACATATATATATATATATATATACATATAGATACACATAGATACACACAATTATAAAATAAGGCTGTATAGCAGCTATAGCTGTACTGCTATATCCTCGTAATACACCACAGATCATAATTCCACATGTCTATAATTGAATTATTATAAACATATATCTTTTAAAGGATCTGTAAATGATACCCCATTTAAAGCCAGTCTGATGCCAGCTCCCTAAACAAGATTTACCATGACAATATATTTTAAACATTTTTAAAAAGTGAAGTTGATTTTAATCTGCATTACCTGATCATCATGTTAAATACATGATGATCAGGTAATACAAATCGACGGCAATGGCAGCGTCCAAATTGGAGTGATGCCCAGGGGCGCTCTTAGTATCACAATGCGTTTGGGACCCTACTGTGAGAAAGAGCACTTGGCCACAGCACCTCTTAATTTTTTTTTCTGCACACCACCCCATGGGTTAGACCTTTAAGCCAAGGCCAGGGCAACTTTTGTTACAAGGCGGCAAGGCCTAACCACTGTGCAATTATTTTATTTTTTACTCACTGTCCACATGTGTCTCACTGCACTTTTTACATGTTTCTTTTCCTTTACTCGCGGATGGTAGGGTGTGGGTCTTTGGGCCTGCCCTGAAGTTTAGAAGTAGGATGTGTAGCCATCAGGTTCCTTTCTCCTCTGCCTTGGGGGATCTCGCTCTTTGGGGTAGCCCACCACCTAGGACTTGTCTGTTGTCTGTGGCTTAATATGAGGATCTGGGTCTGTCGGGCTTTTGAACTACGTGGACCTGAGTATGCTTTCCCCCGATAGGAGTCTTGAACCATGGGGGAGTCCAAGGAGGAGGGGTCCTGCTCTACAGGGAGGGACCAAAATACACACCCTGGAGCACTTGTGTGTGTTTACATGTATTGTTTTGGTACCCTAAGGTGTTAACTGGGGGCTCAGAAAAAAATTAATTTGATCTGTTCTTTAAACCTACATACTGCATGGAAGGGGCTTGTTTATTGATGCTCACAGGGCCAGTGACTGTGTATAACAAGGTTCCATAGCCATACTATTACCGGCCCCTTGCTTCTCTTGTCTCCATCTCAAAAGGTAACTTCTAGTGATAAAACATATTAATGGACTTCTGAGCAGCTGCCAGACATTGCAGACCACCCCTGTGCTATTGGTCCCCTAGCAGTTGCATGCTCTGCTATAGCTATAGTCATGCCCCAGATTCAGGCTTAGCTTCTTCAATCAGGCTTGCAAAAAGAGGGAGAATGCTGGACATTCCAAGTTACATGACCAGCAAAGCAACACCTGATTAGAGCTGCCTTATCAGTTTGCATTTGTCCCTGAATGTCTAGATAAAACCACAGCATTTTTACAAATCTTTCCAAAGCGGAGTTGACAAGGTAAATTTTATAGTCAAAATGTCATTTTATTTCATGCAAGGTCATGATAAATGAGTCCAATTGTAAAAGTGTAATTTCCGTTAAGTGTTTTGCTTCATCATTTTTCTACAAATGTCAATTTAAGTTTTCAGCTAAAGTCTGAATAAAGGTGAGGTTACAGCGAACAAAAGTTTGATCGCTCATTGAGAACAATTTCTTGTTTTTTTGCGCAGCCAATCAAATTTCCTGTTTAATAATAACAATAGGGTCTGGCAAAAAGAAATGCGGAGTCTGTTTGGCTGGCACAGTGCTTCCTTTATAGTCTGGCTCCTGAAGCTTCACACACACAAACACATGCACACAGAACATTAAAGAAGATACTTACCGCCACTGCCTTCAGGGACTGCACAATAATCCAGTGAATCTCATCAAAGAGTTTATCAGTGACTTCTCGTCCTCTCGTGCTCTCCAGGTATAGACGCAAATTACTGACCGTCCATTTCCCACCGTGGATGTGATTGTAGTCATCCTAGAGAAGACACTAACATGTTATAACCCAGCAAGAGGCCTCAGGCTTGGCTGTAATGTACTGGAGTTTGATTTAACAATCAATTCTACCCGCTAGTTGGATGTCACATCTACAAAAATGTTACAGTTTGCTGTATTTCCCTCATTTTGTAAAACATTGTATTATTCCAGCTCATATCCTAGATATATTCTGCTTTTATTCTTCCTTGCAATTTTGTAAAATAACATTTTCAATGTTTTTAAAAAAAAATTATCACGTATTTAAAGTGGTTGTGAAGCCACTGTATCATAAACATCCCTCATTATGTGTCCCAGTGTCTGTGTAGGAAAAAAAAGCAGATTTATACCTTATATCAGTGTCTCTTGGCACTTACATGACTGCTTGGCTCTTTCCTCTCCCTGGCTGACAGCTATAGCGGCAGGGGCCGAGAAATCCTAATGACGTCAGCGAGGAGCAGTGACCCAAGTAGTCACGTGAGCGCCGGAAGATGCACTGATATATAAATCTGCATTTTTTTTTTCCAGCACAGACACTAGGACACATAATATTAGCTAACAGAGGGGATGGGATGTTTATAATACCGATATTATAGCACCAGGAAAAGAAGTGGCGGGGAGCAGAATGGCACAGATTAGCCGACAGGCAGGGAGGGGAGGGGGGAGAAAGGACAGTTGAGAGGAGATCTGCGGCTGACGGAGGCACGTAAACTGACTACAGTGTCAGGGCTCAGCAGCCATGATAAACCTTGATCAGTTTACGGGGGGGGGGGGGGGGGGAGCAGAATCAGGCAGGATCAGCCAAGTTTTTTAGGTTAAACAAGGGGCCAAATTACACCATACACGCTTTAAGGGAACAGGATCCATCTTATTTTTTTTGGTTGCAAACACTTTAAATGATACACAAGCCATTGTGTAATAACATTACATCCTTCGGGGTAAGACCGCGATATATTAAGATTCCTCTCATCTCTCAACTCAAAATGGTGTTGAAAATCACCTTTCCATTTCAGTCTTCCACCAACTATAATTTCCTTAAATCCTACCTACAGGGAAAACAAAATTCCTCCCTTTGCAGTGGGGCTGCAAGGGTTAAATGATTGTCTATGTCTAAGGTACTAAAACCATGCATTTTGTTATGTTTTCATGGCACACTACCTGCACCATGATTGCAGAGAGCGCCTTGCCATGATGGTGACTCCCATGTGCATGTGCCAGAGTGGCATCATCGTGTCCTGGCAATTCAAGCAGCCAGAGAGCATGAACCCAGAAGAAAGACCAGGCGAAAATAAGGAGTACTGAGAGCGGTGACAGCTCAGAGTTGTAGAACTTAGTTTTACTGTTAAGTCTGTCATTACCTCCTATTATGCAGCGCATTTTCACACATTATGGCACCAACCACCTGGGGCCCATTTAGAAAAAAAAAATCAGAGTTTAATACCGTTTTAAATTTTAGGCTCTGCTTTCTCTTTGTAGGGCTACACAATGTTTGTACTTTTCTGCTACTAAAAAAAGCCTACAAGCCAGTGGATTCACTGAAAACAATTCTCTCCCTGTGTGACTGACATCCCAACAGCTGTCAAGAAGGAAGGTGGAGTGACTGTTTGCTCCCTCTAGTGGGTAATCTACAAACAATCTACAAACATTATATTTAAAATAATAACAAATATGTGCTGGACTGACAAAGAAAAGACCTCAAGTTGTCAGTACTGTGTAGGTCTGATATAGGCCCCTTTCACACAGGCCAGATCTGGTTTTGCTCTGCAGGATATCTGTCAACTGGTCTCCTGCAGATCTCCTGCTGAGTGGAGCAGCTAGATGACAGGTCCGTGCGCATTCCACTTATGCAGAGCGGACACAGCCCACTCTGCTCTATGGGCAGCCGGATGTAAACAGACTGGCTGTCCGTTTACAGCTGACTGTCCTCAGATCTGGCCAGATGTAGGGGAATGGATCCGATGGATTGTCAGATGAGATTAAGTTAAAGCTTAACTCCAGGGATAAGCACATATTATTGAAGTACAAGGAGCATGTACCATTACTTGAATTTTGGTGTACTTTTTGTATTCCTTCCAGATCTATGCAGTAATGCAGTATGAAACGTTAACCCCTGTGCAGGAGGTTCCTGTAGTAAAGACTGGTTACTGCTGGTTTCACTTCTTGTGCAGGGTGACTGGTCTCGTCTCCACCCCTCATGTAGTTTTCTGCAGGAAGCCTGTAATGGGTGTGGCCTGTTGGCTTCCTCCCCCAGCTCTGCTCTCTGCACAGGCTATGTACAGCACAGTGGTGATGTCACTGGACATTTACAATATAATATCTGGGTCTCCAAAGGCATATGATGAGCACAATGTGGAATTAAAGCCTTTGTAGCCCATGAAGAATAATTAAATTAATGTTTTTGTGCCCAGAATTAATCTCTAAGGGAATTAGTGCCACTGGTACAGGAATTCACAGAAAGCAATACAACATTTTGAAGGCTCCAACCCTACCATGTCCTACTAAAAAAGTGTCTTGTCTCTGTTCCTACTAGGCAAGACTTTGCTTCATTTTCTGTCCACTAGCTAGGAAGTGAGGAGGAATGTCCCCAGTAAAAAGAAATAAAAACCCAAGGTTCTGACTATTCTCCAACCTATCCAAAACAACTTACAAAAAGGTTTTGGCTGAAGTTGGGCTACGAAAAAACTCCACCATTGAACAGCGTGCCATTGAACAACAAGCCCTTGAACAGCGAGTCATGGAATGGCGGGCCATTGAATGGCGAGTCATGGAATGGTGAGCCATTGAATGGCGAGTCATGGAATGGCGAGTCATGGAATGGCGAGCCATGGAATGGCAAACCATTGAACAGCGGGCCACTGAACAGCAGGCCGTCATTCAACAGCGAGCCAGTCAACAGCGAGCCAGTCAACAGCGAGCCAGTCAACAGCGAGCCAGTCAACAGCGAGCCAGTCAACAGCGAGCCAGTCAACAGCGAGCCAGTCAACAGCGAGCCAGTCAACAGCGAGACAGCCAACAGCGAGACAGCCAACAGCGAGACAGCCAACAGCGAGACAGCCAACAGCGAGACAGCCAACAGCGAGACAGCCAACAGCGAGACAGCCAACAGCGAGACAGCCAACAGCGAGACAGCCAACAGAGAGACAGCCAACAGAGAGACAGCCAACAGAGAGACAGCCAACAGAGAGACAGCCAACAGAGAGACAGCCAACAGAGAGACAGCCAACAGAGAGACAGCCAACAGAGAGACAGCCAACAGCGAGACAGCCAACAGCGAGACAGCCAACAGCGAGACAGCCAACAGCGAGACAGCCAACAGCGAGACAGCCAACAGAGAGACAGCCAACAGAGAGACAGCCAGCAGAGAGACAGCCAGCAGAGAGACAGCCAACAGCGAGACAGCCAACAGCGAGACATTCAACAGCGAGACAGCCAACAGAGAGACAGCCAACAGAGAGACAGCCAACAGAGAGACAGCCAACAGAGAGACAGCCAACAGAGAGACAGCCAACAGAGAGACAGCCAACAGAGAGACAGCCAACAGAGAGACAGCCAGCAGAGAGACAGCCAACAGAGAGACAGCCAGCAGAGAGACAGCCAGCAGAGAGACAGCCAGCAGAGAGACAGCCAGCAGAGAGACAGCCAACAGCGAGACATTCAACAGCAAGACTTTGAGTCACTGACCAACAGCGGGCCATCAAACAGCAGGCCACTAGGAAAAATAAAATAAAAAAAGTTCTTACCCCATGTTTCTGAATAGCGACATTTGTTAGATGTACAAACATATTATCCAGCTCACTAGTGCTTGGGGTATATTTTACAGTACAGAACCGACAAAATCCCAGCTTGTACCTATAAATAAACACAATATTGTTGCAACAGATAAAAAAAAAAAAAAAAAGTGTCTGTAATATTCTGCATGACGACAGCATTTTTCATATCTTTGTAACTAAAAAGGTGTTCATCACTGAAGCACACTATGATGAAAAAGGAGAAAAATACAGGACAGAACAGCTCTAAGATCCTGTTAATACTGACATTAAAAGTAGGAGTTTAAAACATGTTTTTAATGCTCCTTAAACTCCTAGTAAAGCAGTCTACAATTGAGAATATGAACAGCACAAAGCACTGTTCACACTTTCAAATTGAGAATATGGACAGCACACAGCGCTGTTCAGATTTTCAAAATATGAAGCATTTGCATTGTGTCGCATCGCTGCACTTCAAAAATTGATTCGTGTGAAGTTTGTAAGGAATTGAAGCATATTAACAAGTCTATAGTAACACACTATAAACAAGTCAGAAAACGTTTGCGGTGCACTAGGCCTTGTTCACAGCAGCCAAAAAAAATAGGCATCTAGGGTGCATTTTAAAACGCACCTTTTAGGCCGGGTTCATACTGGTACAACATGACAGTCGTAAGACTGTGGATCCGACTTTGCCCTGTCACTTGAAGTCTGACTTCCATCCCACTTCAATGAAAAGGATTCGACAATACCAGTCCCTTTGTGTCTGGTATGAATCTTGAGGGGAAATTCCACGCCAAAAAAAAAAAAAAACAGCATAGGATTCCCCCTCCAAGACCATACCAGGCACTTCAGTCTTGTATGGATTTTAAGGGGAACCCCCATGCCAAGACCATACTAGACCCTTATCTGAGCACACAGCCCAGCAGGTCAGAAAAGGGGATGGGGACAAGCGAACACCCTGGGCTCCCCCACACCAAAGCAACTTATCCCCATGTTGATGGGTACAAGGGCCTCTTCCTGACAACCCTGGGCTGTGGTTGTCGGGGTCCGCGAGCAGGGGGGACTTGGAACAATGGGGCCCCCCAGATACTGGCCCCCTAACCCTATGTCAATGAATATCAGGTACATTGTACCCATACCTATTTACCTAAAAAAAAAAAAAAGTGTCAAAAATAAAAAACAGTGCACAGGTTTTTGACAGTGTAATTTGTTAAAGCAGCTCTGGCTTCTCTTTACGATTTCTTCTCCCTCCGGTGATGACTTCTTCCGGTTCGGTTCTTCTCCCTCTGCCGGTTCTCCTCTCTCCGCTGTCTTCTCCCAACGCTCGCTTCCGCTGTAATGCTAGGTCCGCCGTGTATCATTACTTCTATAGCTATAGGGTGTGGCCACCCAGTGATGTCACCCGAAGGCCCTGCCCCTTGTGATGTCACCGCCTGTGACATGATGGGATGGTGATGTCACAAGAGGGCCCATGGCTATATAAGTAATGGCACACGGTGGACCTAGCATTACAGCGGGAGCGTGCGCCAGGAGAAGATCAGATGAAGAACAGAGGGAGAAGACAGTGGAAAGAGGACAACCAGCAGCAGAGGAAGACCTCAGTGGAGGGAGAAGAACTGAATCGGAGGAAGTCATCAGTGAGGGGAGAAGAGCGCTCACTCGTCCCCACCCCCTTTCCTGATCTGCCGAGCTACGTGCTTGGATAAGGGTCTAGTATGGATTTTGGGGGGACCCCACCCCATTTTATCAGTGTGGGGGTTCTCCTTAAAATTCATACCAGAGAAAAAGGGGCTGCTATGGTCTTGGAGGGGGAATTCTATGACTTTTTTTTTTTTTTTATTTTGACATGGGTTTCCCCTTTAAAGATCCTCAGGGCACAAGTCGCATGCCAAAGTTGGATCAGTAAAGACGATGATCTGACTTTGATCCAGCTTTAATGATATTAAATGGGCTGAAGTAGGATCAAAGTCGGATCAAAAGTAGTGCAGAAACCTTTTTCAAAGTCGGACCAGTTAAGACGACTCTCATAGGGAATGATTTATACACGTCATGTAACATGTGCTTCCAATGATGGAGCGTTTGTCATACCAGTGTGAACCCAGCCTAAATACGCATCAAACTCACAAAGGGGGTTTGGGGACGTATATGCGCATTAAGTAATTTGTTCAGCGTCAGTATTTTGAGCAAGGCTTAATACTGGACTTGCATTTTTTTTGTTTTGTTCAGCCAGATGATCAACTTCTGATGAGTGGGGACAGCTACACACGGATTGAAATTCAGCTGCTCCATGCTAAACCAGCCATATATTAATCAGTGTATGACCAGCTTAAGAATGGTTGAAGTGTTGGTGGATTCTAAAAATGATCATCAGGATTGCAGCAAGGACAGCTCTCTATGGGCTTGCGAATCCAAAATGTCATCACTGTAGTACTGGTGCCTGGTGCATATGGGCGTTCCACAGGTGTTTGGTAAAAATGTATTTGCACACAATAACAAGTCACAGCAGTATCCGACACATTTTCGAAGCTCATAAGTCTTCATCAGGGTTAAGAATGCAACATATAGATAAATGTTTATCATTTGACATGGTAAAAATTCACTATATGTGGGTTCAGTACTAGACATAAAAGGCATCAAAATACATTAAAGCGGTGGTTGGCAAGCCATCGATTGCAATCTACCATTTGATCGTGGGGAGCAGACAGGTAGATCATGAACACTGCTCCCCCCCCCAGCCTCTGCCATTCTTATGTTCACTGAGCATAGTGCTGAATAAAGGGCGTGGACTGGAGCTGCCTCAGTGATTGCTTGCTAGGCAGTCCTAGCAACCAATCATCAACTTGTTATTATGAAAAGTAAATTCTGGCTGCTCCAGCTTTCGCGTTCCATCCAGCACTATGCGGTCTCCTGATCACAGAGCTGTGTGTGTGTGTGTGTGTGTGTGTGTGTGGTGCATATATATGTATGTGGGGGGCGGGTGTTTGGGGGGGTGAAGGACACTACAGTCAGTGAGAAAGTCGGTGATGTGAAGGAGGGGTAGAGGGCACCCTTTTGGGGGGTACAGGACACTAAAGTAGGGGGTGATGTGAAGAGGTGCAGAGGAAACTGCTTTGGGGGGAGTACAAGATTCTATTTTGGGGGGCAAAGGAAACTGCGTTGGGGGGATACAGGACACTACTGTGTGGGGAGGGGGCATGGGAGGTGATGTGTGAAAGGGTCCGAGGACAGGGGGGGGTACAGAACACTGCAATGGGGGTCAGAGGACTGTAAAGTGGGAGGGTGATGTGAAGGGGCAGAGGACACTACTATGAGGGGGCAGTGAACTCTACTGTTGGGGGGGGGTGATGTGAAGGGGGCAGAGGACACTGTTCTTTGTGCCGTCTTTTTATTGGGCTCTAGACAGTTTTTTGGCTTTGATTTTTTTTAAAAGGGCGCCACCTAGCATCCCATTAACCCCCGCCAACTTCCCTGATCAGGTCTGCCTAAACTGCTAGGTGGACCTGATCCGCAAGCTTGTGGGCAAGGACCCATAGGGGTCATCCAAATGGTTGATGCTTTGTCCACTTGGGGTGAATTTGAGTGAACACAGGAGGAGTGGTGCAATCTACACATCTGTTGATCGCTGGAAAATCTATTTTTTTTATTGCACTTTATATTGATACACAAATTTTGGCAGTTCTT
Source organism: Lithobates pipiens (assembly GCF_037356315.1). Lineage (NCBI taxonomy): Eukaryota > Metazoa > Chordata > Amphibia > Anura > Ranidae > Lithobates > Lithobates pipiens. The sequence goes on along the minus strand of NW_027507903.1, from coordinate 514,715,422 downwards.
GTTTGCTTTATATATTACTGGAGAGCTTTTGCAAGTGGATGAGAAGTTTTACTATTTACTATAGCAAAGAACGATTATGTTTTAACTCACTATATTAGGTGATTTACAGTAATGTGGGTGCTTGCAGTTTTTCTAGGATTAGGTACATAGTTAGGAGCTTTGGAAGTGATCATCAGATTTCACCTGTTGGAGTGTGATAATGATAGAATAAATGAAACATTTTACATTCATCTTTCAATGTCAAAATCAGAACAGAATCGCCACTTTAATAATAAAATCATATATAAAACATCTTACATATAACACTTGAGAGGTCGATAGGTGGTGACAAGGACATAGAGGCGCAGGTCGAATTTTTTCCCTCCGATCAGCAAAGGATTGTCGATATACAAAGAGATAACATAGGCTTCTTTGGAAGACTGTGACACAAACCTAAATAACATTCAGAGATTTAGCACTATTTGTAACAAAATGATCACCAAAAACAACACAAATTCATGAAAGCTGAACTCAGGGCAAATACAGTATAAAAGTCATAAATCAATTTACATTTTTAATTAATGCAGCCCTTATTTTTTTTAATGCAAGCAGTGTAAGTGTCTGAATTTAAGTTGGTATTAGCCTCTTGCAATCCCTTGTATAGCAGAACTCAGACTGGAAGATGGAGAAGCAGCGCAAGGAGCCATTCAGTTGTGCTAAAATGCAAGGAACAAGCCAATAGAAGGAGACAGCAGAGCGACAGAGATGAGCATATCAGTCTGCTGCCTTTCTATTCACTGTCCAATCACAAGCTGTGGAGGGACAAGACCTGTAAGGCCGCGTACACACGCGGGGACTGTTCGGCCAACTTTGTCCGCTGAACAGTGTTTCGGCGGACAGTCTGCCCGTGTGTGGGCTTTCAGCGGACAGTTTCAGCGAACAGTCCGCTGAACAAGGTTTTTCGGAAATTCCGAAAAACTGTCCGCTGAAACTTTGTTTCAGCGAACAGTCCCCTCGTGTGTAGGCTTGTTCGTCAAACTAAGTTCCGCGCATGCTCAGAAAGGATTTACACGCCGAAAGTTATAATGCAGTGTATAGGACGTCGTATTTTTCGTCCCGTCGTACGTGCCGTTCACGTCATCGCTCACGGTTTCAGCAAACTGTTCGTTCGTCGTGTGTGGCCTTGTCCGTCCATGCTAATTTTGAGCGGACTGTTTGCTGAAACTGTTTGACGGACAAAGTTGGGCGAACAGTCCCCGCGTGTGTACGCGGCCTAAGTGTGACTAAACTGCAGAAAGGAAAGATTAGGTCCCCCTCTCCTGTGCTATGGGGCAGAGCTGTGTAAATCTCAGGACTGGATGGACACAAGTACAATTCCTGTGGCAGGCAAAACAACTCTGATTAATCTATATATATGTTTTCAGATAAATAATTTAGCGGTATATATTTAGCAGTCTGCCTGGAGTTAAACTTAAAAAAACATATTTGTGCAAAACTACTTTTACTTTTTATGGTTATTCTGTACAGCTGGGGTTGTCAACCCCCGGGGCCGTCGCCCTTCTGCAGCTGGGCCGCGGGTGCGGGTGGCTGGCTAGAAAAATGCTGGGCTGCCGGCATGAGAGCACTGGGTGGATGGAAGAAGCGAGCGGGCGGGCAAGCAGAGGTGATATCATCTCTCTCCGACCCGCATCACTGCTCTTCCACCTTCAAAGCCTGTCTCAGTGTTGGAGGTGTGGCGGGAGCAGAGAGATGACATCATCTCATACTGCCCGCCCCGCATCACCGGTCTCATGAGGTTCCTCGCTGTGTGAAAACAGATTCCTTGTTCAGTGGTGCAGATTGCCTGCCCCCTGGAAAGCTAATCAGTTATGGCAGAAGGGTGGAGCCAGAGAGTGACAGCCGGAGGAGTCCCGGACCCTCCCTCTGCCAGGTGAGACCGGCTGCAGCATGAGGAGGGAGACGCCCTGTTACATCCAGAGGGGCATCCCACAGAGATGTGACGTCATCAGTGACAGGTGAGCTGTGTGTGGAAGTACAGGTGAGGTGTGCTGGGACTTGTAGTTCACCCCCTCAGCTGTCTGCCTGACAAACCACAAGGGGCGCTCCACTCACTCCACATCTGGTGACAAGCAAGGATAGAGAGCAAATGTTGATGCGTTTCACACAATAATGATAATGTTATGATTAAGCCCCATTTGGCCTGAAACGCGTCAACGCTTGCTCTATATCCTGTGTTTTGTTTGTTTGAACATGTTTTTGCAATACATTTTTGGATCTTCTATTTCTGGTGTGTAGTCTTCCAAGCTCTACATTTGATGCGCTTGGTTCTGCTGTTGCAGACTTCACAAGACTCATGAGTATTTGACACTTCTGAAAGGTTTGGATGCTCCTGTCCCCGCCACACGCTGTGGCTCCATCCTCCCACACCTACATCACCATGGAGGTCAGCAGTGGCATAGAGGTTAGAGGATGAAACCACATTGCTTGGCTTGCAACAAGGCATTTGATACTCCCAGAAGTGTTGAATGCCAAAGAGTCTTGTGACTGCAGGAGTGGACACTTTTGGATAAACGGGTATAGGGGCAGCACTAAATTTAGGCGTTTACAAAATTGTGACAACTCTCTCTTTATTTTGTATCCCTCTTCTGGCCACCTCTGGAGTTTTGGGGCTAAATGTAGCAAGAAATCTGTAGAGGGAAGGGGGTGCCAGGCTACATGATAGAAGTCCGGGGACGCACAATAGTTCAATAAACACAAAATCATATCTCATTTCTGTCGTCTAGTGATCTGTAAACCTAAAAATAGTATTTTTCCTACAACTTAACTGTAAATCCCTTTCTTGGAGTACATCCCAGAGCAGCCATAACTAACTGGGTTATACGTCACCTATAGGTGAATGGACACTGGCACACCCAAAAGACAGGAAGTCCTCCCCTATATAACCCCTCCTGCACAGGAAGTACATCAGTGATGTAGCAAGCAATAAAACTTCAGACAAGAGGGGAGGGACCTCTGTGTCCTGTGATGTACTCCAAGAAAAGGATTTTACAAGTAAATTGTAGAAAAAAAAAAAAAAAAAGGTCTTTATTGTACATCACGTGACATAATAACTAACTGGGACATCCCAAAGCAATGCTTCTGAGGGGAGGGAGACACCATCACAGAAACTGCCACCAGAGAAGGACCTACTCTGCTATCTGTAATACACTGAGGCCAAAGGCAGTATCCTCCACGTTATTGACATCCATGCGATAAAAATCCTGTAGATGTATAAACCAAAGACCAAATAGTCGTCTTCTTGCAAACCTTGGCCACTGACACCCGACGACAGATGGCCCAAGATACTCCTACACACCTGGTAGAAAATCTCACCCCAGAAAAAAAAAATGGGGATTTTGCCCTTTAAACCATAGGCATCAATGATAAACTGGCAGAGCCACTGCTAAATATTTGCCCTGGGTGCCACCTGGCCTTCCAGGGCTCTTCTGGCAGCATAAACCTGGACTCCTGACCTGTGCCGACAACTCAAGTAGATCCTGAGCATCTGAACTACCTCTAGAGTATGTAGCGCTCTCCCCTGCCAACTGTTAATTACGAGAAAAATAAAAAGGTAAGACACTGTCCTCATTCAAGTGAAAACTAGAAACCACTTTAAGCAATAAAAATGGATGAGGACCCAACATCACCTTATGATGCGAGACCAAGAATGGCTCCTTGCCATGAATGCATAAATGAGCTACCAACTATGACACTCCACTTAGTGAAGTGATAGCAACCAAAGAAGTCATCTTCTGAGATAAAAGGACTAACAGAATCTCCCAATTGGTTCAAAAAGTGACCTCTGCAAGGACAGTCCAGATGAAATTCAAGTCCAAAAGGACACAAGAGTGGCCAGACAGGCGGGACTGTCCACATTACATGCTGTATGAAGTAAGAATCAAGGCGTGAGAAACAACGGCCTCTGTAAAAAAAAAATGGATAGGATACGAACTCTGGCTCTTAACAGTACTTAAGGCCAATCTTTCCCCTACCAATTAGAGAAAGAAAAAAGAAAATCTCCCAACTCACATATTTCTCCGGGTGCCACTTCCTGGCTTCACCCCAGGCAACAAAAATATTTCCAAGTCCTGTAATTGAAGTTCCCCAAAGCTGGCTTCCAGGGGCTCAACAGTGCTCAGATGCAGGACTCAAGACCATTAGGTCCTGCTGGACTGGGAGTGTCCAAGGAGCAACCCCCGCAAGACTCGCTATGTCAGTGTACCAAGCCCTCCTGGGCTAATTTGGCCAACACTAAATATCAGTGTTACCACCTCCAGGATTCTTTGCAAAAGATGTGGCATTAGTCACAACAGAGAAATAGCGCCAAATAAGGGAGAACTGGCCCCTAAGGTGTTACCAGTGCATCTACCCCTATTGCCAGTGGGACTCTTGTCCGGACACACCTGTCCCAACTTGTTGTAGAACTTGGAATCTATTAGATTCACATGCAGAGTTCCACTTGCCATTATTCTATTTAATAATATGTATTGGCGATAGAGACAGCACTTGTACTGTCCCAGACAGAATGTGGTTCACCTTCCTGAGTCGCATGACCTTTGACGTCACCCTTGTGGTTGATATATATGCATGCAAAGGCATTTCAGGATTGAACCTACAACTGGTTTGTCCTATAATCCAGAGCAATGCATTCTGGCCAAAAGTTCCAAGATATTGATGGACAGTATTCTCTCCAGTGGAGACCAAGTCCACTGAACTGTAGCCACCCTCAAATCAAACTGGAGAGACTGGCATCAGTGGATATTAACTTCCAAATTCCTGAAAAGGAAGAATATCAACCACCAATTTTTGCTCTGCAACAACCCAGGAACAGAACCCTCCGGCAAACCAATGCCTGGATCTTCAGGTTCCAGACAAAGAGAATGATACTCTACCAAGACCTGGAGTAAAACTGTATGTAGGGAAAGTGCTTCGACCTAAATACAGCTTCCTCCTGTGGAAATATATCGAAAGGAACCCCTGGAATCGACTGCTTCCTGAGCAAAGATTATTGAGTTAATGAGTATTGAGGCATCTTCAGCAAGCGCAGAACTGGGACTAGAAGCTTTGTGAACCCTCCAGAGCGGTGGCCAACCCAAAAGGAAGATTTGCAAAAATAATGACTTTCCACTGCAATTACAGAAATCTTTGATGAGCCTGGAAACAAACTGCCACATGAAGATGTGCGTTTACTGATGATTATGGACCCAGGAATCTACCTCTTGCAGAGAGGTCATCACTGAACAGACCTAGCCTATCTGAAACAGAAGGATGCTCAGTGGCTTGAGATCTTAAGATAGACCTCATGTCCCCATTTAATTGTCTCACAATAATAAGCCCATAACTTCTCCTCCAAGAGCCAATGCAAGGCAAAATACCGACGACTCTATGGAAGACCCCGACAGTCCTAAGGTGCACTTAACCTACCAAGATTCTGATGGCTAAAAAAAAAAAAAAAAAAGGGGGGCAAACCACCTCAGAGACTGCCCTAAAAAACTATGGTTTGAGATACTCTCAAAACACCGTAGCCTCAGATGCCTCTTTCACTTAGGAGGGAAAAAAAAAAAAACTTACAGCTTTGTACTAACCATCCAAGTACTAACCAGGCTTGATCCGAGATTAGGCACCACAGTGGCTCAGATACCCCTGATGCCATTGGTCCAACAGGAGATGTGAACACCGCCAGATAACTGGACCTGAAGTTGGTGTACCTGCCTCCCCCAGCCGCCTCTCCCTTCTGGAGTCATTTAGATAGTCTAACAGGTACATAGTAAAGTGACTACATTAGACAAAAAAGAATACGTAGTTCCACAAGGATGCAGGTCTAGACAACGTTGGACTACCGGTATACAACACCGTAGGTATGTAAGTATGCAGGTACTCAGGTATGCCGTTATGTAGGTACCTAGGAATGCAAACACGTAAGTATACAAGTATTCTTGCTGTTCATGCATTTACGTATGCAGTAAAATCCAAAAAAACATAATGTAAATAAGCACGTTTATACATGCATGTATAGAATATGCATTTATGCACACACGTGCTTATGCACAGGTGTTTATGCTAGTAAGCAAGCATGTGTTTATTCAACATTTATACAAAACGTGCTTATTAAAGTTAAAGTAAGAATGCGTTTATACAAAATATGCATTTATTTACAGTATGTGCAATCATGTGTCTATGCCTCACGTGTTTATATATATATATATATATATATATATATATATATATATATATATATATATATATATATATAGTATGCAAAATGTGTCTTATGTAGACATGTGTCTATGCACATTACGCAAACACAAGTCTTTGCAACATGTTTGTGCAAAAAAGAGGGGGGAGGGAGGTGGGACTTTAGATGGGGTGTGTGGGGTAGAGCCAGACAAAACAATATACATATGTAAAAAATGATATTCTTTATTAGACCAAAGATAGGGCATGGATCAACTCATAAATGCATAATAGCACATTGGCATATAAAAGTATCAACATACATATTGAGGATAACCCTCTCCCCTCCTTCCCACACATTATAGGCGTGGGGGATTGGGCGGGCGGCTTCACCGTGCATTGGCGCCAAACCTCCCGCGCCATGCATGCGACGCCTAGTGGGCGTCCCTTCACGCAGGCGTGTGCCATTTCAGCTTGGCTGACACATGGTAAGTAGGTCCGGCTGCTGCCGTGCTGTCATGCCAGTGTGACGCTGGATGGGACCCCGACCACTGGGCTCACCCTGCAGTTCCCCTTCAGTGACCGTTTCTCAGGAGCCCCACGCTGCATTCCATTTTTGGTTCATATCCCATCAGGACCTACATGGGTAAATACAGTGGTGTGAAAAAGTGTTTGCCCCCTTCCTCATTTCCTGTTCCTTTGCATGTTTCTCACACTTAAGTGTTTTCGGAACATCAAACCAATTTAAACAATAGTCAAGGACAACACAAGTAAACACAAAATGCAATTTGTAAATGAAGGTGTTTATTATTAAAGGTGAAAAAAAATCCAAACCATCATGGCCCTGTGTGAAAAAGTGATTGCCCCCCTTGTTAAAACATACTATAACTGTGGTTGTCCACACCTGAGTTCAATTTCTCTAGCCACACCCAGGCCTGATTATTGCCACACCTGTTCACAATCAAGGCATCACTTAAATAGGAGCTGCTTGACACAGTAAGGTCCACCAGAAGATCCTTAAAAGCTACACATCATGCCGAGACCCAAAGAAATTCAGGAACAATTGAGAAAGAAAGTAATTGAGATCTATCAGTCTGGAAAGGGTTATAAAGCCATTTCCAAAGCTTTGGGAATCCAGCGAACCACAGTGAGAGCCATTATCCACAAATGGCGAAGACATGGAACAGTGGTGAACCTTCCCAGGAGTGGCCGGCCGCCCAAAATTACCCCAAGAGCGCAGCGACGACTCATCCAAGAGGTCACAAAAGACCCCACAACAACGTCCAAGGAACTGCAGGCCTCACTTGCCTCAGTTAAGGTCAGCGTTCATGCCTCCACCATCAGGAAAAGACTGGGCAAAAATGGCCTGCATGGCAGAGTTCCAAGGAGAAAACCACTGCTGAGCAAAAAGAACATCAAAGCTCGTCTCAATTTCTCCACAACACATCTTGATGATCCCCAAGACTTTTGGGACAACATTCTGTGGACCGATGAGACAAAAGTGGAACTCTTTGGAAGGTGTGTGTCCAAGTATATCTGGCGTAGAAGGAACACTGCATTTCATAAAAAGAACATTATACCAACAGTAAAATATGGTGGTGGTAGTGTGATGGTCTGGGGCTGTTTTGCTGCTTCAGGACCTGGAAGACTTGCCGTGATAAAAGGAACTATGAATTCTGCTGTCTACCAAGAGATCCTGAAGGAGAATGTCCGACCATCTGTTCGTGTACTCAAGCTGAAACGAACTTGGGTTCTGCAGCAGGACAATGATCCTAAACACACCAGCAAGTCCACCACCGAATGGCTGAAGAAAAACAAAATGAAGACTTTGGAGTGGCCTAGCCAAAGTCCTGACCTGAATCCTATTGAGATGTTGTGGTATGACCTTAAAAAGGCCGTTCATGCTCGAAAACCCTCTAATGTAACTGAATTAGGACAATTCTGCAAAGATGAGTGGGCCAAAATTCCTCCAGGACGCTGTAAAAGCCTCGTTTCACGTTATCGCAAACGCTTGGTTGCAGTTGTTGCTGCTAAGGGTGGCCCAACCAGTTATTAGGTTTAGGGGGCAATCACTTTTTCACACAGGGCCATGATGGTTTGGATTTTTTTTCACCTTTAATAATAAACACCTTCATTTACAAATTGCATTTTGTGTTTACTTGTGTTGTCCTTGACTATTGTTTAAATTGGTTTGATGTTCCGAAACACTTAAGTGTGAGAAACATGCAAAGGAACAGGAAATGAGGAAGGGGGCAAACACTTTTTCACACCACTGTACATAGAAAGCTCTTTTTGATTCCTCTATAACAAGCATTATTACTATTTCTTTACTCTAGCTTTCATTATTTTCTCCTGATTTCAGGAATCTCCTCTCCTCTTCCCTATTTTCACTATATGGACACCCTATTTTTTCATTATTTTCACCTTGAGCCTACTCTATGACATTTCTTTTTATTTATACCAATATGGTAACAAAGCACTTGCTTATATAGAAACCCCATCCACAGCTACATAAAGATTTTTCCATACACACTTTTTGGGGGACTGCGTGCATTCTCCTGGTTCATGCTTGGGTCCTCTCCTCAGCTCCCGTGCTAGACATATTTACCTGGCTGACCTCCGGCAGGTGGCATTGCATGGTCTCAGTATCAGTTCTTATGTGAGTACTTTCAGTTATGCCCGTTTTTCTGTTCATCATCATCCTTAATCCCTCCTAGCCCCTTTTTAGTATATGAATGCACTTGCTCCTGATGAGTGGATAGAAGTCCATGAAACGTCGTTGTGCTTATTTTGATGCATCTATTTCATATTTATGATTCTAGATGGTTTTATTGCTTTACCACCCTGATATAATGTTATGTCTACTCCATTTGGGGGACTGTGATATAATATTTACTTTCTGTGTCATGTTGGTGACTATCCTCACTATGTATGTTGATACATTGTATTTTATATGCCAGTGTGCTATTATGCATTTATATGGGTTGATCCATGCCATATCTTTGGTCTAATAAAGAATATCATTTTTTACATATGTATATGGTTTTGTCTGACTCCAACCCACGCACCTCATATAAAGTCCCACCCTCCCCCCTCTTTTTTCCATAAGTGACCAGGGATGGAGGCGCAATATTCCCTGTTACGTCTCGAGTCCCACATATTCCCCCTTCTTTCTTTGATATCTATGCAACATGTGTCATGTGCCTTATGCAGACATGAGCCTATGCGACCAGCTTTTAGCAACATAAGCTTTTCGCAAACTTTTAGCAAGCATGAGCTCTCTGCAACCATAAGCTTCTGGCAAGCATGCACTTAACACACTTTTAGCTAAGTTTGCAAGTATGCACCTGTTCAACTGCACCCGGCCCCATACTAGTTTTGTATCAAATGCACATTATGCTGGGAGACAACACTTTCACCTGCTACCCATACAGTGGTGTATCGACTTAGTTGTACAGGCTGCCCGTATTAAGCAGTAAGTATGCAGCATATAATCATGACTTGTCTGGCCACACAGTTCTTCCATAGCAAGTACTCTCACTTCACTAGTATCCATGGGCTGCTGTTATGTCTCAAGAGGCCCAGCTGAATCTGCCGAGCACATGGCAAACATGGCCGCCCCTCCACTTCCTGTCTATATAGAAATAGGCATTGGCACCCTCTAGTGGCTGGAGGAGAGAACGGCAGCCCATACTCTTAAGAAGTACACAGAGCATGTTTTAAACAACATACTGCCTTTTTGGGTTACTGAGAGAGCACCAGACAGTCATATATATATATATATATATATATATATATATATATATACACATACATACATACATACACAGTATATATATATATATATATATATATATATATATATATATATATATATATAGTTTTTTTTTTTAAAGAAACTGCAAACAAATGCAGACTTGCCATTCCTGCTGCAGGACTCTGAACATAATAGGAGTCCAAACTTCACCCATCACGTCGAGCTTTGTCATGAAAGACCTTCAGGCACTGGGTCCCCCTTAATGTGGGGTCCACTCCCTTGGACCTGTATAGCACCCTACAGGAAAGCACCTTGGTCAGAACAAACACTGCACATGGTTCCATTACCCAGGGTCCAGTGCTGTAAGGCCACATTATAGGCAAACCTCTAGGAATCTTCTCTCCTTCCAATGAGGCTTGGGTACCATCCATTTTTGCAGACAGCTTTTTCGAATGGATCCAAATGAAGTCCATGATTCTAAATAGAACTGTCCAGACCTCCAACATGTATCATATCAGTGACCATTTACTGGAAAAAATAAAAAATAAACGGAGGTACTTCCTGTGTAGGAAGGGTTATATAGGGGAGAACTTCATGTCTTTTTTTGGTGTGCCAATGTCCATTCACCTATAAATTATAGCTGATCTGTGTCCCATGATGTACGCTAAAGAAAAAGTATTTTTGCATTTTAACCACTTTCAGACCGGACCATTTTGCTGGTAAATGACCAGAGGTCTTTTTACAATTTGGCACTGCGCTGCTTTAACTGGTAATTGCGCGGTCATGCAATGTTGTACCCAAACAAAATTTGCGTCCTTTTCTTCCCACAGATAGAGCTTTTTTTTGATGGTATTTGATTGCCTCTGCGATTTTTATTTTTTGCGATATAAACGTAAAAAGACCGCAAATTTTGAAAAAAAATGATATTTTCTACTTTTTGTTATTAGAAAAATCCAATAAACTCAATTTTAGTCATACATTTAGGCCAAAATGTATTCAGCCACATGTCTTTGGTAAAAAAAGTCAATAATTGTATATTTATTGGTTTGCGCAAAAGTTGTCACATCTACAAACTAAGGTACGTTTTCTGGAATTTACGCAGCTTTTAGTTTACGACTGCCTATCTCATTTCTTGAGGTGCTAAAATGGCAGGGCAGTACAAAACCCCCCCAAATGACCCCATTTTGGAAAGTAGACCCCCTAAGGAAATTGATAAGTGGCATGTTGAGCCCATTGAATATTTTATTTTTTTGCCTCAAGCGATTGAATAATGACAAAAAAAAAATTATTTTTTTTTTTTACACAAAGTTGTCACTAAATGATATATTGCTCACACATGCTATGGGCATATGTGAAATGACACCCCAAAATAAATTCTGCTGCTTCTCCTGAGTATGGGGATACCACATATGTGGGACTTTTTGGGAGCCTAGCCGTGTACGGGGCGTCGAAAACCAAGCACCGCCTTCAGGCTTTCTAAGGGCGTAAATTTTTGATTTCACTTCTCACTACCTATTACAGTTTTGAAGGCCATAAAATGCCAAGATGGCACAAAACCCCCACAAATGACCCCATTTTAGAAAGTAGACACCCCAAGCTATTTGCTGAGAGGCATTTTGAGTCCATGGAATATTTTATATTTTGCCACAAGTTGCGGGAAAATTACAAACTTTAATTTTTTTTTATTTTTTTTTCACAAAGTTGTCACTAAATGATATATTGCTCACACATGCTATGGGCATATGTGAAATGACACCCCAAAATAAATTTCTGCTGCTTCTCCTGAGTAGGCGGATACCACATATGTGGGACTTTTTGGGAGCCTAGCCGCGTACGGGGCCCCGAAAACCAAGCACCGCCTTCAGGCTTTCTAAGGGCGTTACAGTTTTGAAGGCCATAAAATGCCAAGATGGCACAAACCCCCCCCAAATGACCCCATTTTGGAAAGTAGACACCCCTAAATTTAGGGGTACACTAGTGAGACTAGGTAATAAATGGTGGGTGCCCTGAAACTATAAAAAAATAACTAACCAACCAGCGTCACCTGTAACAGTTATATGGTGATCACTGGTGAAAGGGTTAACTAGGGGGCAATCAGGGGGCTTTATGCGGTAGTATATGGGGGTCCCTGGCGCTATAAAAAGCTGCGGCGAACCTAAATACCTACCTGCCTAACTAGCGTCACCTGTGACACTAATACAGCGATCAGAAAAACGATCGCTTATTAGGCTGGGTTCACACTTGAGCGATGCAGGAACGCCACGAATCCGCGGTGGGTTCCCGCATCACATGCCTCCCGGCGGCAGTTCACACTGCCCTATGCGAACTGCTGGGAGTGTCAGTGAAATGTTAATGACACCCCCAGATCAGTTTGCATATCGCAGTGCGATCTGCAAACTCGGATCGCATGGTGTGAACACCCATGCGATCCGATTCTGCTGCGGACCAAAAAAAGGGTCCCGTGCGAGTTTGCGGCGGGTGCGACACGAATTCAGCCATACTATCTGTATGGCTGAACTCGAATCGCACAGAGATCGGATGTGATTTGCACTGCAGTGCGGTGCGAATCACATCCGTTCTCATAAACCGCTGCAATGTGAACCCAGCCTTAGTGACACTGGCGACGGGGGGTGATCACGGGGTTAAACCTTTATTGGGGGGGTTAGGGGGGTACCTTAGAACTAAAGGGGGCTAACCCTAACTGCCCTAACAGTAATTACAGTCACAAATGACACCCGCCGGGTGATCAGGGGGTTAAACCTTTATTAGGTAATAAATGGCGGGTGCCCTGAAACTATAAAAAAATAACTAACCAACCAGCGTCACCTGTAACAGTTATATGGTGATCACTGGTGAAAGGGTTAACTAGGGGGCAATCAGGGGGCTTTATGCGGTAGTATATGGGGGTCCCTGGCGCTATAAAAAGCTGCGGCGAACCTAAATACCTACCTGCCTAACTAGCGTCACCTGTGACACTAATACAGCGATCAGAAAAACGATCGCTTATTAGGCTGGGTTCACACTGGAGCGATGCGGGAACGCCACGAATCCGCGGCGGGTTCCCGCATCGCATGCCTCCCGGCGGCAGTTCACACTGCCCTATGCGAACTGCTGGGAGTGTCAGTGAAATGTTAATGACACCCCCAGATCAGTTCGCATATCGCAGTGCGATCTGCAAACTCGGATCGCATGGTGTGAACACCCATGCGATCCGATTCTGCTGCGGGCCAAAAAAAGGGTCCCGTGCGAATTTGCGGCGGGTGCGGCGGGTGCGATGCGAATTCAGCCATACTATCTGTATGGCTGAACTCGAATTGCACAGAGATCGGATGTGATTTGCACTGCAGTGCGGTGCGAATCACATTCGTTCTCATAAACCGCTGCAATGTGAACCCAGCCTTAGTGACACTGGCGACGGGGGGTGATCACGGGGTTAAACCTTTATTGGGGGGGTTAGGGGGGTACATTAGAACTAAAGGGGGCTAACCCTAACTGCCCTAACAGTTATTACAGTCACAAATGACAACAATGCAAAAAAAAAAAATGACATTGGTGTCACTGTGACTGGGGGGCAGGGGTAATTGGGGGGGTGATCGGGGGGGTGTGAGTGTGCCTGGCATGTTCTACTGTGTAGTGTCGTGTTGGTGCAACTCACCGATCCTCTCTCCTCGGTGTCGGAACGAAAAATACCGACACGGAGCAGAGATTACATCACTTCCTCTCCTGTGTTTACATTACAGGAGAGGAAGTGATGTGACGATGGATTTCTATTCGTCGGGAGCGATCGCGAGGGGGTGGCCATGAATGAATGGCCGCCCCCTCATCCCGGATCGCTCCCGAACGAATACCGACCGCCGCAGGCCGATCGGGCCCCCGACCCGCGGGAAGGCAAGGACGTACAGGTAAGCCCTTATGCCTGCCCGTGCCATTCTGTCGACGTACATCGTCGTGCGGCGGTCGGGAAGTGGTTAAGCAAAAAGCATACCGTCTAGCCATTGCTTTTACTTAAAGCAAAATAATTATAGTAATCCTCTAGTACAGGGGTGTCCAAACTACGGCCCTCCAGCTGTTGCAGAACTACACATCCCATGAGGCATTGTAAAACTCTGACATTCAAAGACATGACTAGGCATGATGGGGATTGTGGTTCCTGAACAACTGGAGGGCCGTAGTTTGGACACCCCTGCTCTAGTAGTATATAGAATTATGGCTCTGGAGCTGCCTGCAGTGATGTGCAGGGGAGGACAGTGAGCCCAACAGACAAGCTGCATGTTAGAGACATGTAGCTCCCGAAAATCATGCTCTCAAACGAAAAGGGTTGTTATTTCTTTACTGCTGCAATGGGATTTTGTTACAACTCAACTAAACCCTCCTATCCTTTACATCCATGGAAGCTGCCATCTAAGTCTCTGTTTGATCTGCAGTTGTCATGGTGCTGCACATGTGATCAGTTATGACATCAACCATTTGATGCCTTGACAGTTTGATTGAGAGCATAAGCAACTGTGCCAGTTATCCTTCATAGTATGCGTTGAATGTAACAGTTTTAGAAAACGGTTAGATCAATGAGTTTAGTTTTACTTTAAGGTCACAGTTTACATATAAAAACAGAGATAACAAATCAAGAGTCATAAATGCAGCTGGAATGACGCGGGTTACTCACGAGGAGGTCTTGCTGTCTCTGGACCATTTTTTAATCTGGGAGAGTTTGTTGATAAGGAATATTCCCTTCCCTTGAGCTTTTCCACAAGGTTTCATGATCCAGGTGCTGGAAGGGTTTTTCCGGAATTCTTCCACAAACAGGTTGTAATCTGCCGGGAGCATGAAGGTGACGGGCACAAAGTCTGTAAGAGACACAAACTGGCATTATGAATGTATTGTTCAGCTCTCAGTGGAGTTATTGTGCAGATGAGAATGTGCTGGCTTTACCATTTGAAACAAATCTATATGTGTTTTACTTGCTGCAAGGGTCACTGGGGCTTGTTATGGAAAAAAAAAAAAAATGGAGAACGCTAAGCTTCATGGCAATGTGTCAAAATTCCAACATATTTGAACTGTGGTTTATCTACCGCACAACTTTGACCAGAGATTTTGGACCTTTACTGATAATGACCTTAGTGCTTCCAGGCCTAAGAGCAGCATTACCCATGGCTTGCTCCCCTCCCTTCTACCTAACTGCTTCCACTTCACCTTATTTCCCTTCTCTCTTTTCTGCCTTTCTCTCTCCACTTCAGGATGTTTTCCCGTTTCACACGGCATAAGCAAAATCTCCAGAGCCCAATGATACTTGTATCGCCATCCTTCCACTTCTCTTCCTGGGACTTCACTGCTATTGTAGAGCACTTCAGTGTATTATGCATTCTTGAGTGTCTCCTTTATGGCAATATGATTATACAAATGAAAACTTGAGTTTTGGATTTCGTGTATGCCACTGTTTAGTGTTCTTAAAAACTAAAAAAAAAAATATTAAACAAGAAAACAAATGGAGAATACAATAAGCATTTGCAGAGCAATATCATATTTCTTTTTTTTTTTCTGTATTTATAAATTTTTCAGTACAAAAGCAAGGTGTAAAAAGTAAAAGTATGGTGAAAGTAGTAGGGATGGCTAAATCAGGGAAGGCAAAACACTGTATAGTACAGAGGAGAGTCCAACATTGTACCATATACAAAAACAAAAAAGTCCAAGCAACATCATAGAAATATACCAATATAATTCTGCTCTATCTAAATGTAATCTTACTAAATCCTAATTATTACTGACTGCAGTTAAATAGTGGTGGTGAGATATTCCATTCCTATGTAAATAAATCTAGTGAACTTAACAATGCAATCTTATACGATTCAAAGTTGCAATCATAATCAATTAAAAATTGCAATCCTATGCAATCCTCCCAATGACAACCTGTGTAACATACAATTCTCCATTTACATATATAGCATTCATATGCAATAGAGAAATTTGCAACCCTGTGCGATAATTGCAGTGACAACCTATAATTTCTATATAAAAGTTGATCAATATACAATAATCAATATAGAAATAAAGTGACCCATGTTTAAGGTGCTCTTGTGCCAAACTCATTCATGCATTAATCTGTGTCTACAGAATCGCAGCATAAAGTCCATTCATAATTACTCCATTCTTCCGGTACTCATTACAGATGATAAAATAGATGATAAAAGAATAAAGTGCTCGTGTCCACTCTTGTGCTCCCCTTTGGTGTATGTGCGCACCATTTTAATTGGCACGAGCATATGGGATGTGATCAATTCTAGCAGCTGTCCTTTAATCATCTCTAATTATCTTTTGGATTCTCACATGGTAGCTCGCAAGACTTTGTTTTTTAGAACATCAAAGAAATAAGTGGGAGGCCAGACCTATGTCCGGCTTCAAATCAACAAAAAATCTGGGCGTTAGGGGATCCAGAATCTCGTTTCAAGGGAAGATGATTACAGGTGTGAGGAAGGGTGCCACTAGTAGGGACACGTATTGACAATGTTGGAGGAGGGGTACAACTGTAGCCAATCTGACCCTGACAGAAAGACCGGCAGAGACTGATGGTCCATGCCCGGAACAGCTGTGACATCAGTGCGTTTATTCAGCTGACAGGCATTTAAAGTCATCCATACAGGAGAACTCAATCCAGTAAAATCATGTATTTCTGAATTTTTCACATGTATCTTTTATTGTGCTTGTGAGACTTTTCATCACTCGAATATCCTCTACACTCCTTATCCATTGCTGGACCATTAGTGGGTTGGGGGACTAACACAATGCCGGTATACATGACTGTGCTACAGTCTCCAGCTGGCACAATCGGGATTTTTTTTAATAAGATTTTGTCTCAACCTGTGCTTTGCCCATCCCCAGTTTCACAAGCTCACCCCTTCGCTTCCATGCTCTTTAGCCACTGGGGAGAGAACAGTAATATTCAGTACCTCCAGGCGGAAAGAAGGTACCAGTGCTGGTGTTTGGGAACCCATTTATGTCACATGAAGTTGGGGAGAGAATCTTCATCAGTGTGAGCTCTAAGGCCTGGTTCACACCTATGCAGGTTGCAGTTTGCATATTCCAAGTGCATCATGCCTTTTTTAATACACGTTTTTGTTCCATTCAAGCCTATGGAACCAAAAAACCAGAAAAAAGTCCCTGGCCCTTTCTGCAAAACTGAAAATGCAATAAAAAATGCATAGGTGTGAACCAAGCCTTAGTCATGGGTTGGAGGGTTGGAGCTGCCTTTCTTCATCCTGATGATTTAATGGAATGGTGGCATGAAGATACTTATCCCTCCAGTCTTCTATATTGCCTGCTTTCCCCTTTTACCTCAGCCCTTCACTCTCCCCATATTATTTTTTTCTAAGACTTTTCATTATTTTAACCATTACCTCTAATTATTTGATCACAACCTCTTTCCAATAATGTTATATACCTCTTTATTAAATCTTAAAATCACCCTATCTTCATGTTTCACATGTTCCCCAATGTAAAGTAGTACCAATGTCTATCTTCTATATATTCATGGATCATTTACTTAGGGTATCCTTTTGAACTTACATTTTGCTTCAACAGTACATAAAAATAAAATATTTGTAAAAGAAAATAACTGCCATGTTTTTTTTTTTCATTAAAATATTGTATTCGTCTTTCTGCTTATGTCCTTTATTTTTGCATCACTCCACCCACTCCAGTGTCGGTTGTACATCATTGCTCTGCACCATCTTCCTGAGAGTTACAACAGTGGGCAATGTCTCAGCTCTTTGTTTTGGTATGTCCACTTGTAGCCTATCACAGAGACACACAATAGGGTGACAACACAGGAGCACCACTTGTCAGCCTATTACAGGAATTTCCTGGACAAGAGACTTCATGGAAGGCTCAATAAATATTCTATTAAATGAAAACTGCAGATTTAAAAACGCATGTAGGCGTTATTGTAATAGTTGTATTATTGTAATAGTGCTTCAGCCTATTATTACTATTCAGCACGGATGCCCATTATGCTGAGCTGTATTGGGACAAGGATAGCACTGATAGCACTGATAACCGATTACTTGAAGCTTAGCTTCATGGTTGATATGGCAACTGATCCTGTGGAGAGGCGGTCTGTCTATATCAAGTGATTAGGTGGTGTATAAAGCTTGATGAGCTAGGAACCGCTGAAGAAGTCCCCCGTCCACTGGGACGATACACGTACGGGAGAACCACGCTACGTCGGCTGCAGCCACCTTTCATCTATTGTCTGTCAGGAGATGCACAAATGAACGCTGCTTTACCAGGCACTAGGTAATTTTAGTGCCTCGTTTGTAAGTGCAAATGTTTATCTTTCAATAAAAACACTGTGATATACAGAGAGCACTATATATCTTTTATTGATTCTTACATGGTATGGTGTATTGATCCCATATTGAGCTGGGGAATTCAGCTGTTTGTTTGGAGCGGAGCAATCCGCACAACTTAGGATCTCCATAGAGGCAATCAGCATTCATCACACCCAGTTTGGGAAGGCTTGTTTAACCTATCTGTTTAATCAGGGGTCCATTGAATGAGGTAAGTGGCTTGTGTTATTTATGGTGGAGGCACTTCTATTGACACACATAAATGAGAAGTATATAACCACGCTTTGGGGATCTATTTCTTCTTGTTCTTCTGGCCATTTTCTCTTCAATAAGGACTGTTTTATGTAATTCCATTAAGGACTATTCCGTTTTTTAGTGTGCTTTGTGTAATATTTGAAATCTTTGTTTGAATTTTTAGTGTTGCACTGTTTTATCTAAAGTTACACATCTAGGATTTGAAATATTGGCCTTGAGTGCATAGCTGCTTATAAGTAATATATTGTATTGTGCTGAATGACCCCCATCTATTTGAACTCAGGTGGAACCAACCGAGTATTTTTTGTAACCTTATGTGGGACATGGTGGTACAGTGGTAGATCACCTGCTGGGGAAATTAGAGTTACGCTTACCGGTAACGTCTTTTCCAGTAGTCTTTCAGGACAGCCACTATGAGAGATAGACTCCACCTCTTCCTCTGGAAACACTGCGCCAGCCCATAAATTCTTACTTCCCCTGCCGGACCTCAGTTTATATCGAGAATACCTCCGGCCAGCTGGGGAGACACAAGAACACATTAATAACATATTTATCAAATACCATTATCTTGCTGCGCTCTGGACTTTTGTAAGACTCCCCCCAATTTTCGGGTGGGAACTAGGGCTGTCCTGAAAGACTACTGGAAAAGACGTTACCGGTAAGCGTAACTCTAATTTTCCCTAATCGTCTTTCAGGACAGCCACTATGAGAGGATAAGCGAGCACTTACCAGTTAGGGTGGGACTACAGCTTGCAAAACCTTTCGCCCAAAGGTTTGCTCACCTGCCGACACCAAATCCACTCTGTAGTGTTTTACGAAAGTGGAATAGCTGGACCATGTTGCTGCTCTGCAAATCTGCTCTGGCGTTGCTCCCGCTCTTTCTGCCTGGGAGGCTGCCATAGCTCTAGTGGAGTGTGCTTTAATACCCACTGGGATTTCTTTCCCTGCAACTAAATAAGCCTGCTCGATGGCTACTCTGAGCCACCTAGCAATAGTGCGCCGGGACGCTTTACAACCTTTTCTGGCCCCGGAAAATAAAACAAATAAGGAATCTGACCTTCTGAATGCCTTGGTCAGTTCCAGATAGTGTAGGATACATCTCCTAACATCTAAATAATGAAACTTTAGTTCCTTCTCACCGGAGGGATTGGGACAAAAAGAGGGCAAAACAATTTCCTGGCTTCTATGAAAGCTGGATGCCACCTTCGGCAAAAAGGCTGGATCGGTCTTTAAAACTATCCGATCCGGAAAGATAACACAAAAGGGAGCCCTGACTGATAAGGCCTCCATCTCACTGACCCTCCTGGCAGTTGTTACTGCTACCAGGAACACTGTCTTCAGAGTAAGCTCTCTCAGAGAACACTCCTTTAAAGGCTCAAAGGGGGGTCCAGTTAAGCTCTGCAAAACTAAAGATAAATCCCATCTGGGAAAGGACAGACCCTGGACCGGTCTCTGTCTGGACAGGGACCTAAAGAACCTAACTACCCATGGGTTGGCAGCCAAATGATCCTCCAAATAAACACTGAGGGCTGATACTTGACCCCTAAGGGTACTAATGGATAAGCCCTTATCTGCCCCGCATTGTAAAAATTCCAACACTGCGGAGGAGGTTCGTACTGGGAAAAAGCTCTCTGCGCACCACTTGTTGAAACGTAACCAGACCCTTTCATAGATCTGGCGAGTTTCCTTCTTCCTACTGTCCAGGAGGGTAGAAACTAGTCTCTCTGAGAATCCTTTAGATTTTAATAAACCCTCCTCAGTAGCCAGGCCGCTAACTTCCACTGGCGTACCTGTGGGCATAGGACTGGCCCCTGAGAGAGGAGATCCTCCCGAGGGGGCAAGAGCAGGGGAGGTTCTACCGCCAACTGCTTTAGCACTGAGAACCATGCTCTCTTTGGCCAATGTGGAGCCACCAGAATCAGAGATGTGCTTTCCATCTGAAACTTTCTCAGAACTGCTGGCAACAACACTGTAAGGTGGGAAGGCATAGCAAGTTCTGAAATGGCAATTCTGGCTCAAAGCGTCCACCCCTAGAGCTCCCTCTCCCTTTTTTAGGGAGAAAAAACAGTGGGTTTTTGCATTGTTTTTGGACGCGAACAGGTCCACCTCTGGAGACCCCCATCTCTTTACTATGAGATTGAAGACCTCCTGGTTGAGAACCCAATCGCCCTCCCTCAGCCTCTTTCGGCTGAGAAAATCTGCTACTACGTTTTCCTCTCCCCTCAGGAAAACGGCTGAGAGCGAAAGGGTGTAGGTTTCGGCCCAGGACAGAATCTCTGTCGCTAAAGACAACAGGGCTCCGCTTCTGGTGCCACCCTGTTTGTTCACATAGGCCACTACGGAAGAGTTGTCCGACCGCACCTGAATGTGGTGACCCCGGAGCTCTTCTTTGAAGAATCTGAGGGCTAGCCCACTGCCCTTAGTTCTTTCCAATTGGACGATCGAGTCAACTCGCCGTCCTCCCAAGTGCCCTGGGCTAGAAGGGAACCCAAATGTGCCCCCCAACCTTTTCCACTTGCATCTGTGGTTACTACCCGAGAAACCGGGATGAGCCACAGACGACCTTGCGACAGATTTGTCACTTTCCTCCACCACCAGAGGGATCTCTTTACCTGGTGGGGAATATGTACTAGGGTGTCTAGGGCCTCCTGACTGTGGTCCCACACCCCTAGGATGAAGATCTGTAGGGGACGAAAGTGTAACCCTGCCCACTGCACTGCTGGAAGGGTGGATGTAAGAAGACCCAGTACTGACATCAGAACCCTTATGGAAACCAGCTGGTTGCTCTGAAGAGAGGCCACCGCACTGTCCAGTTTTCGTACCTTTTCTCTTGGCAGAAAAACTCTCAACAGTGTTGAGTCCAACAGGAAACCTAGATAGGAGATCTGTTGTGAGGGGATCAGGCTGGACTTTTCCAAGTTCAGAAGCCACCCCAGGTCTGTAAGGACCCTTTTGGTTAGATCCAGATCCTTGACCAACTGTGTTGGGGATGCTGCAAACAGAAGCAGGTCGTCCAGGTAGGCAATTATACATACCCCCTGGAGCCGAAGAAAGGCCATGGCTTCTGCCAGGACTTTGGTAAAAATGCGGGGTGCAGAGGATAGCCCGAATGGCAGGGCCTGAAACTGAAAGTGTACTGTTTCTCCGCCCAGATCTATGGCAAGGCGTAGAAACTTCTGCGAGGCCTCCGCTATAGGGATGTGTAAATACGCGTCCCTTAAGTCCAGAGATACCATGAAGCAGTTGTGGGGGAGAAGCGCTTTTACTGAAAAGATCGATTCCATGCGGAATCTTTTGTATGTCACAGAAGCGTTCAGGGGCTTTAAGTTCAGAATCAACCTGAACTTCCCTGAGGGTTTTTTCACTATGAAGATGTGAGAATAAAACCCCCTTCCCTCTTCTGCTTTTGGGACCCTGAGAATAACATCCTGATTCTCCAATTCCCTCAGAGCTTCTAGCAAGGCCTCAGCCTTTACCATGCACCTGGGTAGATGCGTGACAAGGAGCCTTTGAGGGGGTGGTCTTAGGAATTCCAAGAGGTACCCCCTTCTTATTACCCCTAAAATAAATTGATTGGGGGATATTGTCTCCCACTGTGGAAGAAAGGCCCCCAGTCTTCCTCCCACTGTAGCTGGAAAGTCACTGGGTTTTACGGGGCTGGATAGGAGGGCGAAAAATCGCCCCTCCTCTGCCCCTGCCTTTTTGGGGCCAGGTTTTCTTTTTCCCCTCTGGTTTAGAGGTTTCCCTACGCCCCTGCGGGCGAAACCCCTTTTTTGTTGGTACGGGGGTTTTCCGTTTGAGAGGAAAGGACTTTTTCCTGTCCGCTGTCCGGTCTAGAACCGTCTCTAGCCCTGGGCCAAACAGGAGGTCCCCCGTCAGGGGTATCCCACATAGCTTTATCTTGGAGGCATTATCCCCTGGCCATGTTTTTAACCAGAGGGCCCTTCTGGCCGAATTGGCTAGAGCCGCCGTTCTGCCCGACATGCGGACGGACTCAGCAGAGGCATCAGCTATGTAAGTGATCCCTCGCAGCATAGTAGGGAAGGATGACAGAATGGTTTCCTTATCTGTGCCTGCCTCAATATGTTGTTGGATCTGTGAGAGCCAGTGCTCTAAATTGCGAGCCACAACTGTAACTGCCATTTCAGGCTTTAAATTGTCGATAGCCGAGTCCCACGTCTTTTTAAGCAGGGAGTCAATCCTTTTGTCCATGACATCTGCCAAGGCCCCCATGTCTTCAAACGCCAAATCTGTGTGTCTGGAGACCTGGGAGAACGCGGCATCCAATTTGGGACTTTTATTCCAAAGGCATGCCGGGTCCTCTGAAAATGGGAACCTTCTTTTGAGGGATCTAGATAAAAAGGGTTTTCTCTCCGGATCCTGCCACTCTTTTCTAACTGTTTCCATTAAAACTTCGTGTACTGGAAACACCCTTCTTTTTGGCTCCCCTAAACCTGAATACATTTGGTCATGCAGGGTTAGGGGCTTTTTATCCGTCTGGATACCGAGGGTTGCATAAATTGCCTTTAAGAGGTCCTCTACCTCATCAAGGGATAACTTATATCTGGAGGCTTTCCTGGACCCGTCCTGGTCCTCCCCCTCGGAACCCTTCTGGGAATCGGAAGAGGAACTGTCTGGAAGTTCCCTACCTGTCCCTGAAGGGCCTGCAACCTCTGTCCCCCCTGTACTAGCAGGTTGGACTGGAGCAGAACTCTGTGCTAGAGGTGGGGTTGTATCCTGGGGAGATGGACCCGTGGGAAGCTGAAATTTTTCAAAAAGGGACCTAAAAGAAGAGAAGGTGGACGAGAGCTCCTTGACTGAAGCTGCTAGTCCTGACTCCTGTTCAGATTCCCTTTCCCTAACGAGGGAGTCAATACAGCCTTTGCACAACACTTTGGTCCAAGATTCCCCTAAAATGTCCCTACAGGAGGCACACTTCTTTTTAGAGCTATGCGTAGACCTAGTTTTTTCCGTAGCTTTCTAAAAAAAAAAGGAAAAAAGAAAAAAACAGAAAAGACAAAGTCAATCAAAAGCTCGGGATACAACCCTGGGAGTGCACTAGACCCTTTTTTTAAACGAAGGGATCTGAGCCTCCCCTCCCCCCTGGCCACCCAGGGGGTCTGCCCCCCCACCCATGATAGAACCATACATTGGGGTGGGGGGATCCTAGATAGAGAGTACCCCTCCCCAGGGCGCTCTTACCTTAGGAATGCTGGAGATAGAGTCTGTCGTTTGAGCCTCAGCTTCCGACATGACTGCAGGTGGCTGCTTACTACAGAGTTCCACGTTGCCTGTGCACGTTCTGAACTCATCTCCAGCTTGTGCCCGGCCCTCCTATCAGCTCCACGACCCGGAACCGGAAGTCGATTGTATTTCGAGGTCAAGCCTTCGTTTCCGCCGGATACGACGTCGCCCGTCGTTCGGCCCGCTCGGTTCAAAGAAAGAAAAAAAAAAGGGGGCGGACTGTACCCATGTACAGGGAAATCTTCCGAACGGCTTGCCAGCTGCGTCCCTGTAGACGCGATAGGAGTCCCCCACGATCTGAAGCCACGCTCGACTCGGAAGGGGTGGCAGTACCTGGTGAGGTAAGTAAACCGTTCGACCCGTCCGACACGCGGACGTTGGTTTCGAACGGTTTGAACCCAGCTTTCTCCAAACGAAGCCCCTGCTTCTTTCAACCGGGTTCTTTTAACGACAAAACGGCCACAGCCTCCCCAGCTGATCGGCCTGGTTCCTTGCACAGTGTCTCCCCGCCGGAGGAAACACTAATAACTGAGGTCCGGCAGGGGAAGTAAGAATTTATGGGCTGGCGCAGTGTTTCCAGAGGAAGAGGAGGAGTCTATCTCTCATAGTGGCTGTCCTGAAAGACGATTAGGGAAAATTCGGTACCACATTACATAGGGGGCTATTTATAAAGGGAGATCTAGTGGATAAAGCCATCTTTTACAATGGAATGGTGTGCTACAGCAAAGCTAGATACAACACTGGAGCAGTGGGCAGAAGATATGTCCCCTTAAAGTGTTACAAAACCCACAACAGTAAAATCAGTCTGTATATTCAGTAAAGCATGCTTGTTATGCTCACTATGGAACCTAATGGCTTAATTCTCTGCATTGTGTGAAAAGGCTGTTAGATTCTATGTTCTCTGATCTTCTTCTTCTACTGTCCCCAATCCATCTCCTGATAAGACAGAGCCTTTGGAGTCACTCTGCACATGCTCAGTTTGGTTTGTATTGCTAGAGCGCTTATTTTCTTTTCTTGGGAGGGTGCATGTGATCAGCACACAGCACTGTATGGACAAAAGGTCAGGAGTCATGCAGCTTTATAGGACAGTCAGAGTAGAAGGAAAACTCTCCCTACAAGCTTTAACTAGACACTGATAGAAGTCACAAGTCTGATATATACAGCTGATGTGAAAAGGTATTAAGCAGTTTATACTTACCAAAATAATTGCATTTCCCTGTTCTGTGTACTGTGGGAGACCAGATACACCGAATGCAGGGTCCTGGGTTTAGTAACACTTTAAACATTTTATTTTCTATAAAAATAACAAACATGTTCTATTTACCTGCTCTGTTGTAGTGGATTTGTACAGAGCAGTGTGGATTCTCCTCTTCTTGGGTCCCTCTTCTGTGCTCCTGGCACCTCCCTGCCGTTTAGTGCCCCCACAGTAAGCAGCTTGCTATGGGGGCATCCAAGCAGAGTCACAGCTCCCTGTGTCCATTCAGACATGGAGCCGTTGGCATGGCCCCCTCTCTCTCTTGATAGGCTAGCTGACTTTGATTGAGCGGGAGCCAATGGCACTGCTGCTGTGTCTCAGCCAATCAGGAGAGAAAGTCTCGGCCTGGCGGCGACACTCGTGGACATTGCTGGACGGAGATAGGGCTCTGGTAAGTATTAGGGGGGGCGAGGGGGGGGGGGGGCTGCTACACACAAAAGGCTTTAGAATGCATTAAGATAAAAAAATTAAAAAAATAAAATAAAAAACGGCTTACCAGTCCTTAGATGAGGACATGGATATTTTATTATCATTCCAAAAATACGTTGTACAAGAAGGGAACAAAATAAGGTACTCAGGTCTCAGTGAACAATAATAAAAATCAAGAAAAAAAGAAAAATAAGTATGCAAGCATAAGTATGAATAAAATGTGAAGATAAATATTAATAAATACTCATTTGTTATATCTGAGCAACAACTAAACATAAAAATCAACAGGATACACAATTATATTCCTATATTAAACATAAAGTACTGCATGGTCATTCTCAATTTGCAGCAATGCCCAAAAGTAGTAATATTAATATTAGCAGCAATAATTCAGGCATCAGAGCAATGTTCCTCAGCCTGGTGGTTCTAGTACTAATGCTATGTAACTTCTGACCTAACAAGAAGGGGAAAAATAGTCCATAAGCTGGATGGGAAGAGTCTCTCATAATGTTGGGGGCCATCTTCCTATACCTGCTGTTAAAGTGGTTGTAAACCCTCCCCTACAACTTTGTCCCATGTGAATCAGCATAAAAAACCCTAATGAACACTGCTTGTAGATCTCTCCTTACTTGCTTAGTATTGTTGTTATCCTTTTTGTTCTTTAGAATGATGTCACTGAGCATGCCCAGATCTCCCCCGATTTATGGTACGGCACAGCACTGAACTCCCAGCAGGCTGCTAATCACTCAGAGCTTCCTGCTACACACCATGTGACCATGTGACATGACATACAGTGTAAAGCAGGGAATGGGACAGCAGTACTGCAGTCTTATCAGCTGAAGCTGATAGGACTCATACAGGCAAACATTAGGTAATCAGCACAAGTAAATACTATGAAATAAACAAGTCAGCTATGAACAGGGAAGCAGGGTTGCCATAGAAACGTTGGATTGAGAAGGAGGCTTGGTTAACAGTACAGGAAGTGCTCAATGTAAGGGCGGAAATACACTCTACTGTGGACTCAGAAAACAATACTTAAAGAGGAAGTAAACCCTTACAAACCACTTTGACCTACAGGTAAGCCTAGATTAAGGCTTACCTGTACGTCCAAGAAATATCTCCTAAACCTATATGGTTTAGGAGATATTTGCCCGAAAACGGGCACCGCTGTCTACGGCGCATGCGCCGTAGACAGCGGCGCGCAGGCGCACTAAACGCGGCAGTTCCAAGAATGGAGCTGCCGCATTTGTCGACTCCCGTGCGCATGCGCGGGAGTGACGTCATCGCGGCTTTGCCGAATGACAGCGGCGGAGCTGCGAGACGCCACTCCCGTGCGCATGCGCGGGAGTGACGTCATCGCAGCTTCGCCGCTGTCATTCGGCGGAGCTGCGAGACGCCACAAGCAAGATGGATGCGGCGGACTACAGGGGACAGCGGCGACTTCGCTGGCTCCTGTGTCAGGTAAGTGACACATAATGGGCTACTATGCGATGCATAGTAGTCCATTCTGCTTTACCTTTGCAGGGAAAAAAAAGAGGAAGTAAACTCATCAGGGTTTACTTCCTCTTTAAGATGGCGCTGCCTAACCCCTGGAAACAAGTTTTTTAAAGTTTCTTTAAACAGTAAGTAATTTGCGATTTAGGCTGGATTGCAGTGGCTATAGTTTAATAATTACTTATTATAATGGACTAAATGAAAAAAAGCATCAGAGTGGGAGAGTTTACTTCCTCTTTAATACTGCTGTCAATAATACTCCGGACAGTCTTTACCACCCACTGCAGTGCCTGTTTATCCACAGCAAAGCAATTACCATACCAAACTGTAATGTAAGAAGTACGAATGCTTTCCACCACACACCTATAAAATGAGACAAGGGCTAAAAGTACCAAGGCCAGCACACTTAAAGTTCTTTAAAAAGTAAAGTGGTTGGCTTTATTGGTGCTCTAGATGAGGTAGTCATATCTGTGATACTGCCAATGTCCCTACTAGGGATGAGCCGAACACCCCCCGGTTCGGTTCGCACCAGAACTTGCGAACGACCCCCGCGTTCGGTACGAACGTTAGAACCCCATTGAAGTCTATGGGACTCGAACGTTCGAATTGGAAAGTGCTAATTTTAACGGCTAATATGCAAGATAGTGTCCTAAAAAGGGTTTGGGGACCTGCCTCCTGCCTCAGGGATCATGGGTCACTGCAAAAAAAAGTTTTAAAAACTGCCGTTTTGGCGGGAGAACTGATTTTAATGACGATTAAAGTGAAAAAAAAAAAGTGAAATATTCCTTTAAATATGGTGCCTGGGGGGTGTCTGTAGTATGCCTGTGAAGTGCCACGTGTTTCCCGTGTTTAGAACAGTCCCTGCACAAAATGACATTAAACGGAAATAACACCATTTAAAACTGCTTGCGGTTTTAATGTTATATCTGGTTCCTGCAATATGGTTGAAAATCATTGAGAAACATGGCATGGGTAGCCCTCCCTGCCCATTAACAGCCTATTTGGGTCTTGTACGCATATTAAGGGGAACCCCGTACCCATATTAAAAAAAGGAAATGCGTGTGGCCCCCAGGCCCTATATACTCAGAACAGCAGTATACAGGCGGTGCAAACAAGACAGGGACTGTGTAGGTTTGTTGTGTTAAGTTGAATCTGTTTGTCATTTTCAACCGGTACATTTTTAAAGTGTAGCTCCAGTCAAAAAAACTATCTTTAAGCTTTTTGGAAAACATAGGGAAGGGTTATCACCCCTGTATAATTTGTTTTGTCGTCCATCTTTTTTCATCTCACTTGCTGCTGTCTCCTTGCGTTTGCAAGTAGGAGATGTTTGTAAGTTGGATGTTTGAAAGTAGGGGCCTGCCCTATATTATAGCGGTATGTACTGGGTACAGAGCACGCAGACAGCACGCACTCCTAACACTACTGACTGCAAGCTCTATTATTAACCACTTGTTAGCCCAATGTTTGCATAAAGTGAAAGATGAAGTTATGCTGAGTAAATAGATATCAAACATGTCACTCTTCAAAATTGCACATGCCCGTGGAATGGCGCCAAACGTCGCTACTTAAAAAATCCCCATAGGCTACGCTTTAATTTTTTTTTTACTGGTTACATGTTTTGAGTTGCAGAGGAGGTCTAGGACTAGAATTATTGCTCTCGCTCTAACATTCTCGGCGATACCTCACATGTGTGGCACATGCGAGCACATGGGGAAATGGGCGCTTTAATTTTTATTTTATTTTTTTATTGTTCATTTTACTTTATTTATGTTAGTTTGACATTTTTTTCCCCAAAAATATATTTTTGATCACTTTTATTCCTATTACAAGAAATGTAAACATCCCTTGTAATAGGAATATGGGGTGACAGGTCCTCTTTACAGTGAAATCTGGGGGGGTCAATATGACCCCACATCTCACCTCTAGGCTGGGAAGCCTGAAATAAAAAATAAAAAAAAGATTCTGGCTTTGATCGTACTGGCGAGTTGGTAGAAGCACCGGAGGGCGGTGAGGGGTGGGGGGCGTCTATGGCTGGGTATTTCAGGGTATCACCGAGTATGGCTGGGTATGGCAATTTATGGCAGGGTATTACAGAGTATTGGCGGGGTATTGGCGGGGTACTACAGAGTAATAGCAGGGTACTGCAGAGTATTGGGGGGTACTACAGAGTAATGGCAGGGTACTGCAGAGTATTGGGGGTACTGCAGAGTAATGGCGGGTACTGCAGAGTAATGGCGGGTACTGCAGAGTAATGGCGGGTACTGCAGAGTAATGGCGGGTACTGCAGAGTAATGGCCGGGTACTGCAGAGTAATGGCCGGGTACTGCACTGCAGAGTAATGGCAGGGTACTGCACTGCAGAGTAATGGCAGGGTACTGCACTGCAGAGTAATGGCAGGGTACTGCACTGCAGAGTAATGGCAGGGTACTGCACTGCAGAGTAATGGCAGGGTACTGCACTGCAGAGTAATGGCAGGGTACTGCACTGCAGAGTAATGGCAGGGTACTGCACTGCAGAGTAATGGCAGGGTACTGCACTGCAGAGTAATGGCGGGGTACTGCACTGCAGAGTAATGGCGGGGTACTGCACTGCAGAGTAATGGCGGGGTACTGCACTGCAGAGTAATGGCAGGGTACTGCACTGCAGAGTAATGGCAGGGTACTGCACTGCAGAGTAATGGCGGGGTACTGCACTGCAGAGTAATGGCGGGGTACTGCACTGCAGAGTAATGGCGGGGTACTGCACTGCAGAGTAATGGTGGGGTACTGCACTGCAGAGTAATGGCGGGGTACTGCACTGCAGAGTAATGGCGGGGTACTGCACTGCAGAGTAATGGCGGGGTACTGCAGAGTAATGGCGGGGCACTGCAGAGTAATGGCAGGGTACTGCAGAGTATGCACTGGTATTGCAGAGTATTGGCAGGGAATTGAGGGGTTAAATTCGGTGAGCAGCGATGTGGGCACTGCAGATGCAGCCCACATCGCTGCTGACACCGATCTCTTTCCCCTCCGCTGTACCGATCGGTACAGAGAGGGGAGGGAGGAACAGGCGTCATAACATGACGCCGGTTTGTTTCCAAGTGATCACTCCGTCATTTGACGGAGCAATCACGTGGTAAACGGCCGCTATGAGCGGCCGTTTACCGTGATGCGACCCGGCGGTCACGGATGCTCTCGAGTGCGCACACCTCGGGGGCACGCGAGAGCAGAATTCTGGGAGGCCGTTAATTAACGGCCTCTCAGAGTTAAACAACCCCCCTGAAGCCGTTAATCGGCAATGGGCAGTTGTTAAGTGGTTAAAGCTAGATCACTAGCTATATAGGTGAGGTGAATATAGTGGTGTATACTGCAGTCAGGGCACAGACAACAACCACTAAACAGCAGCAAGATAGGAAATCAGCCAAAAACGATTGGTGTGTACTGTGTTGAAGGTACACAGAACACCCACTGCTTCAGATGCTAAGTAACACACTACACGAGGCCGCCTCAAAGGCGGCCTTATATAGTGTGGGGCGTGCACTACACAGCCTGAGCTATGATTGGCCACAGGCAGGATGCCTGTGGCCAATCATGGCTCTCCTCGCTTCCGGCGCTGCGATTGGCCAAGCATGCGGGGTCACAGTGCATGCTTGGCCAATCATGGGGCAGCAATGCACTGCGCCACCGCAGTGCATTGTGGTCCGCGCGCGCGTCACTCGAATTTTGACGCGAACGGCCCAAACGTTCGGAATTCGCCGAACGGCCGAACAGCCAATGTTCGAGTCGAACGTACGTTCGACTCGAACACGAAGCTCATCCCTAGTCCCTACACATGCTTAGTGGACATTGGTGGAAAAGTGAACTTGCTGCTCTGAGTTCAAATGCATTGCCAGACCTGAACGTGGAATCACAAGCTTTCAGCAGATAGAGGTCCTCTGCATTCATCCAGGGTTTCTAGTTAGTGTAGACAGCAAATGATCTAGTTGTAGTAACATCATTAACACACTTGCTAATAAGCCCATTACGGATTATGCATATTCCTCCAGGTCCACACCTTGCTGCTTCTTTAAAGATGCGACAATTAGTATGTTCAAAATAGTCCTATAACATTGCAGCAGCATCACTGGGCCACACCACAATATTCTAAGTAAGTTGTCAGTGTACTAACTTTTAGGAAGAGGCGGTAGGCAGGAACCAACATGAAGACAATGTGGTCAGAAAAAATAAGACAGGGACAATGGATAGCTCTATATGCCCCCTGTCTATTTGTATATACTGAATAAAGAGTGATCACTCCTCAGGTGACAATAGTGACATGCTAATTAAACTTTGGTAGAGAGTCTGTCAAGTTGACATGATTAAAATTGCAGTACAGCAATCATATAGAGAGCCTCTGGGTGCCTTTTTTGAAATGAGCAACGTTATCATGAAGTTCCTTTGGTGCATCATTAGCCTTAGCACTCGGGGGAACAGCAATAATGAACACTACTGTAAACTCACGTGGCTGGCATTTTACTGTTAGCCCTTGTACACACGGTCGGACATTCTGAAAACAAAATCCGTCAGTCCGTTCAGACGGATTTTGTCTGAAACTGGTGTTGCATACACACAGTCAGACAAAGTTGTCGGAAAATCCGATTGTTCGGAACGTGATGGCGTTCGTTCGTTACGACGGGACTACGTTCAGGCAAGTAGCCAATAGCTTTGGTCTCGTAATTTGATCTGAGCATGTGTGGCACTTTGTCCGTTCAGAATTCTCTACAAACGGATCATGTTGTCGGAAAATTTTATATCCAGCTCTCAAACTTTGTTGGTCAGACATTCTGACGGAAAAAGTCAGATGGAGCCCACACACGGTCAGATTATTCGACAACACAGTTCGATCGGACATTTTCCATCAGAATTTCCGACCGTGTGTACAAGGGTTTAGATATTCTACAGTGACTGGCAGCCACAAAACGGTGTGCAGCAACTTTTGTTAGTAAAAATACAAAGACCACCTCCTCAAGTTCTCCCCTACTAGTGATTACAGTCTACTCGGAAAAGTAGCATCCAATCAAGTTGGAAAGTCAAGTTCAGAATGTTTATTTCATCCAAGCTTCCCTCAGGAGAAAAAGACAACAGTTCCACATCTCCTAAAAAGCATTCAGGTTAAATCAGACCCATTTTATCTCTTCTGGTCAATGTAACCGAACATTCGCCAGAAAGAGTAAATGAATATCTAGGCTGGTATTCCTAAGCTTAGCCAACAAACTGGACCATTTACCCCTCATCTACTTCCTTGAAAACTGACTCCGCTTACCTCTCTAAGCCATGGTAGTCCGTTAGGTCTGTCTGCTACTGCTGGACCACAGAAGCTGCAGTCTGCTAAGCACTGCTCTGAATAATAGAAATGAGGCATATCTTTATAAATATGTAGAAGTCTGTCTGGACTGTACCTTATTGGCCAAGTTACAATGTACATAATCTCTACACCCTTTACCATAACCAAGAGCCACCAAACCATCTGAACTACTATGACAGGTAAACTGATGCTGTTGCTGAATTTGTTTTCTTTTCCCAGGCCAAGTAAATTTTCCTCAAGCACTGATAAATATCCGTTGATCCTACCGGAAATCAGCTTTCCCAACTATCGTACAACATACTTCAAAAACCTAATCCCTATGTGATCAGAATGAGGAGCAGGGGAGGTTTTTGTAGCCCAAAGCAGAAGTGAAGCCTAGGTTGATAATGATGCTCCAGCATAGATACAGTGCAGTAAATTAATCTGATCACACTTTAGAACAGGAAATGTGTTGCTAGCAGGAACAGCAGGTGAAAAACAAAAAAAGCCTGTAAATGGAAATCAATGCAGGCACCACATCAAATGACTGGTAAGCTGCAACATATGACATTTTTGAAATGCAGTATTCACATGCATAGCAGGGCCCAGACTAGGGGAGGGGGCAATACTGTGGGCAAACTTTCCTCTCCCCTGAAGCTGCCACTGGAGAGATCACATAACCAGACCCGGAGCGCCCTCAGAATAGGTACGTATAAGCATTTTCCTTTTACAGGTAGTTAATATAGGATTTAGAAGGGGGTGGGAGCAGATTTAGGCATAGTTAGCAATAGCCTGGAATTCTACTTTAAATGAAATGGGGAAAAAACTGAGTTCACCAGTCTGGCTGTGCAATCTGGAAATGGTGCCTTGGCGAGCAACACTTTGTAACAGTAAGGCCGCGTACACACGCGCGGACTGTTCGCCCAACTTTGTCCGTCCAACAGTTTCGGCAAACAGTCCGCTCAAACTTAGCATGGACGGACATGGCCACACACGACGGACGAACAGTTTGCTGAAACCGCGCGCGATGACGTGAACGGCACGTACGACGGGACGAAAAATACGACGTCCTATACACTGCATTATAGCTTTCGGCGTGAAAATCCTTTCTGAGCATGCGCGCAACTTTGTTTGACGAACAAGCCTACACACGAGCGGACTGTTCGCTGAAACAAGGTTTCAGCGGACAGTTTTACGGAATTTCCGAAAAACCTTGTCCGTCAAACTGTCCGCTGAAACTGTCCGCTGAAAGCCCACACACGAGCGGACTGTCCGCCCAAACACTGTTCAGCGGACAAAGTTGGGCGAACAGTCCGCGCGTGTGTACGCGGCCTAATACACTTCACCTATATGTACTTCAACTGTATTTAGCTGTAGTTCAGCTATATAATCACTTACCCAAGTACAGATATTTGCCATTTTCATCCTTCTCTGCCAGTGGGCTTCCTTCTTTCTCCATTTCTTTCCTATAACGTTTAATGTTTTTCACCATTAAATCCTTCCTGGTCAGCTCATAGTGGTTGGGGAAGTGATTGACAATTTGGTCGTCAGACAGTCTGAACCCAGTCTCCACACTGAAACAGTTTCTGATAGTCTGAACGCTCATCCTGAAACAGGAGTAAGAAAGTAAGAAGGTTTCCTACTAATTTTACTAAACCTACAACTATATATTATAGTGGCTCAATGGTTAGTTCTATGATCCTGCCGTACTGGGATCCTTCGCATTATGTTACCTCCACATCCATGTACTCCAAGGAGTTCAAACGTACAGCATCTCAAAAAAGTGAGTACATCCCTCACACTTTTTTAAATAGTTATTTTTACATCTTTTCATGTGACAACATTGAAGAAATTACACTTTGCTACAATGTAAAGTAGTGAGTGTACGGCTTGTATAACAGTGTACATTTTCTGTCCCCTCAAAATAACTCAATACACAGCCATTAATGTCTAAACCGCTGGCAACAAAAGTGAGTACACCCCTAAGTGAAAATGTCCAAATTGGCCCAAAAGTGTCAATATTTTGCAGCCACTGTTATTTTCCAGCACTGCCTATACCCTCTTGGGCATGGAGTTCACAGAGCTTCACAGGTTGTCACTGGAGTCCTCTTTCACTCCTCAATGATGACATCACGGAGCTGGTGGATGTTAGAGACATTGTGCTCCTCCACCTTCCGTTTGAGGATGTCCCACAGATGCTCAATAGGGTGTAGGTCTGGAGACATGCTTGGTCAGTCCTTAACCTTTACCCTCAGCTTCTTTAGCAAGGCAGTGGTTATCTTGGAGGTGTGTTTGGGGTCATTATCATGTTGGAATACTGCCCTGCAGCCCAGTCTCCGAAGGGAGGGGGATCATGCTCTGCTACATGTTGGCAATCGCATTCATGGTTCCCTCAATGAACTGTAGCTCCTCAGTGCCAGCAGCACTTATGCAGCTCAAGACCATGACACTCCCACCACCATGCCTGACTGTTGTACTCCCCACCTGGTTGCCACCACACACGTTTGACACCATCTGTACAAATACATTATCTTGGTCTCATCAGATCACAGGACATGGTTCCAGCAATTCATATACTTAGTCTGCTTTTCTTCAGAAAACTGTTTGTGGGCTTTCTTGTGCAGTATCTTTAGAAGAGGTTTCCTTCTGGGATGACAGCCATGCAGACCAATTTGATGCAGCGTGCGGCATATGGTCTGAGCACTGACAGGCTGACCCCCCACCTCTTCAAACTCTGCAGCAATGCTGGAAGCACTCATACAATCTATTCCCAAAGACAACCCCTGGATATGACGCTGAGCATGTGCACTCAACTTCTTTGGTCGACCATGGTGAGGCCTGTTCTGAGTGGAACCAGTCCTGTTAAACCACTGTATGGTCTTGGCCACCATGCTGCAGCTCAGTTTCAGGGTCTTGTCCATTTTCATATAGCCTAGTAGAGCAACAATTATTTTTTTCAGATCCTCAGAGAGTTCTTTGCCATGAGGTGCCATGCTGAACTTCCAGTGACCGTTATGAAAAGGTGAGAGCGATAACACAAAATTTAACACACCTGCTCTCTATTCACACATGAGACCTTGTAACTCTAACGAGTTACATGACATCAGGGAGGGGAAATGGGTAACTGGGCC
This sequence comes from Lithobates pipiens, assembly GCF_037356315.1. Classification (NCBI taxonomy): domain Eukaryota; kingdom Metazoa; phylum Chordata; class Amphibia; order Anura; family Ranidae; genus Lithobates; species Lithobates pipiens. Next base: position 514,680,025 of record NW_027507903.1, on the reverse strand, counting down.
CAAGTAGGACAGTTTTACTTAGGGGTGTACTTGTTTACATTGTGGCAAAGTGTAATTTCTTCAGTGTTGTCACATGAAAAGATATAATAAAATATAAAAAAAAATTTGAGGGGTGTACTCAATTTTGTGAGATACTGTATACAAAAGTCAATAAGTCCCACCCCATGTAATACTATTTGTTGTATTTAGGGCTGCAACTAACAAATATTTTCATAAATCAATTCGTTGGCCCATTATTTTTTCAATTAAATTGTATAAAAACCTATACAAAGCATGGTGAATAATTTAGTTATGTTGTAAAGTTAAAAAAAAATAAAAATTCTTGAATGTCTATATGCAGTGGTAAATATAAATAACTATATATATATATATATATATATATATATATATACATATATACACACACACACACACACACACTATTAGAGGTTGAATCTGGTACATATCATCAGACTCAGAGATCACATTTTTTTTATTTAAAGAAAAAGAATAATAAAAAAAAAAATGTAGAAAGACCTAAAAGAATTTTTGTATGGATATTTGTACTAATATTCTCATCCAAAAATTGATATGTGTATGGCCAGCATAAGGCATTTAGTAGCAGCAGCATGATTTTTTTCATCACCAGTCATGAGCAGGTAAAAAAAAAAAAAATGTAGGCTTTTATTGTATTGTCACCGCCCGGGGCATGATGGGGCCGTGACGTCATAAGGGGCAGAGTCACCTGATGACATCACCCAGTGACCACGCCCCATGCCTATACAAGTCGTTGCACACCGCGCACATGGCATTACAGTGGGAGAGAGCATTGTGACAACATTGCAAGAAGAGAAGAGGGAAGAAGACGACCGAGAAGATTGAGCCAAAGCTAGCAAAAGAGCAGCAAAAGAGCAGCAAAAGAGCAGAAGATAACGGAGGAGCCGGGCAAAAGACACTGGACATCGGGAGAAGAGGCTTTAAAACCCTGTGTAGAGTTTTTTCTTTGTTTTTTTTACACTTTTTTCTCCCAGGTGAATGGGTAGGGGTACCCCATACTCATTTACATAGCGCGGGGGCCGGGATCTCGCTCATCCCCACCCCCTTTCCTGACCGGCCTGCGTGCTTGGATAAGGGTCTGGTATGGATTTTGGGGGGACCCCATGCCATTTTTTTGCCATAGAGGGTTCCCCTTCAAATCCATATCAGACCGAAGGGCCTGGTATGCTCTTGGAGGGGGAACCCATGCCGTGTTTTTATTAAAAATTTGGCGTGGTGTTCACCCTCAAGATCATCAGAGCACAAGTCGCATGCCGAAGTCGGATCAGGCAAGATGGTGATCCAACTTTAATGATATTCAATAGGCTGAAGTAGGATCAAAGTTGGACCAAAGTAGTACAGGGAGCATTTTCAAAGTCGGACCGACTTGTGTCGGACCAGTTAAGATGGCTCCCATAGGGATACATTGATTTTCACACGTCATGTGACACGAGCTCCCAATGTCGGAGCGTTTGTTGCACCAGTGTGAACCCGGCCACAGTGATCAGTGGCAATTAACCCCTTTGTGCTGCATTAATGACAGTGGAACCATCAGTGTCAATTAACCCCTTTTATGCTACAGCATGAAGGGGTTTTTAAACACTGCCACTAATCCAGCACAAAAGGGGTTAATTGCCACTGGTCAGTAATACATCAGTGAGTACATTAACCCCCTCCATGTGCCACATTACAATTACCACTCATTATCATCATGATAATTACACAGTACAGGTGCGTTGAGCCACAGCACCTGTATTGTGTGATTATCATGATAATGATGATATAGAATGACGGAAAAATTAATCTTTAGGCTTTTTCAAACAGTGTGTGCTGCAGACATGCGTCTAACATGCAGGGCTGTCTTCTACTGGCTTGGGGATGCATAAAGTGTTACAGGCATTGCATTTATTTCTACTGAGACACACAGCCGATATATCCCAATATGTCATGCGTGCGGGTCCCAGAATGCATGCAGGGTGCGTTCAGGGGCCCGCACCAGCATGTCATATTGGGATATATCGGCTGTGTGTCTCAGTAGAAATAAATGCAATGCCTGTAACACTTTAAAATAGTGTCACTGTTTTAAACGAGGTTAGGACTGTATGATACATTAAATACAGTTCTGTAAGCAACACCTAATTTTCTGGCAGAGCCCCCCCTCCCGAGACTAGACTCTGGATCCACCCCTGTATCCACCCCAGCTTCTCTGGGTTCAGATGCTGATCTTCCCTGCACATAGCTCCTAAAACACTTTTTTCTGCCAGTAAATACCTTATACACCCCACTTCCAGTTTCTTGTCTGGTAAAAAGCCTAGGCTTATGACATTATGCACAGCTCTCTTTCTCACTCTTGTGACAGTTTGCTAGGAAGGGAGGGGGGGGGGGTGAGCCATAAGAGGGCTAATGAGAGCTGCCGGTCTGCAGAGCTGTAGGTGTGCCTCTGTGTGTCTGTGGACCACAGGAAGTGAACAGGCAGCCGCTTCAACTGTCCACAGTTAAAATGGTTGCAGCCAGACTCAGTAGAGATTTCTGCAGCATATATAAAATAATATGCAAATGGGTTGGAGGGAAGCTTCAAAATGGCAACGATGTTTTTATTAAAAGTTTTTATTACAAATTATGTGAACAGACTGCAGTTCCTCTTTAAAGTGATTGTAAATGTTGGATTTTTTTTTTTTCAAACAAACTTGTCATACTTACCTGCTCTGTGTAATGGTTTTGCACAGAGCAGCCCAGATTGGCCTATTTTGGGGTTCCCCACTGGTGCTTCTGTCCTACTGCCTATAGAGTACTCCTATAGCAAGCCGCAACATATAGTATAGTGTGACCCTTTAGCAAGGTAAATCACTCACTTCCTTCTCCTGCCCAGGACTACATGTCCCATGAGGTATTGCTCCTCACACATTCACAAGTTCTCAGGCACTGACCTGTATGAACGATGTACTGAGCTGTATGTGTGCTGCACTGTGGTTTCTGATATGTAAACAAATAATGCTTTCTGGGATAAGGAGCCGTTACCCTATAACACATAGTGCCCACGCAAGGATCTACAGGATCTCCAGCGATTATTTTCAAAAAAGTTGCAAATTTAAATACTTGGAAATGACTTATGAATACGCATAAATATATTAAAAATGGTGTGAGATTTTGGTACTTGGGTTTGGCTCTACTCCAGTCTTTTACTGGGTCCACTAGGCTACTTTTACACTGCTCTGTGGCAAAATCGCAGTAAAAATGCATATGAGTTTTTACTTCAATTTTAGCTGTGTTTCAGATGCCTTTGCTATGTGTTCCTGGTGCATTTTTGGGTTGGCTGCACCTGTGAAAAATGAACATGTGACTTAAAACGCACCAAAATCTGTGCTTTTTTACGATTTTTGCCATGATTTCGATTAATTTCAATGAGAAGCTGCGTTTTTGGTATGGTTTTCAAAACTGCACCAAAGATGCAGCATGCAGGACTTGTCAAAATGCACCGCATGCAATGGTGTGAAAAGTCCCAAAGGGATTTAAAAGGAAATGTTTTTCTTGCAAAGAAAAAAAAAGTATCAGTGTAAAAGGGCCATAAATCTAAAATTTAGCAGGCAGGAATTCTTCCTTATTTAAACCCTCACCAGTAGAAATTCCAGTCTTCACTCTCCGACACCTGGACCCATCCTCTCTTCTCAAAATTATTAATTAAAACTGATTTCTCGATATCCGTCACCCACTTCATTTTCCCAGACATGGCCCTGAATGAGAAAAGGGAAAACAGAGATCAGATCATCGAGGATACACAGACCAGGGACAATAGATTGGGTGTTCTGCATTTGACATCAGTGCAATGCAGCTTAGTGGCCAGCAGGAGGAGCTGCTTATCTGCCCATTATAAAGCTCCAGGTATATATATATATATATATATATATATATATATATATATATATATATATGAGATCCATCTGCAGATTTGCATATACAGCCTTTTGGCCCATCTGCAGATATGCATATACAGCTTATTGCCCCATCTGCAGATATGGATGTACAGCCTTTTGCCCCATCTACAGATATGCATATACAGCGTATTACCCCATCTGCAGATATGGAAGTACAGCCTTTTGCCCCATCTACAGATATGCATATACAGCTTATTGCCCCATCTGCAGATATGCATATACAGCTTATTGTCCCATCTGCAGGTTCTCCCGATCTACAGTCCACCTCCATGTCACCAATCTGCAGTGCAGGGATGCAAGACTCCCAGCCATCCCGCAGCCCAGAGAATGAATATCAGTAGAACGATGCAAAACCTAATATATTGCTGCCAGACATCCTTTCCCCTTACAGAGCAAAACCCGACTTGTCCTCCCCCATCTCATCACACACTCACCCTGCAGTCAGCTCTGGGTAACCTCCCTGCCATGGACAGCTCACTCATTACATCCGGGTGGTCTCCATGGTGACCGGGGACGCTGAGAACCACGTGCTCCAGTCTGGAAGGGCTGGATACAAGAAGGGGATCTGTCACCACTTCACACGTCACTGCTGCTGGCAGTGCTAAGTGATTCACTCATCTCAGGAGCTCTTTTGTCTCGCATCAGGTCACTACAGAAGAAAAACAGACAAAACTCTAGCAATTCAGAGATAAACAACATACATTTCTGACATATTGGGGGGCATTTGCTAAAACTGGAGAGTGCAAAATATGGTGCAGGTCTGCATAGAAACCAATCAGCTTCCAGTTTTTTTTGTTTTGTTTTTTCAAAGCTTAAAGGATACGGTCACCTTTTGTACCATTTTACACCCATATTTAGGATGTTACTGTAGTACCCCCCCCCCTCCCCCACCCAGTCCTGCTTTGTGACAGCGAGCTGGGATCTTCTAACCCTTGCTCACTGTCACAATTAAAAAAAAAATGTGGCTGTGCAGGGCTCCGCCCACCTGTCAGTGCCATTCATTCACAGACTTCTGTTAATGTAAAAACTACAAATACGGACAGCTTGTCGGCTTGTAGTTCTCAATGATCTACCAGGGCGGGACATACTAAAAGGAATGACAGAATGGAATGCCCATAGACTTTAACAGGGAGATGGAATGCCCATAGAGAATAATGGAACAAAGTGGAATGCCCATAGAGAATAATGGAAAAAAAATTCAGTTTGTGAAAGACTCTTTTGACATATAAATGTTTTTTTTTTTTTAAAGACCTACTTTTAAATATCAGTGGCCATGTTTAATATTAGATTAGATGGGATTAATGTTGTTTTTTATGGCATAACAAAGGTAAATGACAGAGTGGAATGCCCATAGAGTATAATGGGAAGTAAAATATAAACTCATTTTCAGGCAAATCTGAGTGACATAGCAATTTATCCTTTACCACAGCTGTTCCTCAAGTAGAGTAGAAGATTGTAATATTGAGATTATTTGGGATTACGGCTGTTTTATATTGAATTACAAACATATGACAGAATGGAATGCCCATAGAGTAAAATGGGAAGCAAGATGTGTCCTGGAGTCAAAACCATTGGTCATATCAGATCAATCTTTAGCAGACATACTCTCTATGTTCAGCAGTGATGTCCAAATTTCAAATTAAACGGGATTATTATTGTTTTATATGGAATGACAAGACATATGACAGAGTGGAATGCCCATAGAGTATAATGGGAAATAAAATCTAAACTCATTTTCAGGCAAATCTGAGTGACATAGCATTTCATCCTTTACCACAGCTGTTCCTCAAGTAGAGTAGCAGATTGTAAGATTGGGATTATTTGGAATTACAGCTGTTTTCTATGGAATGGCAGATAAATAATAGAAAGGAATGCCCATAGAGTATAATGGGAAGCAAGATGTGTCCTGGAGTCAAAACCATTGGTCATATCAGATCAATCTTTAGCAGACATACTCTCTATGTCCAGTTGTGATGCCCAAAATTCAGATTAAGTGGGATTATTATTGGTTTCTATGGAATGACATACATATGACAGAGTGGAATGCCCATAGAGAATAATGGGAAGCAAGATGTGTCCTGGAGTCAAAATCATTGGTCATATCAGATCATTCTTTAGCAGACATACTCTCTATGTCCAGTTGTGATGCCCAAAATTCAGATTTAGTGGGATTATTATTGGTTTCTATGGAATGACATACATATGACAGAGTGGAATGCCCATAGAGAATAATGGGAAGCAAGATGTGACCTGGAGTCAGAACCATTGGTCATATCAGATCAATCTTTAGCAGACATACTCTCTATGTTTGTTAGTGATGTCCAAATTAGACATTAAGTGGGATTATTCTTTTTTTCTATAGAATGACAGATAAATAATAAAAAGGAATGCCCATAGAGTATCATGGGGAGCAAGATGTGTCCTGGAGTCAAAACCATTGGTCATATCAGATCAATCTTTAGCAGACATACTCTCTATGTCCAGTTGTGATGCCCAAAATTCAGATTAAGTGGGATTATTATTGGTTTCTATGGAATGACATACATATGACAGAGTGGAATGCCCATAGAGTATAATGGGAAGCAAGATGTGTCCTGGAGTCAAAACCATTGGTCATATCAGATCAATCTTTAGCAGACATACCCTCTATGTCCAGTGGTGATGCCCAAAATTCAGATTAAGTGGGATTATTATTGGTTTCTATGGAATGACATACATATGACAGAGTGGAATGCCCATAGAGAATAATGGGAAGCAAGATGTGACCTGGAGTCAGAACCATTGGTCATATCAGATCAATCTTTAGCAGACATACTCTCTATGTTTGTTAGTGATGTCCAAATTAGACATTAAGTGGGATTATTCTTTTTTTCTATAGAATGACAGATAAATAATAAAAAGGAATGCCCATAGAATATAATGGGAAGCAAGGTGTGTCCTGGAGTCAAAACCATTGGTCATATCAGATCAATCTTTAGCAGACATACTCTCTATGTTCAGCAGTGATGTCCAAATTTCAAATTAAACGGGATTATTATTGTTTTATATGGAATGACAAGACATATGACAGAGTGGAATGCCCATAGAGTATAATGGGAAATAAAATCTAAACTCATTTTCAGGCAAATCTGAGTGACATAGCATTTCATCCTTTACCACAGCTGTTCCTCAAGTAGAGTAGCAGATTGTAAGGTTGAGATTATTTGGGATTACAGCTGTTTTCTATTGAATGGCAGATAAATAATAGAAAGGAATGCCCATAGAGTATAATGGGAAGCAAGATGTGACCTGGAGTCAAAACCATTGGTCATATCAGATCAGTCTTTAGCAGACATACTCTCTATGTCCAGTGGTGATGTCCAAAATTCACATTAAGTGGGATTATTATTGGTTTCTATGGAATGACAGATAAATAATAGAAAGGAATGCCCATAGAGTATCATGGAGAGCAAGATGTGTCCTGGAGTCAAAACCATTGGTCATATCAGATCATTCTTTAGCAGACATACCCTCTATGTCCAGTGGTGATGCCCATAATTCAGATTAAGTGGGATTATTATTGGTTTCTATGGAATGACATACATATGACAGAGTGGAATGCCCATAGAGAATAATGGGAAGCAAGATGTGACCTGGAGTCAGAACCATTGGTCATATCAGATCAATCTTTAGCAGACATACTCTCTATGTTTGTTAGTGATGTCCAAATTAGACATTAAGTGGGATTATTATTTTTTTCTATAGAATGACAGATAAATAATAGAAAGGAATGCCCATAGAGTATAATGGGAAGCAAGATGTGTCCTGGAGTCAAAACCATTGGTCATATCAGATCAATCTTTAGCAGACATACTCTCTATGTCCAGTGGTGATGTCCAAAATTCACATTAAGTTGGATTATTATTGGTTTCTATGGAATGACAAACATATGACAGAGTGGAATGCCCATAGAGTATAATGGGAAGCAAGGTGTGACCTCGAGTCAGAACCATTGGTCATATCAGATCAATCTTTAGCAGACATACCCTCTATGTCCAGTGGTGATGTCCAAAATTCGGATTAAGTGGGATTATTATTGGTTTCTATGGAATGACAGATAAATAATAGAAAGGAATGCCCATAGAGTATCATGGGGAGCAAGATGTGACCTCGAGTCAGAACCATTGGTCATATCAGATCAATCTTTAGCAGACATACTCTCTATGTTCAGCAGTGATGTCCAAATTTCAAATTAAACGGGATTATTATTGTTTTATATGGAATGACAACACATATGACAGAGTGGAATGCCCATAGAGTATAATGGGAAGTAAAATCTAAACTCATTTGCAGGCAAATCTGAGTGACATAGCAATTTATCCTTTACCACAGCTGTTCCTCAAGTAGAGTAGCAGATTGTAAGGTTGAGATTATTTGGGATTACAGCTGTTTTCTATGGAATGACAAACATATGACAGAGTGGAATGCCCATAGAGTATAATGGGAAGCAAGATGTGACCTGGAGTCAACACCATTGGTCATATCAGATCATTCTTTAGCAGACATACTCTCTATGTCCAGTGGTGATGTCCAAAATTCACATTAAGTGGGATTATTATTGGTTTCTATGGAATGACAAACATATGACAGAGTGGAATGCCCATAGCATATAATGGGAAGCAAGGTGTGACCTGGAGTCAAAACCATTGGTCATATCAGATCAATCTTTAGCAGACATACTCTCTACGTTCAGCAGTGATGTCCAAATTTGACATTAAACGAGATTATTATTGTTTTATATGGAATGACAAGACATATGACAGAGTGGAATGCCCATAGAGTATAATGGGAAGTAAAATATAATCTCATTTGCAGGCAAATCTGAGTGACATAGCATTTTCACCTTTACCACAGCTGTTCCTCAAGTAGAGTAGCAGTTTGTAAGGTTGAGATTATTTGGGATTACAGCTGTTTTCTATGGAATGACAGATAAATGATGGAAAGGAATGCCCATAGAGTAGAATGGCAACCAAGATGTGACCTGGAGTCAAAATCTTTCAGCATACCAAATAAATCCTTAGCAGATATAGTATCCAAGTTTAGTGGCACGATTTTAAATCGAGTGTGTATGGATTTTAATTGTTTTATAAGGAATGAAAGAAGAAAATGCCCACAGAGCAGCCCTCAAAAATTACACTCGCCTGCTCACATTTTGCGAGTGGATTTTGAGGGCTGGCAGATGTGGGCTGCCTGGGGGGGCCAGCACCACCAGTGGCGGCCCGCCCATAGGGGGCGCCCGGGCGCCGCCCCCCCCTAGGTGTAAAAAAAAAAGTAAAAAAAAAATAAAATAAAAAAACGGGCCCTTTAAGACATTAAAAAAAAAAAATGTCATTTAACAATTTAACATAGTGTACTGTGGCGCCGGTCACAGTGCACTATGAGAAGCGCCACGTCGATGCAATCACAAGATTGCATCCATGGCGCTTCATTTGCGGGTTAAAAACCCGCCTTGCGGCGCTCTGCAGAACGCCGACTAGCTTCCGCCCGTAAAATCATTGTGATTCTACGGGCGGGAGCATTGTCAATCTTAGACAAGCAGGTCACTTCCGGCTTTCAGCTGCTTCACGAAACCCGGAAGTGACGTCGGCAGCTCCGTTCCTCAGCCCGAGCGGAGCTGCAAGACAGTGAGGCAGGAGGTGAGTCACCGCATAAAGGCTTTCTAGTTTCTACTTTGTTAAAAATGTTCATGCATTTAGCTGAATGAATGGAAAAAAAGCTTTCACAGCCAGAAAGCTTTCCCCAGGCAAGGCGACTTTTGCCGTGGCCAATCAGAGAATGAGCTCTGAAGGGGGAACTCCACGCCAAATTTCTGAAAAAAAATTTGACGTGGGTTCCCCCTCCGAGAGCATACCAGGCCCTTAGGTCTGGTATGGATTCCAAGGGGAACCCCCTAAGCCGAAAAAGCGGCGTGGGGGTCCCCCCCAGATCCACACCAGACCCTTATCCGAACACGCTACCCGACAAGACCCCCGAAGTCGGAAGAAGAGGCCGGCGGCGAGGAAGAAAGCCGGGCTCCTCCGCTAGCAAAAGAGCTACAAGAAGATAGCGGAGGAGTCCGGCGAGAAGACCCCCGAAGACGGAAGACCCCCGGAGCTGTGCAATAAAATATTTTAACCCTGTGTTGTGTTTTTTTTGTACTTTTTTTCACAGGTGAATGGGTAGGGGTACATTGTACCCCATACTCATTCACATAGGGTGGGGGGCCGGTATCCAGGGCCCCCTTATTAAAGGGGGCTCCCGGATTCCGATAAGCCTCCCGCCCGCAGACCCCGACAACCAACGGCCAGGGTTGTCGGGAAGAGGCCCTTGTCCTCATCAACATGGGGACAAGGTGCTTTGGGGTGGGGGGGCCGCCCGCCCCCCCTCCCCCAAGGCACCCCCCCATGTTGAGGGCACGCGGCCTGGTACGGCTCAGGAGGGGGGGGGCGCCCGCTCGTCCCCACCCCCTTTCCTGGCCGGCCGGGTAGTGTGCTCGGATAAGGGTCTGGTGTGGATCTGGGGGGGACCCCCACGCCGTTTTTTCGGCGTAGGGGGTTCCCCTTGGAATCCATACCAGACCTAAGGGCCTGGTATGCTCTCAGAGGGGGGAACCCACGTCAAATTTTTTTTCAGAAATTTGCCGTGGAGTTCCCCCTTCAGAGCTCATTCTCTGATTGGCCACGGCAAAAGTCGCCTTGCCTGGGGAAAGCTTTCTGGCTGTGAAAGCTTTTTTTCCATTCATTCAGCTAAATGCATGAACATTCTCAACAAAGTAGAAACTAGAAAGCCTTTATGCGGTGACTCACCTCCTGCCTCACTGTCTTGCAGCTCCGCTCGGGCTGAGGAACGGAGCTGCCGACGTCACTTCCGGGTTTCGTGAAGCAGCCGAAAGCCGGAAGTGACCTGCCTGTCTAAGATTGACAATGCTCCCGCCCGTAGAAACACAATGATTTTACGGGCGGAAGCTAGTCGGCGTTCTGCTGTGCGCCGCAAGGCGGGTTTTTAACCCGCAAATGAAGCGCCATGGATGCAATCTTGTGATTGCATCGACGTGGCGCTTCTCATAGTGCACTGTGACCGGCGCCACAGTACACTATGTTAAATTGTTAAATGACATTTTTTTTTTTTAAATGTCTTAAAGGGCCCGTTTTTTTTTTTTTTTTAACTTTTTTTTTAACTTTTTTTTTTTACTTTATTTCTTTTTTACACCTGGGGGAGGGATGGTTCTGACTCCAGGTCACATCTTGCTTCCCATTATTCTCTATGGGCATTCCACTCTGTCATATGTATGTCATTCCATAGAAACCAATAATAATCCCACTTAATCTGAATTTTGGGCATCACCACTGGACATAGAGGGTATGTCTGCTAAAGATTGATCTGATATGAGCAATGGTTTTTGACTCCAGGACACATCTTGCTTCCCATTATACTCTATGGGCATTCCACTCTGTCATATGTATGTCATTCCATAGAGACCAATAATAATCCCACTTAATGTGAATTTTGGGCATCACCACTGGACATAGAGAGTATGTCTGCTAAAGATTGATCTGATGGAACCAATCGTTTTGACTCCAGGACACATCTTGCTTCCCATTATACTCTATGGGCATTCCTTTCTATTATTTATCTGTCATTCCATAGAAACCAATAATAATCCCACTTAATGTGAATTTTGGACATCACCACTGGACATAGAGGGTATGTCTGCTAAAAATTTATGTGATATGACCAATGGTTTTGACTCCAGGTCACATCTTGCTCCCCATGATACTCTATGGGCATTCCTTTTTATTATTTATCTGTAATTCTATAGAAAAAAATAATAATCCCACTTAATGTCTAATTTGGACATCACTAACAAACATAGAGAGTATGTCTGCTAAAGATTGATCTGATATGACCAATGGTTCTGACTCCAGGTCACACCTTCCTTCCCATTATTCTCTATGGGCATTCCACTCTGTCATATGTATGTCATTCCATAGAAACCAATAATAATCCCACTTAATCTGAATTTTGGACATCACCACTGGACATAGAGAGTATGTCTGCTAAAGACTGATCTGATATGAGCAATGGTTTTTGACTCCAGGACACATCTTGCTTCCCATTATACTCTATGGGCATTCCACTCTGTCATATGTATGTCATTCCATAGAGACCAATAATAATCCCACTTAATGTGAATTTTGGACATCACCACTGGACATAGAGAGTATGTCTGCTAAAGACTGATCTGATATGACCAATGGTTTTGACTCCAGGTCACATCTTACTTCCCATTATACTCTATGGGGATTCCTTTCTATTATTTATCTGCCATTCCATAGAAAACAGCTGTAATCCCAAATAATCTCAACCTTACAATCTGCTACTCTACTTGAGGAACAGCTGTGGTAAAGGATAAATTGCTATGTCACTCAGATTTGCCTGCAAATGAGTTTATATTTTACTTCCCATTATATTCTATGGGCATTCCACTCTGTCATATGTCTTGTCATTCCATAGAAAACAAAAATAATCCCATTTAATTTCAAATTTGGACATCACTGCTGAACATAGAGAGTATGTCTGCTAAAGAATGATCTGATATGACCAATGGTTCTGACTCCAGGTCACATCTTGCTCCCCATGATACTCTATGGGCATTCCACCCTGTCATATGTTTGTCATTCCATAGAAAACAGCTGTAATCCCAAATTATCTCAATCTTACAATCTGCTACTCTACTTGAGGAACAGCTGTGGTAAAGGATAAATTGCTATGTCACTCAGATTTGCCTGCAAATGAGATTATATTTTAATTCCCATTATACTCTATGGGCATTCCACTCTGTCATATGTATGTAATTCCATAGAAACCAATAATAATCCCACTTAATGTGAATTTTGGGCATCACCACTGGACATAGAGAATATGTCTGCTAAAGATTGATCTGATAGGACCAATCGTTTTGACTCCAGGACACATCTTGCTTCCCATTATACTCTATGGGCATTCCTTTTTATAATTTATCTGTCATTCCATAGAAACCAATAATAATCCCACTTAATGTGAATTTTGGACATCACCACTGTACATAGAGGGTATGTCTGCTAAAGATTGATCTGATATGACCAATGGTTCTGACTTCAGGACACATCTTGCTTCCCATTATACTCTATGGGCATTCCACTCTGTCATATGTATGTCATTCCATAGAAACCAATAATAATCCCACTTAATGTGAATTTTGGGCATCACCACTGGACATAGAGAATATGTCTGCTAAAGACTAATCTGATATGACCAATGGTTTTGACTCCAGGTCACATCTTGCTCCCCATGATACTGTATGGGCATTACTTTTTATTATTTATCTGTCATTCCATAGAAAACAATAATAATCCTAATTAATGTCTAATTTGGACATCACTAACAAACATATAGAATATGTCTGCTATAGATTGATCCGATATGACCAATGGTTTTGACTCCGGGTCACATCTTCCTTCCCATTATACTCTATGGGCATTCCATTCTGTCATATGTTTGTCATTCCATAGAAAACAGCCGTAATCCCAAATAATCTCAATCTTACAATCTGCTACTCTACTTGAGGAACAGCTGTAGTAAAGGATAAATTGCTATGTCTCTCAGATTTGCCTGCAAATGAGTTTAGATTTTATTTCCCATTATACTCTATGGCAGTGGTCCCCAACCTTTTTGGCCCCGGGGACCGGCTGCGTGGAAGAAAATTGTGCCAAGGCCCGGCGAGGGACTGGGGGTGATGTACGCACACACGTGGGGGGGGGGGGAGTGTAAGCGAATTTTTCCGGCAATTTATCGGGCAATAGCTGGTATTCGGCTGTTGGTACTTCAGTCATCATGGCACCATGGTTGGTATGGTGTCAGAATGATTGAAGCGCATTATTTCTTATATTACATTGTAATATAAATGAAATAGTTCAACTCACCATAATGCAGAATCAGTGGGAGCCCTGAGTGTGTCACTTTCCAAGTCGCCTGCCACCAGATGAGAAATGCCACTTGTCACGCTGCCTGCCACCAGTTGAGTAATGCCACTTGCCATGCTGCCTGCCACCAGTTGAGGAATGCCACTTGCCACGCTGCCTGCCACCAGTTGAGGAATGCCATTTGCCACATCACCTGCCTGTGCGACCAGATGAGGAATGCCACTTGCCACGTCACTTGCCTGTGCCATCAGATGAGGAATGCCACTTGCCACGCTTGCCTGCCACCAGTTGAGAAACGCCACTTGCCACGCTGCCTGCCACCAGTTGAGGAATGCCACTTGCCACATCACATGCCTGTCACCAGTTGAGGAATGCCACTTGCCACATCACCTGCCTGTGCGACCAGATGAGGAATGCCACTTGCCACGCTTGCCTGCCACCAGATGAGGAATGCCACTTGCCATGCTGCCTGCCACCAGTTGAGGAACGCCACTTGCCACGCTGCCTGCCACCAGTTGAGGAAAGCCATTTGCCACATCACCTGCCTGTGCGACCAGATGAGGAATGCCACTTGCCACGTCACTTGCCTGTGCCATCAGATGAGGAATGCCACTTGCCACGCTTGCCTGGCACCAGATGAGGAATGCCACTTGCCGCGCTGCCTGCCACCAGTTGAGGAATGCCACTTGCCATGCTGCCTGCCACCAGTTGAGGAATGCCACTTGCCACAACACCTGCCTGTCACTAGTTGAGGAATGCCACTTGCCACATCACCCGCCAGTGCCACCAGATGAGGATTGTCACTGCATTGGTGACACTGGTTCAGTGGTCTTTCTTAAATGAGGGCAAGAGAGCAGAGATGTGGGGCGGGCAGTGAGAGATGATGTCATCTCTCTGCTCCCCGCTGCACCTCCGACACTCTGTATGCTGTGAGGGCGGAAGAGCGGTGATGCTAGGCGGGCAGGAAGAGATGATGTCATCTCTCTGCTCCCCGCCGCACCGCCGACATTCCGCACGTTGTGAGGGCGGAAGAGTGGGGATGCTAGGCGGGCGGAGAGAGATGTCATCTCTGCTCGCCAGCCCGCTGCTCTTATTCACCCGCCCGCTTTCCTCTCAATCCACTGGTGTCTTACATTCTGCCGCGGCCCGGCTGCAAAGACGCTACGGCCCGGTAGTGGGCCGCGGACCGGGGGTTGATGACCCCTGCTCTATGGGCATTCCACTCTGTCATATGTCTTGTCATTCCATATAAAACAAAAATAATCCCGTTTAATTTGAAATTTGGACATCACTGCTGCAAATAGAGAGTATGTCTGCTAAAGATTGATCTGATATGACCAATGGTTCTGACTCCAGGTCACATCTTGCTTCCCATTATATTCTATGGGCATTCCACTCTGTCATATGTATGTCATTCCATAGAAACCAATAATAATCCCACTTAATGTGAATTTTGGGCATCACAACTGGACATAGAGAGCATGTCTGCTAAAGATTGATCTGATATGACCAATGGTTTTGACTCCGGGTCACATCTTGCTCCCCATTATACTCTATGGGCATTCCATTCTGTCATATGTTTGTCATTCCATAGAAAACAGCCGTAATCCCAAATAATCTCAATCTTACAATCTGCTACTCTACTTGAGGAACAGCTGTGGTAAAGGATAAATTGCTATGTCACTCAGATTTGCTTGCAAATTAGTTTATATTTTACTTCCCATTATACTCTATGGGCATTCCACTCTGTCATTTACCTTTGTTATGCCATAAAAAACAACATTAATCCCATCTATTCTAATATTAAACATGGCCACTGATATTTAAAAGTAGGTCTTTAAAAAAAAAAAACATTTATATGTCAAAGAGTCTGTCACAAACTGAACTTTTTTTTCCATTATTCTCTATGGGCATTCCACTTTGTTCCATTATTCTCTATGGGCATTCCATCTCCCTGTTAAAGTCTATGGGCATTCCATTCTGTCATTCCTTTTAGTATGTCCCACCAGGGCGCAGATGAGCACTCTAGGTAGTTCACTGTGTCTTCCTGGCAGTGTCTAACTGCCTGCCCCTATGAGGTACCAGCAGACAGTTTACACAGACTGTCTGCAATTGCACCCACAATCTGCTGATCGCGGGTTCAATGCTTTACAGGCTCAATAAAAAATAAAATTAAAAATGCACAGTTTTTTATCTGCAAAAAGATTATTATTATACACGATTTATATAGCGCCAACAGTTTACACAGCACTTTACAATGTATAGGGGGGACAACACAATTACAGTACAGTTCAATACAAAAGGTACAGGAGGGCCCTGCTCGTAGAGCTTACATTAAAGTAAAGTAAAGTATAGTATATATAGTAAAGGGAGGGGGTGGTGGTACAAAAGGTAATAGCTGCAGAGAATGATTTGATGGGGGTGGCTCAGGGACAGTTAGGTGGGTGTGGGATAGGCTTCCCCGAATAAATTAGTTTTCAGGGATCTCCTAAAGGTGGACAGGGTAAGGGCTGATCGGATATACTGGGGCAGGGAGTTCCAGAGGATGGGAGAGGCTCTGCAGAAGTCTTGAAGGCGAGCATGGGAGGAGGTAATAAGGAGGCTAGAGAGCAGGAGGTGCACAGGGGACGATTTGGGCGATATCTGCAGATAAGGTTGGTGATGTAGATGGGGCAGATGTTGTGAATGGCCTTGTATGTTATGGTTAGCATTTTGAATTTTACACGGTGGGGTAGGGGAAGCCAGTGAGGGGATTGGCAGAAAGGAGCAGCAGTCACAGATCGGTTAGTGAGGTGCATTAGTCTAGCAGCAGCATTCATAATAGAATGAAGGGGGGATAGCCTGCTTAAGGGTATGCCATTAAGGAGAGAGTTTCAGTAGTCAAGGCGGGAAATAATCAAGGAGTGAATAAGTTGCTTTGTGGTGTCATTAGTCAGCAAGGGTCGAATTCTGGAGATGTTGCGGAGGTTCTGGTGGCAGGATTTAGCCAGTGATTGGATATGGCGGCTGAAGGAGAGGCCAGAGTCAAGGATCACACCCAGGACCCTGGCATGTGTAGAGGGACCAATGGTTGTGTTGTTGATATTAATGGTGAAGTGACGGGGGGGGGGGGGGGATACCATGAAGGAGGAAATATTACAAGCTCAGTTTTAGAAAGATCAAGTTTGAGGAAGTGGTGTGACATCCATATCGATATGTCATTTAGTACATTTGAGATCCGTGAGGAGATTGAGGGGGTGAGTTGAGGAGTGGAGAGATAGATCTGGGTGTCGTCGGCATAGAGGTGGTATTGGAAGGCATGGGAGGCTATCAGCTGGCCCAGGAAAGAGGTATAGGGTGAGAATAGGAAAGGCCCAAGGACGGAGCCTTGGAGCACTCCAACAGAAAGAGGAAGGGAAGTGGAGCAGATGGAGTTGTAAGTGACACTGAAAGTGCGCTGAGATAGGGAGGAGGAGAACCAGGATAATGCAGAATCATGGAGGCCAAAGGAGTGTAATTTGCTGAGGAGGAGCAGGTGGTCAACTGTGTCAAAGGCAGCAGAGAGGTCTAAAAGTATGAGTATGGAGTAGTGCCCATTGGTTTTAGCAGTTAGTAGGTCATTGGTGAGTTTTAGTAGGGCAGTTTCAGTAGAATGTTGTGGGCAGAAGCCAGACTGTAGGGGGTCGAGAAGGTTGTTGTCCGTGAGGTAGCGACTCATTCGGTCATGGACAAGGCATTCGATGAGCTTGGAGGCAAACGAGAGCAGGGAGATGGGTCTTAAGTTATTCAAACAAGTGGGGTCTAGTGAGGGTCTTTTGAGTATGGGGATAACCAGTGCATGTTTGAGCAGGAAAGGAAAGGTGTAGGAGGAGAGGGAGAGGTTGAAGATGTGGGTTAGGGAATTTAGGATACAGTGGGAAGGTGGTCGCAGTAATTTAGAGGGGACAGGGTCCAGGGGCAGGTAGTGAGGTGGGCCATGGAGAGGAATTTATCAACTTCATCTGTGGTAACTGGGCAAAAGGAGGAGAGTATTGAGTGTGGTGTTGGACCCAATATGTTGGGTAGGGGAGGAATTTGAATGCTGGATATCTCCTTGCGAATTGTGTCGATTTTGCTATTTATTTTTATTTTTTTACAAAGTTGAAGTTAGAAGCTGATTGGCAGAGCTGCGCCAGATTTTGCACTCTCCAGTTTTAGTAAATCAACCCCATTATGTCATTATGTCACACTTATATATTATTTTTTTTCTTGGCTGCAGTGGTATTTCACAAGATGATTCATTAAAGTATTATGGGGGCTCTGGAGCTTCTATGTTCACCAGGTCTTCCTTCCAGATTCGTGGGCTCTGAATGTGTGAATGGCTGGGGCCGCGATGACATCACTCGCGCGCATGCATGGGAACCACAAAAGAGCATTTTGCATTGCACTGTATACTGTATGCTGTATGCTCGGAATGCAGAGTGCCACTGTGCGTATGTGGGTGACGTCAGTGACTATTGCCAATATGAATATCTCCTAAATCTCCTAAATGTGCACCTTGATTGTAAGTTTACCTGTAGGTACAAGTTTAGATTCAGACTTTACTACCACTTTCCCAAAACAGTCACATTCAAGGCATGCCTTAAAGAGGAACTGCAATCTGCTCACATCATTTGTAATAAAAAATTTTTTGCCATTCTGAAGCTTCCCTCCAACAACTTTGCATATTATTTTATACATATTGTGATTCTGTACTTGCCAAATATGCTGCAGAAATCTCCTGACCAAGTCTGGCTGCAGACATTTTAACTGTGCGTAGCTGAAGCTGATGCCTGTTCACTTCCTGGATTTACACAGACACACAGAGGCCCACCTCCAGCTCTGCATCCCTGCAGCTCTCATTGGCCCTCTTATGACTCACCCCCCACCCCCCCTTCCTGGCAAACTCTCATGAGAGTGAGAGAGAGAGGTGTGCATGATGTTATAAGCCTAGGCTAATCACCAGAAAAAGGAAGTGGGCTGTATAAGGTATTTACTGGCAGAAAAAAAAATGTTTTACTTTCCAGAGTTAAAGCAACAAGAGCAGAAGATTTATTAGATGGAAAGTTGAAAAAAATGACTGAAGTTCCACTTTAAATAATAACTGCCACAGTTGCTTGTGCTCTGAACCAAACTGTCAAGAAATAAAATGATTGGTATCACAACTGATCACATGTGCAGCACCATGGCAACTACGGATTAAATAGTGACTAAAGCTGATCATAGATAGATGGAACTTCAGGCCAGTTCAGCAGGGACCGTCCAAATTTCGATCCATCTATGTCTGTTCTCACTAGAGAGAAGAATCAGCGCTGCAACCAAATTTTTTATTAAAAATCACTAAGGTAGGGAAACAGTAAAGGCCGGTCACATCAAATTCTGACCGTCAAGAACCCAGTGATGTACAACACTACGACGAGCCGAGAAAAAAATCAAGTTTAATGCTTCTGAGCATGTGTCGAATTGTTTCCGAGCATGCGCAGGAATTTTGCGCGTCGGAATTGCTACAGACAATCAGAATTTCTGAAACTTTTTCCGTCTGGAAAAATTGAGAACACGCTCTCAAATTTTTGCTGGTGCGAATTCAGCCAGCTAAATTACGATGGAGTCTACACGCGGTTGCATTTTCAGATTAAAATCTCTCATCGGTCTTTTGCTGGCCGAAAATTCCGATCGTGTGTACGCAGCATTAGAGGCATGCAAAACTATGCACAAATGTACAGATAGCAATACAAAGCTTACTAAGGTTTTAGACTTCCCTATCTTTAAAATGTGATTTTATTTCTGTCTGTTTTAGCTCACTTCCTGTCTGGTAACACCATTGTCAGCTGGACAGGAAGTGAGGGTACATCTCTCTAATGGAGCCACCAGGATTAGCAATAAACCTGAGGGGGATAGCAATTGTAGCCCTGGGTCTGCAAAGCTCTTTCTGCTGCTGTCAGCCACACAGTTTCTCTTCCTCTCTCTGGCTGCCTGTGAGAAAAGAATCAGCTATGTGGGAGAGGAGGAGAGAGAAGATAGGACACTTTGACAGAAATGCGTTGAACTGCAGAAGTTGAGCTTGCCAGGACAGCAGAGGACACTGTGATTGGCTGCTATGCAGCCTGGGAGAGGAAACTGCTGGGAGTCACCTGGAACTATGGGGGATGTAGTCCCTAGGAAAGAACTGCTAAAGCCAATGGCCAGTACTCCATACTCACAGTTTAAAGCCTCGTACACACGATCGAATTGTTGGCCAACAAAACTGTGGAAATTTTCTCCGAAAGGCATTGGTCCAAACTTGATTTGCATACACACGGCCAAACAATTGTTGGCCAAGAATTACGAACGTAGTGACGTACTACGTGGTTTATCCACCCCTTAGTGCCCCCTTTGGGCTCCTTCTGCTAATTTTGTGTTAGTAGAAGATCGGTGAGTGTTGATTTGTGCTTTTCTTTTTGCGTTTTTCATTTTGTGCTTTTCAGTTCATTTCTGAACGGCCGTTCATCAATCAGGCATGTTGCGGAATCAGAGGATATAACATGTTATTTATTATTGGCCTTGGAGTTATTGCTTTGACATTATTTTTTGGTTGAATAATGATTTGATTTGGTATATTTTCTATAATTTGGATGCATAGAATGCACTTTTTGATTAAGTTCTATTGGCAGATAGTATGTCTAATTTTTATTTTTTATTTTTTTTAATGCACAATAAAAAAATTGTGGAGAATAATACCTGGCTGTGTTTTACTTCAAATGACATTTTTGGAGTAGACAGTTATATTTTAAAAAATACAATGTAAAATTGACAAGGGACATCAACATAGTTGTATCTTTGATCTTAAAAACTATGGAATAATGGTGTTGTGATAACTTGATCAAATAAAAAAAAAAAAATAATAAATAATAATATTATTTTTGATATCACTAGAAAAAAAAATCATTTGAAAATGTATCTGCAATAACTCCATCAGTATCAGCAGCAAAGCAGCTTCATTATTATCCAATTAAAGAAGAGAATGTGTGCGGCATTTGGAGATTTCATAATTTGCCACATCACAAATGTTAATTCTCCATTACAAATGCTAGTTTACAAGACCGACAGCTTCTGGCTCGTCCTTGCTTCTGTGTTTGTACTTTGGACTTTTGTCCGACGGACTTGTGTACACACGCTCAGAAAATCCTACAACACACATTTGTCCGCAAAAAATTTGAAAACCTGCTAGCCAACATTTGTTGACGGAAAGTCCAATCGCCAACAGCCTGTCAGTTATCGCCAACAGCCTGTCATCGACTAGTGTTCATTTTGGCAGCAAATCTCGATTCAGTTTGAGTTTTAGTCTTAGGACTAAAATGGCATTTTAGTTTTAGTCCCATTTTAGTCTTCTGTAGTTGTTTTAGTTTTAATCGACTAAATCTCCAGGACATTTAAGTAGACTAAAATAAGTTAAATTGTAATGCATTATTTAAGCATTTGTAAACCTCCAAACCCCCCCCGCACAACAAAGGCATAATGAGCTAGTATGCGTCGTATACTAGCTCATTCTGAAATACTTACCTTAGAATGATGCCCTAAATTGGTGCCGGAGCACTGCTGACCAGGCCGACATTTTTCCCAGAGTTACTTTCGGGTTCACTGGCTCCGGCGGTGGGATTGGCCGGAGCTGCAATGAGGTCGCGCATGCGCGTGGGAGCCGCCGGTCACAGCACAGGCCCTTAAGTGACGGCACGAATAGGCTGCTCCTTCAGTGTGCATGCGCTGATGACATAAACTGTAGCGTATACAGTAAATATATTTACAGTACCTACAAGTAAGCCTTATTAAAGTAAGGTACAATTAAAGAGGAAGACTTTACTTCCTCTTTAACCTCTGTAATATATTAAAAATTCGCCTCTTTCTGACTAATGAAACCACAAAACAACCTATCAACCTAACCTAACAACAGGCTATCTCCCCCCCTTTAGTCTATTATGAATGCTGCTGCCAGACTAATACACTTTACTAACCAATCCCTGACTGATGCCCTCTCTGACAATCTCTTCACTGGCTTCCCCTAGTCTACCGTAGAAAAATTCTAAATACTAACCACAACGTACAAAGCCACCCACAGCTACATCACCAACCTCATCTGCACATATCGCCCAAATCATCCTCTCCGCTCCTCCCTGGACCTCCTGCTCTCTAGCTCGCATCCAGTACTTCTCCAGAGCCTCTCCTATCCCTTGGAACTCCCTACCCCAGTATGTCCGATCAGCTCCCCCTACCTGCCCGCCTTTAGGCAAACCTTGAAAACTCACTTATTCAAGGAAGCCTACCCCACCTCCATCTAAGAACTGTACTTGATTTACCTCCATCATATCATCCCACACAGCTATTACCTTTTGTACCACCTCTCCTTCCCTTTAGATTGTGAGCTCCATGAGCAGGGCCTTCCTATTCCTTCTGTATTAAACTGTATTGTAATTGTACTGTCTCCCTTTTTATTGTAAATCGATGCGTAAACTGTTGGCGCTATATAAATCCTGTATCATAATAATAATGGCATTGTGCGTGTGTATAAAAGCCACGCTTTGGCAAGTGTACACCCCCATCTGCTGCCTTTGCATCTTGAGGGAGAGTAGGAAAAATGCAGCCATACTGTCTGTTTTTACTGTCCACCAAGTGCAATTGTTCCGCCCCACCTTGATGTTAGTGTAAGCACCCGAATTTCCTAAGGATGAGGAATTCATCATAATAGACACAGAAGGTGTGCAGAACTAAGAACTCAGCTCTGGAGGAAGAAAACCCTTCATAATTGGCACAGCAGGTGTGCAGACCCAATAACTCAGTACAGGAATGGCAGGACCTCCCTCATAATGGACACAATAGGGTGTAGAGACCCAGGAACTCAGTTAAGGAATACTGGGAACCTCTCATAAGGGACACAATAGGGTGTAGAGACCAAGGAACTCAGTGCAGGAATACTGGGAACCTCTCATAAGGGATACAATAGGGTGTAGAGACCCAGGAACTCAGTGCAGGAATACTGGGAACCTCTCATAAGGGACACAATAGGGTGTAGAGACCCAGGAACTCAGTGCAGGAATACTGGGAACCTCTCATAAGGGACACAATAGGGTGTAGAGACCCAGGAACTCAGTGCAGGAATACTGGGAACCTCTCATAATGGACACAACAGGTGTAGAGACCCAGGAACTCAGTGTGGGAATGGTGGGAACCCCTCATAATGGCAACAGGTGTAGAGACCCAGGAACTCACTGCGGGAATGGTGGGAACCCCTCATAATGGCAACAGGTGTAGAGACCCAGGAAAAGTGGGAACACCTCATAATGCACAAAGCAGGTGTAGAGACCAAGAAACTCAGTGCAGGGATGGTGGGAATGCTTCATAATAGACACGACAGGCGTAGAGACCCAGGGACTCAGTGCAGGAATGGTGGGAACCCCTCATAATGGACAAAGTAGGTGTAAAGACCCAGGAACTCTGTGCAAGAATACTGGGAACCCCTCATAATGGACAGAACAGGTGTAGAGACCCAGGAACTCAGTGCAGGAATACTGGGAACCCCTCATAATGCGGAACCCCTCATAATGGCAACAACAGGTGTAGAGACCCATGAATGGTGGGACACCTCATAATGGACAAAGCAGTTGTAGAGACCAAGGAACCCAGTGCAGAAATGGCGGGAACCCTTCATAATGAGACACCAGGCATAGAGACCCAGTGCAGGAATGGTGGGAACCCCTCATAATGCGGAACCCTTCATAATGAGACACCAGGCGTAGAGACCCAGTGCAGGAATGGCGGAAACCCCTCATAATGCGGAACCCCTCATAATGGCAACAACAGGTGTAGAGACCCAGGAATGGTGGGACACCTCATAATGGATAAAGCAGGTGTAGAGACCAAGGAATGGTGGGACACCTCATAATGGATAAAGCAGGTGTAGAGACCAAGGAATGGTGGGACACCTCATAATGGATAAAGCAGGTGTAGAGTAAGGAATGGTGGGACACCTCTTAATGGATAAAGCAGGTGTAGAGACCAAGAAACTCAGTGCAGAAATGGCGGGAACCCTTCATAATGAGACCAGGCATAGAGACCCAGTGCAGGAATGGCGGGAACCCCTCATAATGGACAAAGAAGGTGTAGAAGCCCAGGAACTGAGTGCAGGAAAGGTGGGAGCCCCTCATGTTGGGCACAGCAGATGTGCACACCTGGGATCTGAGCACAGAGCTGCTGGGAACCCTTCATAATGAACACAGCAGAGAGATATTAGAAATGGTTTAACTCTTCAGCATCTACTAAACACTGAAATATCAGTTCTGGGTGGACTAACCCTTTAATACCATGACTCCGCTCTTCAATTTTTCTTAGATATCTGTATAATACAGGAACCCGCTAATGGTAATGTTTAGCCACATAGTTCCTCTGTATGTGAACAGGATGCTGCTCGCTGCTCGTCAGACAAAAAGCTGTGTGGTGACAATGACAAGGGGAGGGGCGTCCAATCTCCACCCCGGGACTTGTAATCCAGCTAAAAGTGAAAGCACCATCATAACAACAGCTTACAAGTGACGCTGCTGTAAGTATCTGCACCTAATCAAGATCTAACCTCCATGTCATTTATTTCTCTTGGATCGCCATGTAATCCTTTTTTTTTTTTTATTTGCTCTCTTCTAGGGCAGCTGTCGCTTCCATAAGAAAAAGGTAAATTTTAATTATTTCCCAAATGTTGCAAAATTAGCTGCTGTTTTATTTTTTTCTTTAAATTGTTGATGTATATCTCCCCGATGCCTCCAATGTGTATGTTTTATTGTGCAGCGAGGCACCCCGGCGGTTACTGAACCAGCCGCCAACAGGGAAATGGCAGCCTGTCCCAGCAACGAAAGGGTTAAACGTGTTGTCCGTTGTAGTTTTCGTGTTTATGTATTGTTCCTGTTTTATGGATTGTTTTTACCACTCGGGATGTCATGTGTCAATATTATTCTAGAAAACAGTCATTATCTTCGAATAACACGTCCAGCTTGTAGACTTTGTGTCGGGGAAGTGGCAGGTGACTTGTCACCATCCGTGGATTATTATTTTTTGCTGTAAACAAGGAAGTGGCGGCTGCTCTGAAATAAAACGATGTTTTGCATTTGAGGATAGGATTATTCTCTGCAGATTAAAGTTGGTCATAAATAGAAGGATCTGATTCGTGGACATGGTTGGATCCTTGTAAGATCTGTCCTTCACCCAACGTGCAGATCTGTTATTCTGTACATAATGGGAGATCAGCCTGTTACTGCCTTGCAGGGCAAAATCAAATGTTAGGCTATTTTTCTCTTCAGGTCAAGTGTTCTTCATAGAATGAATCAGGAACATACCACAATATGGCCACTAGATGGAGCTAACATAGTAAATACAATTATTTTTCTATGATCAACAGTGACATCTAGTAGCTGTGTCTGTCAATGAATGTAAGAGAAGTACTATTAATTTCCTATGATCCATAGTGCCCTCTACTGGCCCTAATCAGTTTTTTCTTATTTTATTGTTTTCTGCATAAATTAAGAACATTTGACTTGGAGATAAAACAGCTTAATAACATTTGCTTTTGCCCTATTTGCACAGAACGACTGTACATGCAGTTTCATAGGACAAACAGCTCTGCTTTTTATTTTTTTTATAAATACAAGTGTATATAAAGGCAAATTGTTTAGTTGTGGTTGGTGCGATTAGGGGTGGGCTCCTTTGCCAGGTTTATATTGGTTGGTGCGATTAGGGGTTTGCTCCTTTGCCAGGTTTATATTGCTGCCTGTATCTCCACTGGGAAGATTCACCCCTCTATTTGTCCTGGTGACCACTGACACAGAGGCAGAAATTGATGAGACATATAGGATTTTAGTTATTTTATTTACATGTTAAAGTGTATGCCAGATAAAGCTTTTTTTTTGGTTTAGGTAGAATTGGGAAGGGATAAAGCCGAACTCCAGGCAAACAGCTAAATACAAAGATGAAATGCATATATAGGATCTGTTTTACCTATCAAAGCATTATTTTTTCTGTTTGTCCAGTCTTGAGATTTACACTGCTCTGTTACACAACACATTCATGTCTGGTCTGACCTGATTTTTCTCTGCTGCAGTTAGGTAACCCTTATGCCGTGTACACACGGTTGGACTTTCTGGCAGAAAAGGTCCAATGGAATCATTTCATCGGATATTCCAATCGTGTGTGGGCTTCAGTTGACTTTTTTTTTTTTTTATTCTGACGGACCTAGAAATACAACATGTTTTAAATCTTTCAGACCGAATTGATTCCTATCTAGAAAACTGTTCGTCTGTATGCTATTTCGATGTACCAAAAACAACGCAAGGGCAGCTATTGGCTGCTGGCTATTGAACTTCCTTTTCTAGTCTCGTCGTACGTCATCGCGTTCTAAACGATCGGACTTTGGTGTGATCGTGTGTAGGCAAGGCCGTTTCAGCGGAACTCAGTCGGAAAGACCGTCAGAGTTTATTCTGATGGAAAGTCCAGTCGTATGTACGTACGCGGCATAACAGGTCTTGTCCCACCCCCAACCTGTGACTGGACAGTGAAAGGAGAAGCAGAAGATGATGGTGAGCTCATTTCACTATAACTCTGCTCTCTCCAGCTGTCAGAATGCTCCTTACACTACAGAAAAGCTGAGTGACTTGTTATACGTCTTCTCCCTCCCTCAGTCTGTGCTCTGGTGTGCAGGGATTGCAAGTAACTGATACTAAATTTCATTTCAGGCACTTAAACTGCTTGTGTTTAAAATAAATAAACATAACAATATATTAATGATTACAGACCTGCATCTATTTATGTCTTCTATATCTGATTGGAGTTCTATCTCAAAATCCCTATTGGGTTTCTTCTGCTATCTATGTCCCCAGGGGAGGTTTTCTGTCCTAGAGACACAGCAGGGAATTAGAGGAAATCTCTCCCAGTGACTACATTTCATCTTAGAAGATGGTTGCTCTGGTGACAACTCAAATCATTTGCACTAGCTTTAACTTGTTAGTGTCATTTCCAAATGTTTAATCTGCAGCTTTAATTATCTACTTGCTGACCTTTGTATGTGTATGTGGCCTGTCAGTAAGTGGTCATACCAAGATCCTGGCTGCGGCCGTAGCTCTCTTTTTAGTCTTCCAGTTTATTTGTCTCTCTCCTTAGCTTTTCATCTCTCTCTCTCTCTCTCTCATCTTCTCTTTCTGACTCTCTCGTTCTTTCTTCCTTCCTCCTCTCTCAGACTCTCTTGTTCTTTATTTCTCTTTCCTCTCTCTCTCTCATTCTTTATCTCTCTCTCTCTCAGACTCTCTCGTTCTTTATCTCTCTCTCGTTCTTTATCTCTCTCTCGTTCTTTATATCTCTCTCTCGTTCTTTATATCTCTCGTTCTTTATCTTTCTCTCTCGTTCTTTATCTCTCTCTCGTTATTTATCTCTCTATCTCTCTGTCTCATTCTTTATCTCTCTCTCGTTTTTTATCTCTCTCTCTCGTTCTTTATCTCTCTCTCGTTATTTATCTCTCTATCTCTCTGTCTCATTCTTTATCTCTCTCTCTCTCTCTCTCATTCTTTATCTCTCTCTCTCGTTCTTTATCTCTCTCTCTCGTTCTTTATCTCTCTCTCGTTCTTTATCTCTCTCTCTCTCTCTTGTTCTTTATCTCTCTCTCTCGTTCTTTATCTCTCTCTCTTGTTCTCTATCTCTTTCTCTCGTTCTTTATTTCTCTCTCTGATTCTTTATCTCTCTCTCTCTCTCTTGTTCTTTATCTCTCTCTCTCATTCTTTATCTCTCTCTCGTTCTTTATCTCTCTCTCATTCTTTATCTCTTTCTCGTTCTTTATCTCTCTCTCTCGTTCTTTATCTCTCTCGTTCTTTATCTCTCTCTCTCTCTCTCGTTCTTTATCTCTCTCTCTCTCTCGTTCTTTATCTCTCTCTCGTTCTTTATCTCTCTCTCGTTCTTTATCTCTCTTGTTCTTTATCTCGCTCTCGTTCTTTATCTCTCTCTCGTTGTTCATCTCTCTCTCTCTCGTTCTTTATCTCTGGTTCTTCATCTCTTTCTCTCGTTCTTTATCTCTGGTTCTTCATCTCTTTCTCTCGTTCTTTATCTCTATCTCGTTCTTTATCTCTCTCTCTCGTTCTTTATCTCTTTCTCGTTCGTTATCTCTTTCTCGTTCTTTATCTCTCTCTTGTTCTTTATCTCTCTCTCGTTCTTTATCTCTTTCTCGATCTTTATCTCTCTCTCATTTTTTATCTCTCTCGTTCTTTATCTCTCTCTCGTTCTTTATCTCTCTCGTTCTTTATCTCTCTCTCGTTCTTCATCTCTCTTTCTCTCTCTGGTTCTTTATCTCTCTCTCTCTCGTTCTTCATCTCTCTCTCTCGTTCTTTTTCTCTCTCTCGTTCTTTATCTCTTTCTCGTTCTTTATCTCTCTCTCTTGTTCTTTATCTCTCTCTCTCTGGTTCTTTATCTTTCTCTCATTCTTTATCTCTCTCTCGTTCTTCATCTCTCTCTCTCTCTCTGGTTCTTTCTCTCTCTCTGGTTCTTTCTCTCTCTCTGGTTCTTTATCTCTCTCTCTCGTTCTTTATCTCTCTCTCTCTCTCTATCTTTATCTCTCTCTCTCATTCTTTATCTCTCTCTGGTTCTTCATCTCTTTCTCTCGTTCTTTATCTCTTTCTCGTTCTTTATCTCTCTCTCATTCTTTATCGCTCTCGTTCTTTATCTCTCTCTCGTTCTTTATCTTTCTCTTGTTCTTTATCTCTCTCTCTCGTTCTTCATCTCTCTCTCTCTTTGGTTCTTTCTCTCTCTCTCTCTCTCTCTCTGGTTCTTTATCTCTCTCTCTCTCGTTCTTTATCTCTCTCTGGTTCTTCATCTCTTTCTCTCGTTCTTTATCTCTCTCTCGTTCCTTATCTCTCTCTCTCGTTCTTTATCTCTCTCTCTCTCTCTGACTCTCATTCTTTATCTCTCTCCCCCCTCTCTCTCGTTCTTTATCTCTCTCTCGTACTTTATCTCTCTCTGTTTCTTTATCTCTCTCTCGTTCTTTATCACTCTCTCGTTCTTTATCTCTCTCGTTCTTTATCTCTCGTTCTTTATCTCTCTTTTTCCCCTCTCTCTCTCCTGTTCTTTATTTCTCTCACGAACTCTCCTTTTCTTTCTCTCTTTCCTCTCTCTTATTCATTCTTTCTCTTCCTCTCTCTTTCTTTTTCTCTTTCCTTTCTCTCTTCTTTGTTTGTTTTCTCTCTTGCTCTCTCCCCGTCTCTCCCTTCCACACCCAGTTCTATCCTGGAGATCCTGTGTAGACGCCCGTATTGTACCTGTACACAGTGATGTCCCCTCCCCTTTTTTCTTCTTGTAGGTGACAGTTGCAGTGAAATATTCAGCACTGTGTACTACAGATATCTCACAGAGAGAGACATGCAGTGACATTTCTGCTCCTTTCTTGTATTGCACAGTTAATATCACCATGACCACTGGACATTTTCACTAAAATTCCACAGATGTGACAGACTGAACTATGACAGTATGAAATACACAGCGGCCGGAGGCTGTACTGAGTGGTATTGCTGTTTAGGGCCCTGTACATTCAGAGGAGTATGCTAGGGTCTCAGAATTCTTGAATTATGTGCATACATCCCAGAACACACACAGCCCTAAATGTGAATACCATTGGGTACAATGTCCAGCCATTGTGTATTTCAGCCTGTCATTAATTTTCGATTTTCGATTTAAGGCACATGAAAACCTAATGTGTATAAAACTGTAAAAGACTAAAGCCTCGTACAAACGATCGGACTTTCCGATGGAAAATGTGTTATGACAGGCTTTTGGCGGTTCATTTCGACCATTTGTATGCTCCATCTGACAATTGTTGTCAGATTTTCCATGGACAAATGTTGGCTAGCAGGTTTTAAAATTTTCCGCGGAAAAAGGTCTGTTGTCGGATTTTCTGAGCAGGTGTACACAAGTCCGTCGGACAAAAGTCCAAAGTACAAACACGCATGCTTGGAAGCAAGGACGAGCCAGAAGCGGTCGGTCTTATAAACTAGCGTTCGTAATGGAGAATTAACATTCGTGACGTGGCAAATTATGAAATATTGAAATGCAGCGCACAATTCTCTTCTTCTTTAATGGGATAATAATGAAGCTGCTTTGCTGGTGATAATGATGGAGTTATTGCAAATTCATTTTCAAAGGCTTTTTTTTTTCTAGTGATATAAAGAATAATATTATTATGCTTTTTTTTTTTTTTTTTTTTTTTGGGCAAGTTACAACACCATTATCCTATAGTTTTTAAGATAAAAGATACAACTATGTCGGTGTCCCTTGTTAATTTTACATTGTATTTTTTAAATGTAACTGCCTACTCTCAAACTGTCATTCGAAGTAAAACACATAGCCAGGTATTATTCTCCACAATTTTTTATTGTGCATTAAAAAACAAAACACATAAAATTAGTAGGGCTGTGGAAATTAAGGATTAATTCCTCGATCAATCGATAATTTTTTTTTGATTTATCAAAATTCTTTTGATCGGTACTCACCTCTCCGCCGGTTTCCTGGTCTTCAGGGAGTTCTGTCGGAGATCCGGTGACATCACGGGCATCCGCATCACTGGACTCCTCCCCCCCTTCCCCAAGTGCCGCCATCTGCTAACGAAGGGAAGGGGGGGGGGGAGTCCAGTGAAGTTGAAGTTCTGATTGAACGTAACGCGTACGGAGGAGGAGCTACGCATGACGTCACCTGCTGCTGCCCTACGGAACTAACATGATTGCCGGCTTTACATGCTGTGTTTTTATCATCTTTATGTGAGTAGTTTGTGTTTGAACACAAAAATAAAATCTTAAGCAGTGAGCGCTTAGATCTTTTCTTTCTATCCATGACCTGGCATCCTTGCTGAGATCTAAGGAGACGTGAGAGAAGTTTATGGTCCGTGTTAACCCTTTTGATACCCGCTTGCATGACCATCTGTTTGCACAGGGGTCCATTCCATAAGGTGAGAGTGATTAGTTAGACCGGAGGTGGAGGGATTGTCACTCTACTGTGGAAAAAAAATTACTTACGTGAGTGCTACATTTTGAATTTAAATTATATTTGTGTGAACTGTGAAGTTAAGTCATGGATTGTGGACACTAACTAGTGTCGGGTGATTGTATATACAGTGCCTTGCGAAAGTATTTGGCCCCCTTGAACTTTTCAACCTTTTGCCATATTTCAGGCTTCAAACATAAAGATATAAAATTTAAATTTTTTGTGAAGAATCACCAACAAGTGGGACACAATTGTGAAGTGGAACGAAATCTATTGGATAATTTAAACTTTTTTAGCAAATAAAAAACTGAAAAGTGGTGCGTGCAAAATTATTCGGCCCCTTTACTTTCAGTGCAGCAAACTCACTCCAGAAGTTCAGCGAGGATCTCTGAATGATCCAATGTTGTCCTAAATGACTGATGGTGATAAATAAAATCCACCTGTGTGTAATCAAGTCTCCGTATAAATGCACCTGCTCTGTGATAGTCTAAGAGTTCTGTTGAAAGCACAGAGAGCATCATGAAGACCAAGGAACACACCAGGCAGGTCCGTAATACTGTTGTGGAGAAGTTTAAAGCCGGATTTGGATACAAAAAGATTTCCCAAGCTTTAATCATCCCAAGGAGCACTGTGCAAGCGATCATTTTGAAATGGAAGGAGTATCAGACCACTGCAAATCTACCAAGACCTGGCCGTCCCTCTAAACTTTCAGCTCAGACAAGGAGAAGACTGATCAGAGATGCAGCCAAGAGGCCCATGATCACTCTGGATGAACCGCAGAGAACTACAGCTGAGGTGGGAGAGTCTGTCCATAGGACAACAATCAGTCGTACACTGTACAAATCTGGCCTTTATGGAAGAGTGGCAAGAAGAAAGCCATTTCTCAAAGATATCCATAAAAAGTCTCGTCTAAAGTTTGCCACAAGCCACCTGGGAGACACACCAAACATGTGGAAGAAGGTGCTCTGGTCAGATGAAACCAAAATCAAACTTTTTGCCCACAATGCAAAACGATATGTTTGGCGTAAAAGCAACACAGCTCATCACCCTCAACACACCATCCCCACTGTCAAACATGGTGGTGGCAGCATCAAGGTTTGGGCTTGCTTTTCTTCAGCAGGGACAGGGAAGATGGTTAAAATTGAGGGGAAGATGGATGCAGCCAAATACAGGACCATTCTGCATGAAAACCTGTTGGAGTCTGCAAAAGACCTGAAACTGGGACGGAGATTTATCTTCCAACAAGACAATGATCCCAAACATACAGCAAAATCTACAAAGGAATGGTTCACAAATAAACGTATCCAGGTGTTAGAATGGCCAAGTCAAAGTCCAGACCTGAATCCAATTGAGAATCTTTGGAAAGAGCTGAAAACTGCTGTTCACAAACGCTCTCCATCCAACCTCACTGAGCTCGAGCTGTTTTGCAAGGAAGAATGGGCAAGAATTTCAGTCTCTCGATGTGCAAAACTGATAGAGACATACCCCAAGCCACTTGCAGCTGTAATCGCAGCAAAAGGTGGCTCTACAAAGTATTAACGCAAGGGGGCCGAATAATTTTGCACGCCCCACTTTTCATTTTTTTATTAGTTAAAAAAGTTTCAAAAATCCAATAGATTTCATTCCACTTCACAATTGTGTCCCACTTGTTGGTGATTCTTCACAAAAAATAAATTTTTTATATCTTTATGTTTGAAGCCTGAAATGTGGCAAAAATTTGAAAAGTTCAAGGGGGCCGAATACTTTCGCAAGGCACTGTAGTGTATACCACATTTACCACTGACTAATGTAGAGTTGCAATGCAAGGAGATCAGCTAAAAGTAGTTGGATCTGTATGTGTGTTATAATTAATCGAAATTAGTCAATTAATCGATTTTAAAAAAATGATTAATCGAACACGAAAATTTTAATCAGTAACAGCCCTAAAAATTAGACATGCTATCTGCCAATAGAACTTAATGAAAAAGTGCATTCTATGCATCCAAAAATAAAGAAAATATACCAAATCAAATCATTATTCAACCAAAAAAATAATGTCAAAGCAATAACCCCAAGGCCAATAATAAATAACACGTTATCTCCTTTGATTCCGCAACATGGCTGGTTTACAAACGGAACAGAAACAAACTGAAAAGTGCAAAATAAAGAAAGCGCGAATCAACACTCACCAAACTTCTACTAACACAAAATTAACAGAAGGAACCCAAAGGGTGGCGTTTAAGAGCTGAAAAAACACGTAGTACGTCACTATATTTGTGTTTGTTGGCCGACAATTCCTTGCCATGTGTATGCAAGGCAAGTTTGGGCCAACGCCCTTCGCACAAAAGGCCGCGGTTTTGTTGGCCAACAATCCAATCGTGTGTACGAGGCTTTAGCCCACAATCTCACGCAGCCACCAGCTAGTTCAGGGAAGATCACTACAGTACTAGATGGTGTCTTGTGTTGTGTAAATGACAGAAGCTGGGGGTGCAGGACCGATTATTCACAAAAACAATAGTCGACATAGATAGAATAATGTATTCTATCTCATCCTTTATGGTTATATAAAGTGTAGTGCTTAAAATGGCTGAAACAATAACATAGCTAAACTAATGTTAGTGCTATCATGTGTAAAAAGGACACACTAAATAGTGATAGGTGCTGATAGCCAATCTTATGACACACTAAATACTGACAATACTAGCAACCAATCTTATGACATACTAAGTAGTGATAGATACTGACAACCAATCTTATAATAAAGAGGTGTCGGAGAAAAATAATAAACAATAAAGGAATGACTGGTGTAATGACACTAGAATCATACATATATGAACATAAATTAAAATAAACATAAAATAAGCTGTCCAAAAGCAGATTTCAACATTGAAGCAATGAACTACAAAAAAAAGTTATATAGCAAAAAAGCATATTTAAGGGAAAAAGTCCATTTAAAGATCGTGCCAAAAGTCCCAAGTGATTGGTCAGAAGTTTGCACACTCTTCATATGACCGAGAAAACACAATATCTTGCAATCATCAATGTGACAAGACCACCACCAGTGAAGATGTGAGCTTACCAGATAGCTCGGACCCAACAGAACATATGTTCTATGAGTCAATAGAGCTTGTCAGCAGACAGCCAAAAAACGATCCCTGCAGATGTGTCCCAAAAATTTTGGAGACGGGTCCGTCTCCGCTCGGAATCGTAAACAAAAGCCAGGCCAAGGTCATACACAGGGGGGTCAGCAGATGGGTAAGGATGGGAAACCAACAGGACAGGGAGAAGATGGATGGATGGGCTGCAGAGCAGAGATCCAAGGCAAACCGGAGACAGGAGGGATAGGTCCAGGATGGGCTCGGGATAGAGATCGGGTCGGGTTGGATCGGATGCAGGCTCAAGGTCAGAATACAGGCAACAAGGTCAAGGTCTTATCTCCTCCTTTATCCCTCAGTGCCTGAAACATGTTTAATGACCGGTATTATACAATGCAGCAGAGTCTGCAGTTGCATTCCTATTCTCAGCTTGATTTCTGTAGTGGTGGAGATGATGAAAATCGAATATAAATATTATAATATATTCACTGAAAGTCTGCTATATATTCCATAAATATTGAATGAGAGTTTGTATCTTTATCTGGAAATCACTAAGGTTATGCTTACACTTGCAGTTCAGGGGTTGTACACTAATGCCCCGTACACACGATCAGAAAATCGTACAGAAAATACTACTTTCGAAGCGATCATATGATAATCGGATTGTTAGTACAGAGCTTTCGAGAGCCGATCAGGACCGTTCATCCAATATTATTCTATTGGACATGCACACATTTTTTTTTTATATGATGCCAGATCGTACGATTTTCATTTAATCAGTACAGCTATCGTTCGCAAATGCAATAAAAATGCATTACAACACATGACATCACTTCTTTTCATCAATTTTTTCTGTTGTATGGGAATTTCCGTGACTTTAGTAAATGCATCAGATTCAATCTGAGATTAGCGTGCAAAAAAAAACAGACAATCATTTGTCCGATAATCTCATCCTGTGTACGGGGCATTACCAAGGCTCTTTGCAGCACAACTAGAATTGTATCCCCTGTTGCATTCAGCCAGAAGCACCACCTGCCAAACTCAATACGTTTCAGGCTGGGTTCACACTAATGCAAATTTAATGCGGGTTTTAGGAAACTGTGAGTGGCTCTCAATGGTGCCAGTTCACACATGTCCGGGGCGGGCGTGGTGCGCATTGCACAGGGGTCCTGTGCATCTTTGGCTCCATTCCAGGTCCAAATTTAGGCAAAAATTCAGACCTGATTCGTCCCTGTAACAGAGAACAAGACCCCTGCTGTGAGCCACATCCGAAGACAGTGTGAATCCAGCCTCAAGTTAATGGACCATGCTGTACTTGCCCTATAATAATGTGCATACAGGCAGTGCAGTGGTGCTGGCTTTCAAGGGTTAAACAAGTGGTATGGAAGGGACATTACGTCTGTCAAATGCCCTATGAAAAATGATTCATCACGATCACTCTTCTGTGGGTGATGTTAAATGAGGTACACACACATACCAAAAATTTTCTACGTGTATACCGCTGTCTGTTCAACTGAAGACAGTCCAATGACTGGCTTCTGTCAAAGGTCCTGCTGGAAATCATAATTCGATCAGCGCTTATAGCCAATGGCTGCAAGCACTGATCTGTGTATTCTGGCAGTGGGGGGGATTCCCTGCTATCAGAATACAATAGCACAGCACGGAGATCCCTCCATCCACATTACTTGTATTGATGTGAGGACATTTCAGGCTTTTTTTTTGTTGTTTTTCATTCAACCCACTGGCTGAACGGAATTTTTTTTTTAACAAGCCCTAAAGGACGAGTGCTCACATGTGCAGCAGTTCACTAACCGGATAAAGTAACATATTATTACAGAGACTGTAATACTATATTTATTGAGGCAGTACGTTACTCAGCAATGGCAGCATGCATTGAGGATGTAAATGAGATCCCTGGATTTCTGAATTATACTGTATATTTGTGTGTAATAAGGAGTCTATAGAAACAATGAGCCAGGAGAATTGTATACATAGTGTCAGTTGTCTTCTTAACACTATTTGTCATCACTGCCAACTGGCTGCGGGGTGAAAGGTGATACCGTCTCTACATGTCTGCAGGGCGTGCTGCTACTGTGTCCCTGGTGCGCGCACACTCGCGCCTTTCTGTTGTGTGATGTTCTCATTTCCGCGTTGAGTTCAGGGATTAGGTCACGTCTGGGGAGAGCAGAAACTGGGCTGACTATGTATCCATGCAAATGGCCAGTCACCATTTGTTTGCTATTTAAATGGCATTTTGCATACGCAGCTGGTAAAATGAAAGATTGTTTGTGTTAGGATCAATCCATGGGAGACGTGTCCTGAATAATATGACCTCATTATTATCAGCCGCTCCGAGAGGTTAATGGATGTTGTAAGCCCTTTAGGAGAAAGCAGTTTTTAGGGCTGCAGTGCAAGTGCATTCAATAACAATACAATTAAAATATAAATCTTATAATAAAATAAGATCCCCAGTCCATATACACTATATTGCCAGAAGTATTGGGAATTGGGATACACATCCAAATCATTGGATTCAGGTGTTCCAATCACCTTCATGGCCACAGATGTGTAAAATCATGCACCTAGGCATGCAGACTGCTTGTAAAAACATTTGTGAAAGAATGGATTGCTCTCAGGAGCTCAGTGAATGCAATTGTGGTACCATGATAGGTTGCCACCTGTGCAAAAGGTCCTTCCGTGAAATTCCCTTGCTACTAAATATTCCATGGTCAACTGTTAGTGGCATTATAACAAAGTGGAAGCAACTTTGAACAACAGCAACTCAGCCACAAAGTGGTAGGCCATGTAAAAAGACAGAGCAGGGTCAGCGCATGCTGAAGCGCACAGTGCGCAGAAGTCACCAACTGTCTGCAGAGTCAACAGCTACAGTCCTCCAAACTTCGTGTGGCCTTCAGATTAGCACAACAACAGTGCATAGAGCGCTCCATGGAATGGGTTTCTATGGCCAAGCAGCTGCATCCAAGCCTTACATCACCAAGTGCCATACAAAGTGTTGGATGCAGTGGTGTAAAGCACACTGCCACTGCACTCTAAAGCAATCTAGACGTGTTCTCTGGAGTGAAAAATCACGCTTCTCTGTCTGGCAATCTGAAAGTGTCTGGGTTTGGTGGTTGCCAGGAGAGCAGTGCTTGCCTGACTGCTTTGTGCCAAGTGTAAAGTTTGGTGGGGGGGATTATGGTGCGTGGCTGCTTTTTAGGGGTTGGGTTTGGTTCCAATGAAGAGAACTCTTAAGGTGTCAGCATACCAAGACTTTGGACAATTTCATGCTCCCAACTTTGTGGGAACAGTTTGGGGATGGCCCCTTCTTGTTCCAACATGACTGCGCACCAGTGCACAAAGCAAGATCAATAAAGACATGGATGAGCGAGTTTGGGGTGGAGGAACCTGACCTCAACCTGATAGAACACCTTTGGAATGAATTAGAGCGGAGACTGCGAGCCAGGCCTTCTGGTTAAAAATCAGTGCCTGACCTCACAAATGCATTTCTGGAAGAAAGGTCAAACATTCTCATAGACACACTCCTAAACCTTGTGGACAGCCTTCTCAGAAGATTTGAAGGTTGTATGCGCATAAAAGCATACATATATATATATACATACATACATACATACACTGTGTGTGTGTGTGTGTGTATATACAGTATGTGTTTAAACATTGTGTCTTCATTAAAAGTGCTCAAAATGAATGGCACTACAGTGTGTGAGTTGTGATACTGCAGTGCAGATAGGTCCTATCCAAGAGCAAAAGTAGTGAACCGCAAGCCACACCGAGCAGTCTTGTACATCAAAGAGATGATAGCAACCTCAGTCTATCTTCACCTCGGCCACAAACCGACACGTTTCACCCTGCCTACAGAGCTTTGTCATGGCAAGGCGAAACATGTTGGGACTAGTGATGCACCGAAATTTCGGCCGCCGAAACATATCTGCCGAAAATGCCCTTTTCGGCAATTTGCCGAAAGAGAAAAACGGCCGATAATGGAGCCGAAAATGGGGTGTGGCCTGGGTGGGGGCGGGGCTCCGCCCCCTCCGGCCCTGGTGACGCCCATCATGGGGGGTGTATAGCGCAGGAGAGCCGCCTCCGCCGCCTGTTTGATCACAGCACCGGGAACATCACAGCTTTCATTTCAATAGCTGTGTGTTCCCGGCCGCGCGCCGTCACACACAGCCCCTCCCCCTTGTCCGGGCACTTGGATAGACAGATCATCCGCAGGATTGGACGGGTGATCTGTCTATCAAAGTGCCCGGACAAGGGGGAGGGGCTGTGTGTGACTGTGCACGGCCGGGAACACACAGCTATTGAAATGAAAGCTGTGATGTTCCCGGCGCTGTGATCAAACAGGCGGCGGAGGTGGCTCTCTTCCCTGCACAGGCTGGCTGCAAAATGGGACACGCTGGCTGCAAAATGGGACACGCTGGCTGCAATGGGGCACAGGCACACTGGCTGCAATGGGGGACACTGGCCTGAAAATGGGGGATGCCTCCTGTACCACGTCCTCTGTCTCTGACCATCTCCTGTACCATGTCCCCAGTCTGACCATCTCCTGTACCGTGTCCCCAGTCTCTGACCATCTCCTGTACCGTGTCCCCAGTCTCTGACCACCTCCTGTACCATGTCGCCAGTCTCTGACCACCTCCTGAACCATGTCGCCAGTCTCTGACCACCTCCTGAACCATACCGCTAGTCTCTGACCACCTCCTGAACCATACCGCCAGTCTCTGACCACCTCCTGAACCATGTCGTCAGTCTCTGACCACCTCCTGTACCATGTCGCCAGTCTCTGACCACCTCCTGTACCATGTCGCCAGTCTCTGACCACCTCCTGTACCATGTCGCCAGTCTCTGACCACCTCCTGTACCATGTCGCCAGTCTCTGACCACCTCCTGTACCATGTCGCCAGTCTGACCACCTCCTGTACCATGTTGCCAGTCTCTGACCACCTCCTGTACCATGTCCCCAGTCTCTGACCACCTCCTGTGCCATGTTCCCAGTCTCTGACCACCTCCTGTGCCATGTCCCCAGTCTCTGACCACCTCCTGTACCATGCCCCCAGTCTCTGACCACCTCCTGTACCATGTCCCCAGTCTCTGACCACCTCCTGTACCATGTCCCCAGTCTCTGACCACCTCCTGTGCCATGTTCCCAGTCTCTGACCACCTCCTGTGCCATGTCCCCAGTCTCTGACCACCTCCTGTACCATGCCCCCAGTCTCTGACCACCTCCTGTACCATGTCCCCAGTCTCTGACCACCTCCTGTACCATGTCCCCAGTCTCTGACCACCTCCTGTACCATGTCCCCAGTCTCTGACCACCTCCTGTGCCATGTTCCCAGTCTCTGACCACCTCCTGTGCCATGTCCCCAGTCTCTGACCTCCTCCTGTACCATGTCCCCAGTCTCTGACCACCTCCTGTACCATGTCCCCAGTCTCTCACCACCTCCTGTACCATGTCCCCAGTCTCTGACCATTTCCTGTATAAAAATATTTTTTAAAAACAGTCATTTTCGGTATCGGTGCTGTTTCGGTATCGGTTTCGGTTTTCGGCCTAGTGTATTTTTCATTTTCGGTATCGCTTTCGGCACCAAAAAAACCCATTCGGTGCATCCCTAGTTGGGACAGAGATAGACTGAGGCTGCTTTTATCTCTTTGATGAACAGGATTGCTGGGTGTGCAGCTTGCGATTCACTACGTTTGTTCTCAGACACTACAAGCAGTTTAGATGGATTCTCTACCCAGCCATGCTCCCTGGATAGAATCCATTGGACATGGCTGTATACGCCAGAGCGGGGAGCTGAAGCTTTTACTAGGTTCTCAGATAAGCCCTACACCTGATATTGAATTCACCCATGTGTGTTATAAAAACAATATATAAAATGATTAGTCACATTAGCACATATTGTTACCATTCATTTCAACAACAATCCTTCCATAAGATTTTATGTGCATTTAACATATTTTATTTGTTATTTACCTGTAAAAGTCTCTTCTGTGTAAACTGTGTAAAGCCCCAAGACTAATGCTGGGTGTTGCCATTTTGGATATAATGTCAGCAGCCCCAGCAGATTCAGAGCTGTCACGTGACACTCAGCATAGGTGTTAAACTGGCAGCGCTCCAGCTGTTGTGGAACTGCAATTCCCATGAGGCATTGCAAGGCTGACAGTTACAAGCATGACTCCCACAGGCACCTGTAATTCCACAACAGCTGGAGAGCCGCCAGTTTGACATCCCTGCTCTACAGTATTTAACATCACTCCTCCCTGGTTATATATAGGGAGGTGAGAGAAGGAGCTGGGCCAGCATAGACAGTAATTCGAGAGAAGAGGAGAGGGCTATGATGTGCGAGGAGGGAGGTGGCTGTGCTAGGTAATAGACTCTTCCTGGAGTAGTCACATTTTCTAGAACGTTCAAAGACACATGGCAAGTGAATAAAAAATAATTTATGGAAATAAAAGCACTGCAAATAATAATTTAAAATACTTGACTCTTCTTTGCTTTTGACTGAAATATCAATGACAATTACCACTGTGCCTGATTGTTTGAATTATTACAAACCTCTCACAAACATGTACAATCTCCTTTTACATCTGCTATCAACTATGTAGTAGAAGGACCTTTCTGATTCATAACAAATTAAATTGGTTGTTTTGAATTGTTCTCATACTCATAGGTGTGCACACAGGGTGTGCCAGGAGTGCCTGGGCACACCATATTCCCCCTTTTTTGTGCAGATTCCCCCTGCTGCTTGGCTGCAGTAAAAGGGACCGAGGAATCTCTGTCTCAAAAGTGAGACATCAGAGGTCTGTTCAGACCCCTGATATTTCACCAAAGCATCCCAATGGGGCTCTTAAAAAAAACTGTAAAAAAAATAATAAAAAGAATGTTAAAAAAAAATGAAACAATTTAATAAAATGGCAAGAGTAATAATAAAAAATAAAAATAAATAAAAATAACAACTGACACCAATCGTTGCCTATATATATATATATATATATATATATATATATATATATACTTTTCCACTGCCACTGGATCTCCTGAGCTCTTCCAACCGTCACACTGAGTCTTCCTCAAGCGTCATCCTCACTTCCCTGCTGTGTCCTTAGCTTGGCACTCCAGATACTTCTCAAGCGTCAAACCACTGGCCTGCTCGGTCCCTGGCTTGGCACACAAGGCTGCGCTGCAAGCGTCACCTCCGCTGGCTGGGTCCCTAGCTTGACTCCTGCTGAAGTTTCCCGATTCTTCACCATCCCCGGCTGCTGAGAATACTGCTTCGGTACTTGCTTCAGCTACTCACTGTGGTCCCTGGTAATAAGTTGATGACAACTTGCCCTCTACCTCCGACCAGGACAGGTTCTCTGGCAGGCAGAACCGTCACTACTGGTTGAACTGCAAACCACAATCCCAACCCTACACTGCTCTATTGCTTCTGGATAGGCCCTCAGACAGCCTAGCAGCTAAATGTCCCCAGGATAGGCCTCAGGCTCTGGCCTAGCAGCCCGAGGCAGCACAACACACATCCACCCAGACAGCCATCCAGGTTGCACAGAACATAGATCACCTGACTCCACCCAAATATATAGGTTATCCCAGCAGGCCAAGGGATTTAAGAAACCCTTGCCCATTGGCTAAGATACCCCATTCATTCCTAATCTGTCCTTTCATTGCCCTTGTCATATCTAATGTTGCCAGCTACCTGGCCACCTAGCGGCAGAAGAGAGAAGTGGAGCAATTCCAGACTTAGGGTTGAACCAATTGATCCCTAGCAATTAGCCCTAGCAATGAAGCAATACACTGAGCATATTAGTATAGGACTTTAGTACAGGACATTTTCAAACTGATAAACTGAGGTTTACCCACACCGCGGGTGCACTGAAGTGTACCTGCAAGCTTTCCTGTGGGTTTTCTGCACTTAGCCATAGACTTCTATTATATCCTGCTGTTTTACCACCCCCCACCCACCCAACTTTACATGTGAACAAGCCCTAATGGCTCATTCACAAGTGTAGCAGCACTGCTGCTCCTCTGAAAAGCTATCTGAGTGTGTGTTGACAGGTGGTTAGGAGGCGATATGTTCCCTTCTCACCACATGATTGCTGTGTAATGAACGCAATTGTAAGACGGTTGTGCAGCAATTCGAGGTTTAAATCGGGTGTGAGGAGGCGACGCTGTGCCCGGTGATATTTGACTTCTCCCTTGTTGCCCAGGTAGAGCTTCACCTCTGTAAGGTTGCCCACCCCTGTCCTATAGTGATGTAAGAACTGGTGGGGTGGACAGGGGCACAGTAGATTGACACATACAAAAGTGTTGGTTTGAAAAGAAACTTTACCCAGTGATTCCTCTTAAATGTAATAGAACAAGTCAATAAGGTTTTCTGGAGAGGTAAGTATATACTGTTTGCTTTACAGGCATAGGCGCTGTAGTTTGGTGACCGGGTCACATTAAATGAAGCATGCTAAGTAGTGTGTCAATACAACACTTGCAGATATTTGCTACGTCCTACACAGTTCACTCTCCCTGACAATGTCTTCATCTGCTTTCCTCTCCAAAAGAATGCCACCATCTTTATTCAGGCATCATCCAGAGTCACTGTCTACCTCCTGGGCTTCAGATACCAACTCTGAGATTACACAGTCTTGTCAATCCTGGTACCTGTGCAGGTCTTGATGGTGTTAACAAATGTCTGTCACAAATTATTCCCTTCTAGAGCCTCTCACTTTGTGTTACATGGTTGCAGTCTGATCACAGAGGGAGAGGAGACACTTCCTCCTCTCTGCAGCAGACTGATGACATCATCTCAGCCTAGGCAAAGTCATTTAGGCTGGGTTCACACTATTGCGAATTGGATGCAGATTTTTCCTGCATCCAATTCGCATAGCAGGAGATTGTGACCAGATCGGCTCTCTATGGAGCCAGTTCACACATCTCCACAGCGGCTCCGGTGCGAATTTCATAGGAGTACTGTGCGTCTTTTGGTCCTTTTCCAGTCCAAATTCAGCCAAAAATTCTGGTTGAAATCGGACCTGAAACGGTGAATGGAGATGCACCGGACCCCTGCTGTGAGCTGCTGCATTCTCCAGTGTGAACCCAGCCTTAGCTGGAGCCCAGGGATGGCTTTTTTAACCACTTGCTTACTGGGCACTTAAACCCCCCTCCTGTCCAGACCAATTTTCAGCTTTCAGCGCTGATGCACTTTGAATGAGAATTGCGTGGTCATACAACACTGTACCCAAATGAAATTTTTATCATTTTTTCCCCACAAATAGAGCTTTCTTTTGGTGGTATTCAATCACCTCTGCGTTATTTTTTTTTTATTATTTTTTTTTTTTATTTTGTCATAAAATTTTACAAACAGGTAATTTTTCTCCTTCATTGATGTACGCTGATGGGGCGGCAGTGATGGGCACCTATAGGTGGCCGTGATGGTCACTGATGGGTGGCAGTGATGGTCACTGATGGGTGGCAATGATGGGCAGTGATTGCTTACACTGATAGGTGGCACTGATTGCCACCACTAGTGAGCATTGATAGGTGGCACTTGTGGGCATTGATAAGTGGCACTTATGGGCATTGATAGGTGGCACTGATGGGCACTGGCAGGTGGCAATAACAGGTGGCACTGGCAGGGGCTACTGATTGGCACAGATTAGGTGCCAGTGATGCTTCCTCTTCGGTACTGATGTCCCTTTAACATAAGCCGGTGATCGGCTTTTTTTTTTCTCCTCATGCTGTCAGAGTGAGGAGAAAAAAAAACGCTTACCGAGCTTTTGTTTACATCATGTGATCAGCTGTCATTGGCTGACAGCTGATCACATGGTAAGGGGCCCCCTTACTCGGATCGGTGATCACCCGAATCTCAGTGACTCAGTGATCACAGGGCACTCCCCGCTCCCCACACAGGGAGCATGCACAGGGGAGGACATCCTATGACGTCCTACTAGAAATTGAGGTCCATGCTGCAGCCCTCATTCGGCTATGGCCCGGACCGCAAGTGGTTAAAGATAAAACTGTCAGATTTTCTGAAAATCTATACTGTTATTGTACATTGTGACGGGTCAGGAATGTATTCCTTCAGACATTTAGCCTGGGTTCACATTGCTGTGGGTTAGAAAGCGTGCAAGTTCAGCTGAACTCACACGATTTCAACCCGGAAATGCAGTCTGACTTGGGGGGGTTGCAGACATCTGTGCGGGTTTCTGCACAGATGTCTAT
This sequence comes from Lithobates pipiens, assembly GCF_037356315.1. Lineage (NCBI taxonomy): Eukaryota > Metazoa > Chordata > Amphibia > Anura > Ranidae > Lithobates > Lithobates pipiens. Next base: position 514,635,777 of record NW_027507903.1, on the reverse strand, counting down.
ACAAATCGCTTCCCAAAGTTGCCAAAAGTAGTACAGGAAATACAGTGCCTTGAAAAAATATTCATACCCCTTGAATTTTCCATATTTTGGCAGGTTACAACCAAAAACGTGGAAGCTGGTCAGAGTTGATGGGAAGATGGATGGAGCCAAATACAGGGCAATCTTAGAAGAAACCCTGTTAGCCCTTGTACACACGGTCGGAGAATCCGTCGGAATGTGTCCTATCGGACCGTGTCGTCGGATAATCCGACTGTGTGTGGTATGCATCGGACTGATTCCGTCCGAATATCCATCGGACCCAATTTTCCAACATGTTGGAAATATTTCCCGACCAACTGGTTTGATCAGACATACTTCGATCATGTGTAGCGAATTTTGATCGGACCAAGTGCCACGCATGATCAGATCAAATTCCTACATCAAAGCTATTGGCTACTAGCCTGAATGTAGTCCCATCGTAACAAAATTACGTCATCACGTTCTGAAAGATCGGATTTTTCGACAACTTAGTCCGACCGTGTGTATGCAACTGTTTCGGACACAATCCGTCGGAACTAAATCCGACGGACAAAATCCGAAGGATTTGGTTGGCAGAATCTCTGACCGTGTGTACAGGGGCTTAGAGTCTGCAAAAGACTTGAGACTGGGTGGGAAGTTCACCTTCCAACAGGATAATGACCCAAAACATACAGCCAGAACTACAATGGAGTGGCTTAGATCAAAGCATATTCATGTGTTAGAATGGCCCATGTCCAAAGACTTGCAGCGAAATTGTAGCGAAAGGTGGTTCTACAAAGCATTAACAAATGCACGCTTTGAAAATCATTTATCATTTTCCTTCCACTGCACAATTATGTGCCACTTTGTGTTGGTCTATCACATAAAATCCCAATAAAATACATTTATGTTTTTGGTTGTAACATGAGAAAATGGGGAAAATGTCAAGAGCTATGAATACTTTTTCAAGGCACTGTACTTTTGGGAATTGGTGCCATTGCCAGCAAAAGCCATCGATTTGACATGTCGAATCGCATGCCAAAATGCACCAATGTGAACCTAGGCTTAATGCTATAAAATATTACTTTAATATATAGTATAGGAATAGAAGATGTACAGTAGGAATTCTGCTTATGATTGTATAATATTGTACATCATATTCCATGGGCTCCCTTCCCCTGCTGTCCGCTATGGATTTTGGTGTGAAAAGACCAATTTAATGTGATCTTTTAATAAACAGGAAGTTGGAGGTGATCGCGACGGTTTTGCCTCCAGGTACTTTCTGTCTGCATCTGCTGTAACTGTAAATTTATTTTGCGTGTGTGAGAGATTTATAGCCTGCAAGGCAACTACACTGTTTATTTATCTCAGCATCTATAGTACTGAACGTTCCATTCTGTCATCATATGAACAAGGTCCAATCCAAGGGGATGTAAACACCATTCAGTGACTTGCCATGTCCAGTATCGAATAAAATGGACATGTTCTGGGCCTGAAGCCATGGAGCAAAGGAGTGCAAGCAGATAACGTCTGGCTATACAGGATATTACAAGATATCTGACAGGGGAAGAACAAAGGATACTACTGGTCTTTTGAAAATACATTCTGCCTGGCAGTCATACCTGCTGTAATGGCTTCTATGAGTTGTGAGTCACTGACTTGGGACATGCACTCAGCCAGGGAAGTCAAAACAAAATTTGAAGTCAATATATGCACTTTTATTCACTCAGGATTTAATATCGAAGCCATTAGTTCAGCATGACAGCCAGGAAACTAGCATATCTGCACATAATGGAGCAGTAGGGCCCATTCACATACATTAAATGCGTTGGTACACTGGCATTTAGAAGTGGGTTGGGAAAAGGGTTAATTGGAAACTTTCAGGACAAAATAACAAAAGTCTCTAGGCTCTTTATCCACTTGTGCAACTTGTCCTGTGACTTGGGACTGCAAGGTCGCATTACAAGTCGTACCCCATGATTTCCAATGAGTACCGTTCATATCTATGTGACTTCAAAGTAGTCCCTGCACTACTTTGGTCTCACTTTAATGCGACTTGAGGTCCATAGACCTCAAGAATACACAGGCATTGCTTCAAGTTGCATCAAAAATGCAGCACAAATCGCGCGACTTTCAGGTCTCAATATGGAAACCTAGGCTTAGGGTAAGTATACTTTTAAACCAAGTGCACTTATTCTTTTTTTCTCCCTTCCAAGGTCTTACCTAGCCTCTCCTGTCCCCAAATTTATACCAACCTCAATCCAACGGTCGGCTCTTTCAGTGCTTATTTACATTGACTGTCAAAAGTCTGCAGTGTCCCAGCTGCACCTGCATAATATCTCCCTATAGAATCCTATGCGGCCTCTAGACACAGACATATAAACGTCTCTGCTGATGTACTGCGCAGGCGTGGCCAGTAGTCTGCAGACTTTCATTGCAGATTGTAAACAAACACCAAAGTCTGTGACCGTTGTATCAAAGTCAGTATAAGCTGGGCAGAGTGGGTTAGGTTAAAGTGGCGGGCCAGCTGAAATTTTTTTTTTTTTAAAGTCAGCAGTTACAAACACTGTAGCTGCTGACTTTTAATAAGCACACTTACCTGTTCAGGGAGCCTGCAATCTCGGCCGCTCGAGGCCGACCCGTCCCTCGGCTCTTGGCGCCGCTGTTCCAGTGAAGGAAAACAGGCAATGGAGCCTTGCGCCTTCACTGCCCGTTTCCTACTGCGCAATGCGCGAGTTGCGCAGAGCTTTGTGAATGGCCGGCTGTGTACTGGGACACACGCAGTTCCCAGAACACACCGCGCCAACTTCTCCAGAAGACAATGTGAGGAGGAGAAAACTGAAGATCACCGCGATGTAGGAAGTGGCAGATTAGAACAATCTGCCTAGCAACAGCCATTTCTGGTTAGTTAAAAAAACTTTTTTTTATTTTTTTTTTCTGATTTTTAGGGAAATTTTTATGTATTTAATTTTTTTAGGGTGGCCCTCCACTTTAAAGATGAATTCCAGGTATGGATATTTTATAAGGTCATTGTTCCAACTTAGCTCCAACCAAAGTAACTATCAGTGGCGGCCCGTCCATTAGGGGCGCACAGGCGCGCCCCCCCCCTTCCATGCGTCTGGCCCTCTAATCTACATGGAGGGTGTAGGATGCATGGATTCCAATGGGGAGGGTGTTTTTTTTTTTTGTTTTTTTTTAAGCACATTATTAGAGCCAGATGCTGTAATAGGCTTCAAAAAAGATTGGGCTTGGTGTGCGGTGCAGGCTGGAGCGACTGATGGAGCACCAGCCGCCACTGGTAACTATGTATATATTATACCTGGCTGATGCCCCTGGAAACTGGAAATCACCATTCTCTGAATGGTGCCCATGCCAAGCAGGTGACCTCCTGTGATCAGAATGTAGCAGAGCAGCTGCTCGGCACGGGACCTAGAAGCAAGTGAAGATCATTGGAATAATGGTGTCTTCTTTAGGTATTTCCAGGGGTCTCGGCCAGGTATGGTATACCGTACCTATAGTTAACATTGGTCCAAGCTGTATAAAATATCCATACCAGGATTTTTTTTTTTCAGACAGGCTAGGGAGACAAAAAGGATAAGTGCACCAGAGTAGACTTCCTGATTGTAGAACGGTCACAGGGTCTGCTGAATGTAAATCGATTGCATGAAGGGGCTCTTTAAGGATCAGTGGTGGGGATTGATGTGAACGCTCTGTGTTTGGATCATGAGTTCAGTTTAATGTGAACCCTCTCAGCTGACATGACGTGTGATCTGGGGACAGCGGATAACACAATGGCCGCTTCTGTTTTAGCCTGTGGGAAGAAGGCAATTAGAGTGACAGGTGTTCAGCGACGTGCAGAACAGTCTTTGTGCTGCAAAGCTGTGTACGTCTGGAGACAGTCCATAGCCAGATAGCAGCACCCTCTGCTCCGCACACAATACACCTTATTTCCTAACAAAGAGCAAATGTGCCCAGAAATAGAATTCATTTTATTGTCTGATGACATCTATACAGTCTAATTACCTGGAGATGGATTTACGTACAGACAAAGCAGACAGGAGGGGAGGGAGGGTGCAGCATATCGGCCACTTGTTGCATATTTATTTTGTTTACTTCCCTTAAAAAAAAAAAAAAAAAAAAGAGCTGGCCTATTGGGGCTCATCCACCATGTCCGATGAGTTGCAATGATCTGCAAACATTAACCCAAGCTCAGGGCGGGGTACACTGCACAACTTTTATGGTGTGGTGCATAGAGTTGAATTTGTCTTGGCAGATTTTATTTTTAACTTTTAAAAAGTAAATGTCATGGCTGAGAGTAAGGGAGGTCCGTTGTCTAATAATATATTTGTATGTTAGAAAAGCCACTTTTGTGCACCTCTCTGATTTTGGTATTGCTTTTTTGTTTTTGTAGACAAGGCTTACCGGTTTAAATGTAAGCTCCACCCATATTCCTTCCGCATTTCTCAGTGAGATTAACCAATGAGGATATGGGATGGTGGATGCATGGGACATAGTCTAAAAGCCAGGGAAGTCAAGTCCTTAGTAACAGAGTGAAACCATATTCAGAGGGGCACTCAAAACAGGCTTATGTTAGATGAACAGAGGTAATACTAGGCAGTTTGCAGCACTTGTTTTCAGGCATGCTTGCTTTAAAAGGTTTTAAATGGCTGACAGCTTCTGTTTCTGTATCTATTTTCTTATACCTTAAGGGCTGGTTCACACCACAAAAACATACTCCAGATCCGTTTCCGGATGCATTTCTGCATGCTCCTTTTTGGTGCGTTCCGATGCATTTTTTGATGCATTTCCGGATGCATTCCAGATGCTTTTTTTTTCTTTTTTTTTCCTGTATTTTTTTTCACTGTTCTGGAGTCCGGTGCATTTTTCATGCATTCCAGTGTGTTTTTGATGCCTTTTAGACCCCTTTCACACTGGGGCGTTTTTCAGGCGTTTTTCAGACGCTTTAGGGTAAAAAAAAGCACCTGTAATGGGCTTGAAAATAGCCTCATCTGCAATCCCAATGTGAAAGCCCGAGTGCTTTCACACTGAGGCGCTGCGCTGGCAGGGTGTCAAAAAAAGTCCAGCTTCCTTGCAGTGATTTTGGAGTGGTGAATACACCTTCCCATTAAAATCATTGGCACTTTTAACCCTTTATTTGGCCACTGGGGGGCTTAAAAGCACCCCGCTAGCGATAGAAAAATGCTGATAAAGCACCACTAGTTTAAGCAGCGCTTTACCAGGGAGCAGGCAGTGTGAAAGGGCTCTTAAAGCACTTGGGCTTTCACATTGGGATTGCAGATGAGGCTTCTTTCAAGTGCTTTACAGTCGCTTATTTTAACGCTAAAGCACCTGAAAAATGCCCAGTGTGAAAGGGGTCTTACCGTGTTCCAGTTCTGGAACTGAAAAGTCCCGTAACTGACTGCACTATTGTGTTGCTACCATCCCCTCTGTTATAATAAATGATGTGCCCCATTGTATGCAGTTTCTAAAAAATCCAAGGCTAAATACCTTATTTTATAGAACCGATTGGCGCTCATGTGTCCGGCGGTCTCTCTCCTCTCTCGAGCTGACAGGAAAGTGGGCGTGGCCAAGAACCCCCCCCCGCGCTGATGTCAGCCAAGAGGAGGAGAGAGTGAGAGAGTGAGAGAGAGAGAGAGACGGATGGTCACGTGACCATATAAAATAAGGTATAGGCGGATAGAAAATGCATACAGTGGGGCACATCATTTATCAGCATCATTTATTATAACAGACAGGATTGTAAAAACAAAATAATCTTATGATACCAGCAGAAAGGGGGGGCCTGGTACGAGCTGGCAGGAAGGCAGGGGAGGGGGGAGGAAGAAACAGGAGAAAAGCGGAGAGCAGAGAGCAGGGCTGTGGGTAATGGAGGTACGGGTAAACTGACCACAGTTGTCAGGGCTCAGCAGCCTTGATATACTGTGGTCAGTTTACAAAGGGGATGGTATAGCCAGGCAGGATCAGCCAGGTAATTCAGGTGATAGAAGGGGCCAAATTACACAGCATAAGCACTGTGCTGTATAACATGCTTTAAGTGAACAGGATCCAATTATTTTTTTTTTTTTTTAGGTTAACAAACGCTTTAAATTCACAACTGAAACAAAAAATTTGGAGATTTATATTAATGGTAAATGGCTGTTAAGCCAGTCTGGAGACCCTGCCAGACAAAGTAGCCATGTCCTCGACCTCTGCCATGGACTACATTGCAGTTGAGTGATAAGTCTGATCCCGGACAAACCCCCAACCTGTGGTTAGCCCATATATGGTCATACCTGTGCTCTTCCCTCCTGCAAGCATGTTTTAAATGCTTTTAAATCCCCTACATGTACATTTTGTGCTGCTGTGCAGAGGATTACAGGTAGTTATCAGAACATATTCATGTGTTCATACACGTTCTATGGAAAATACATACATTTTTTATTGAAAATCAAAACTCAGTAAACTTATATACATTTTCCAAAAATTTTAGCTTTAACATGATGACTTTTGTGTTTTTTGCAGACATGTCCCAACACATCTCAGGAAATATCACATCTAACTGTTATGTTGGCTCCCACAGCCACGTAAACAGACGGCAACAGTCCCTTCTCAGCTTTGATACCTCCAACCTCAGGTATGTCCTCACTTAAGAAGAACTCATCACATCATTGCTATAGGGAATCCCTAATGGAAGTCGATATTCTCCATCTTCTGGGCTGTACTGATTCTCTTGCTGTTGTCTTCTGTACAATGACTAGGAATGGTTATGTGGCCAGACTTCTCTCTCAGGCTTCTCACACAGGCATTTTGATTTTTCACGAATTTCTCTTTTAAGGACTACTTTTTAGAGTTAAACAAGTCAAAAAACATCTAATGCCATCAAAGAAACTATGGAGTAGGGCTGAAGTCCAGATGCCTACTTTGTATAAATCTAGGCTTGAAATAATAGCCACTGCCGGATTAAGCAAAATGCTTACAGGGTTTCAAGAACAAACCTATGCCTCTGGTCACAGCATTCTCCTGTGCTATACAGGAATACCTGGCCTGCATATTCACAGGGTTTAGGTGATAGTCTACAAAGTATCATAGTTACTAGCTATAAAGGAGAGGCCTGGATGTATAGCAATACCTGGATGTAAAATTAAAACCTACAAGAGGCTTCCTGTTCTGTATTATTATTATTATTATACAGGATTTATATAGCGCCAACAGTTTGCGCAGTGCTTTACAATATACAGTTACGATACAATTCAATACAGGAGTAATCAGAGAGCCCGGCTCGTTAGAGCTTACAATCTAGAAGGGAGGGTCAAGTGAAACAAAAGGTAATGACTGTGGGAGATGAGCTGATGGAGAAAATTGAAATAAGGTTGTTAGGTGTGGGTAGGATAGGCTTCTCTGAAGAGGAGGGTTTTCAGGGGTCGTCTAAAAGCTAATAGACTAGAAGATAATCGGACAGATTGGGGTAAGGAGTGCCATAGAATTGGAGAGGCTCTGGAAAAGTCCTAGAGGCAAGCATGGGAGGAGGTCAGAGCAGGGGGTCTTGAGAGGAAAGAAGAGAACACTTGGGTTGGTCTTTTGAGACTAGGCGAGTGATATAGCTGGGGGCTAAGTTGTGGATGGCCTTGTAAATTGTTCTTAGTATTTTGAATTTAATTTGTTGGGTGAGCGGAAGCCAGTGGAGGGATTGACAGAGAGGAGTAGCAGACACAGAGCGATTGGTAAGGTGGATGAGTCTGGCAGCAGCATTCATGATAGATTAAAAAGGGGATAGACTATGTAGAGGTAAGCCAACAAGAAGGGAGTTGCAGCAGTCGAGGTGAGAGATGACCAGCGAGTGAATTAAGAGCTTTGTTGTGTCATTGGTTATAAAGGGGTGTATTTTCGAGATGTTGCAGAGGTTGAGGTGGCAGCATTTGGACAGTAATTGAACACGGGGCTTAAGGTAGAGTTCAGAGTCCAGGACTACACCTAGGAGCTAGGCATGCAGGGATGGGCTTATAGTTGTGCCATCGATTTTGACAGAGAGATCAGAGGGAGGGGCACGTGGGGGAGGAAAAATTATACGTTTGGTTTTGGATAGATTGAGTTTGAGAAATTGGTGTGGCATCCAGACTGATATATCTGTTAGTAAATTAGTGATACGTGAGGAGACGGAGGGAGTGAGATGAGGGGTAGAAAAATAGATTTGTGTGTTGTCAGCATAGAGTTGGTATTGGAAGCCATGGGAGGCTATCAGCTGACCCAGGGAGGAGGTGTACATTAAAAATAGGAGAGGCCCAAGAACAGAACCTTGGGGGACCGCAACAGAGAAAGCAAGAGGAGAGGAGAGGAGGAAGTAGAATTGTAAGTAACGCTAAAGGTGCGTTTGGATAAGTAGGAAGAGAACCATCAAAAGAGTACAGTCACAGAGACCAAAGGCGTAGAGTTTTTTGAGGCGGAGGTATGGTCAACCATATCAAAGGTAGTAGAAAGGTTTAGTAATAGGAGTGCAGAATAGTGTCCATTGGTTTTGGTCGTTAGTAGATTGTTTGTTCATTTTAGGAGAGCAGTTTCTGTGGAGTGTTGAGGACGAAATCCAGACTGAAGGGGATCAAAAAGGCTATTCTCAGCAAGGGGGTCGCTCAGTCGGTTGTAGACCAGACGTTCAAGGAGTTTGGATAAAAAAGGGACTGTAGGACTGCATTTAAATATCAAACTGTTGAATTTGGTCTTGCAGAGATGCCTCTACTTATGCAAAAAGTATAACTAGGATGCATTATTGGAGGCAGCATGTTTTTGTACACGGGCTATTATTTAACATTACTGACCACTAAACAACAGAGTTGGCTTAGGCTGGCCATACATGTTCAATTCTCTTGCACAATTTTCTTTGAGATTTACGGTACCTTAAACTATGTAGTGCAAGGACCTGCCTAATTGAATAAAATGTCTCCATGTCTTCTCGTGTGGAAAGTGAAGAGGTTACTCACAATTTCTGAGCATGCGTAATCTTGCTCTTACAATTTTTTCTTATGAAAACTGTACTAATGAAATGAAAATCGGACTTTGAGTTCACATCCGACAAAAATTTTATAGTCAGCACATCCATCTTTTGTCTGGCAAAAAAGTGAAATCAGCTGTCGAAAGCACCATACTAATCGATCCGAAAATCGGTAGACAGCTCATCGTACAAATTTTTCCATACGATTTTCATATCATGTGTACGGGCCTTTACTCTAACTACAAAAAGTCTTGTTATTTTTCTGAGTAGTCTTTGCATCCCTGTCTCTGCAGTTATTTTTTTGTGCTCAGAGAGAACAAGACAAGGACAAAAAACAAAACAAAAACATTTGCCTCTTTATGACTGTTTTGTCCTAAGCAAAGGCCTACGTGACCAGTGGTAAATATAGTCATGTGATGTGTTTACCGCTCTTCTTCCCTAGACAGTGGGAGGGGTCTAAATGTTGCAAAGAATGTTAAAATTACATGGTACCCTTTCCAGCAGATTTTCCTTGTAGGCCCATTATGAATTGATGAGGTACCCCCAAGTCACGATCTTCGGGCTTACAGGCTTTGGGTTGAATGACACTGTTTTCAATGAAGTTACAAGGACCCATGATCTCACAATTTCTTCCCTTTACAGTTCTGCTGTGCAGATCGGTCAAAGGTTGGCAGTGATCGGCGATGAATTCAACAGAGCATACGAAGCAAGGATCCCAAACAAGATGGCGCACATTATTCGTGAATCAATGTACGTAAGGCCCTGTTTACAAGCACCGTGTGGTATCAGTGTCTGTAGACAGGTCCATGTTACTGTTTACTTTGGCTGCGCAGTGTTTGTTTTAGAAAGAGATTTTGATTTTATGGCTTCGATGGTGGCGTTGAGTCCCGTTACAAAGGTCAGCCCATGAAATTCATAACAAAACAATACTAATAATCCGTTTTATGTTTAACACCAAACTGTCAGCCCTTTTTAGACTTTTTAAAGCAGAAGTGCTGCCTAAGGGCTGTAATTTTTTTATTGGGAAGAAATCTCTTTGTTGTGCACCCCTCTGAAACTAGTGCCACATTTTTCAGACTTTCCTATCTTTAAGGTTAAAGCTGAACTCCAAGTATGTTCTTAATTGCATACTTACACTGGTCCATATTGGACCAATGTAAGTATGCATATCTCACACCTGAGGGACCGCTTCTACAATGATGCTGTTTCTACAGTGATCACCACACAATTTTCCAGGGCCTGTGCTGTGTTGCTGCCCTCTGCATACTGACCACAGGGAGTCGCTTGCTGGACCAATGCAATTATGCAATTGAGATTATACCTGCTGGAGTTCAGCTTTAGGCCCCATGCATGCGGGTACAGTATATCTGCATTAATAATGCCTAGAGTTAAAAAAAATGTTTTCCCATGGCTGGGAGAGCTGTAGGTAGGGGGTACAGCCTGTCATAGAAGTGAATGGAGGAATTGTCTTTGAAGATTCTGGTCTATGTTGTTATGATTCCATCACACAGTTTCTGCAGATTTTTCAGTTTTACATTTGCTCTGATTCCAAAATATTGCCTTTAGATCTGGTGACTGGTCTACCATCTGTGCCCCTTAAAGTGTTACTAAACCCACAACAGTAAAATCAGTCTGTATATGCAGTAAAGCATGCTTGTTATACTCACTGTGGAACTTAAGGGGTTAATTCTCTCTTCTCTGATCCTCTTCTTCTTTTACTGTCCCAATCCATCTGTTGATAGAACAGAACCCTTGGAGGCACTCTGCACATGCTCAGTTTGCTGTGTATTGCTAGGGAGGTGCATGTAATCAGCACAGGGCCAATTAGCACTCTCCAGACAGAGGGTCAAGAGTCATGCAGCCTCATAGGACAGTTAGAGAAACAAGCAAACAAGCGTTAACAAGTGCTCGGCTGGACACTGATAGAAGTCACAAGAAGACTTCTATATACTGCTGATGAGAAAAAGTATTTAGCAGTATTTGCTAAAGTAATTTGCATTTCCATGTTCTGTGTACTGTGGGAGAACAGATATAGTGAATGCAGGGTCCTGGGTTTAGTAACACTTTAACATGGAGATTTATCAGACCAGGCTAAATTTTTCCAGCCTTCAGCAGTTTTGTTGGGCTTCTGTCCATTGCAGCCTCAGCTTTCTGCTCTTGGTGTCTAGAGAGTGGGCCTGCCATGGTCTTCTGCTGTTGTAGCACAACCATTTTAAAGTTCCTTGTGTTGCACATTCTGAGATGTACTGCTCACCATAGTTGTAGAGCAGGGGTCTCAAACTGACGGCCCTCCAGCTGTTGCAAAACTACAAATCCCATCATGCCTCTGCCTGTGGGAATCATGCTTGTAACTGTCAGCCTTGCAATGCCTCATGGGACTTGTAGTTTTGCAACAGCTGGAGGGCCGCCAGTTTGAGACCCCTGTTGTAGAGGATGGTGATCTGAGCTCCCATAGCAACATGTCCTCTTCAACCAGTCTGGCCATTCACCTCTGATCCCTGTTATCAACAAGATCAGCAGTTACAGAAAAATTTAAAACCATAGTCTAGGTATGATCATTATTGCATTTTTACACTGGGAAATATAAATATGCATATCTCATACCTGATGGGCTGCTGTGGAAGGTGAAAATTGCTGTAGTATTCAGCATACTACAGTGGTTGCTGAAATTTTCCAGGTTCTATGCCAAGCAGCTGCCTTTCTGCATAGTTACCACAGGGGTCACACGTTGGGCATTGCTGCCATTCACAGAACTTATTTTTTTAAGTGAATACATTCTTTGATTGGACGATGTAGAGAGAGGAAGGGTGGTGTCATCATAATCTCTACCTCAACCAATCAGAGAATGAGAATAAAAATTCAAGGCACAAGACCCAGAAGATTTTGGTGATCACTGTAATAGCAACAACTACTACTGTGATTGTCACCTTCCACAGTGGTCCTTATATATGAGCTATACATACTTACATTGGTCCAAGCTGGACTGATGTATATGTGCAATAAAGATCATACCTAGACTTCATCTTTTAGCCAGCTAGTCTGGAAGCAGCAATAATGGCACATTCAAAATTACAGAGATCACATTTTTTCTATTTCCCTATTCTATTGTTTGATGTGAACTTTGGTGACTACTGGTTTTATGTGCATTTTTTAGCCATTGGCTGTCACTGAATGTCACCATGCTTCTGTGTGAACAAAGTAAAAAAAAAAAAAAAAATTGCAAAATGCTGTACTATACCATATGGGTCAGTGTGAACAAGCCCTAAAATTAGGTCTAATTTAAAGTGATATTAAACTCTCAGTATTTAAAGTACTTCCAACAGCTGATTTATTCACCAAGTATGCAGCTTCTTTCTCTTCTAAAACTTACCTATGTTCCAGTTTATGCTGGTGCCATGACCATGGTGGCTCCTATGACATCCTATAGAGCCACCCTTGCATACAGGTACTAGAGTTGTGTCATTTTACAATGTGAGCATCAATAGAAACACACATCCCTGTAGTCTAGGATACCGCGCTCCTCCATTCTCCAAGCTAACAGCCTGACTGGAGACTGCACTGTCCACTGTCAGCTCTTTCCTGTGAAGACCAGAATTTCAGGGAAGCAGCACTGAGAGTTTAGGAGTCAGCAGCTTTAAAAGTTATAAACTGCTGGAGTAAGAATTTTAACAGTTTAATGGGAAGTGTTTAATTTATTGTGCTCAATAAATTATTGTAATTTATTGTGTTAAACTAAAAAACGCTGAGGGTTTAATATTACTTTAAGCATATAGCTGAATTAAATGTAGCTTTATATGAGGCGCCGTTGTGATTCTACGCTTTAACCAGCGAAAGTAGCCAAATGGAAACACATTAGTTGGAAGATAACTCTATTTACTCACTGCTTTTATTCCCTGTAGTTACACTTGTGGTCTATATTATTTCTATTGCAAAATATTTGCTCTTGCTGTTGCTACGTTCATGAATCGCTGTTTTACATAACCTGCAATTCGCTGCCATAAAAGTAAACAAAAGTTTATTAACCACTTCAGCCCCGGAAGCTTTGGCTGCTGAATGACCAGGCCATATTTTGAGATACGGCACTGCGCCGCTTTAACTGACAATTGCGCTGTCATGCGGCGCTGCACCCAAACAAAATTGACGTAATTTTTTCCCAAAAATAAAGTTTTCTTTTGGTGCTATTTGATCATCTCTGCAGTTTTTATTTTTTGCACAATAAACAAAACAAGAGCGACAATTCAAATTTTTTCCTCAGTTCAGGCCGATATGTATTCTTCTACATATTTTTAGTAATGAAAATCACAATAAGCGTATATTGATTGGTTTGTGCAAAAGTTATAGCATCTACAAAATAGGGGATAGATTTATAGCATTTTTATTATTATTATTATTTTTTTACTAGTAATGGCAGGTATCTGTGATTTTTATGGCGGACACATCAGACACTTTTGACACATTTTTGGGACCATTGCCATTTATACAGCGATCAGTGCTATAAAAATGCACTGATTACTGTAAAAATGTCACTGGCAGGGGAGGGGTTAACATTAGGGGGCGATCAAGGGGTTAATTGTGTTCCCTGTGTGTGTTGCTAACTGTAGGGGGAAGGGAATGACCTAGAGAAAACTACAGATCATGGTTCCTAGCTATTAGGAACTAACAATCTGTCTCTCCTCAAAGAACAGAACAGGGATTTGTGTGTTTACACACACACACACACGTCCCTGTTCTACCTATCGCGACCGTCGACCACGAGCATCGGCACCCCCGCAGTGCAGCGGGCACGCGTGCCTGCTATCCCACTTAAAGGAGCCAACGTATAGCTATGACGGCTCATGGGATCATGATGACTTGCTAAAGCTCATGAAAAATGGACGGTCACTGTGCTACTATCTCAATCTACCATTTTGGTGTGCAGGTAGAAAAATTCACTTTTACTTTCTTCTGATACTCAGACATATTGCAGTGTGAATGAAACACTAATTCAGAATAGTCAGAATAATTGATATATACATCCGTGGCCAAAAGTTTTGAGAATAACACATAATATTAATTTTGACAAGGTCTGCTGCCTCAGGTTTTTATGATGGCAATTTGCATATACTCCAGAATGTTATGAAGAGTGACCAGATGAATTGCAATTAATTGCAACATCCCTCTTTGCCATGAAAATTAACTTAATCCCATAAAAAACCTTTCTACTGCATCCGTGAAGAAAGCTTCAAGGCTCACAAAAATGTCCAGCGACTACTAGGACCATCTCCTACAGCTGATTCAGCTTCAGGATTGGGGAACCACCAGTGCAGAGCTTGCTCAGGAATGGTAGCAGGCAAGTGTGAGTTCATCTGCATGCACAGTGAGGCAAAGACTTTTGTCAAGTCTGGTGTCAAGAAGGGCAATAAAGAAGCCACTTCTCTCCAGGAAAAACATCAGGTACAGACTGATATTCTGCAAAATGTACAAGGATTGGACTGCAGAGGACTGGGGTAAAATCATTTTCTCTAATGAACCGCCTTTCCAATTATTTGGGGAATCTGGAAAAAACCTTGTCTGGAGAAGTAAAGGTGAGCACTACCATCAGTCCTGTGTAGTGCCAACAATAAAGCATCCTGAGACCATTAACGTGTGGGGTTGCTGCAGCCAAGGGAGTGGGCTCACTCACAATTTTACCTAAGAACACAGCCATGATTAAGTAATGGTATAAAAACATCCTCCGAGAGCAACTTCTCCCAACCATCCAAGAACAGTTTATTGATGAAACAATGCCTTTTCCAGCATGATGGAGCACCTTGGCATAAGGTAAAAGTGATAACTAAGTGGCTTGGTGAACAAAACATCAAAATTTTGGGTCCATGGCCAGCAAACTCTGCAGACCTTAATCTCATTGAGAACTTGTGAACAAAAAAATACCCCACAAATTCTTACAAACTCCAAGCATTGATTATGCCAGAATGGACTGCCATCACTGAGGATGTTGCCGTTAAGCTGATTAATAGCATGCCAGGGCGCATCACAGAGGTCTTGAAAAAGAAGGGTCAACATTGCAAATACTGACTCTTTGCATAAACTTAAAGTCATTGTCAATAAAAGCCTTTGACATTTATGAAATGTGTGTAATTGTACTTTAGTATACCATAGGAACATCTGACAAAAAGATCTAAAAACACTGAAGGAGCAGACTTTGTGAAAATTAATATTTGTGTCAAAACTTTTGGCCGCGGCTGTACATCTCACTTGCTTTGGGAGTGATTTGTATTTCTGTAGACTTGCATATCAATGAATTCTGAATTATCTTGGATATATCTCACACTGAAATCATCATCACAGCCCAAAGCCTACTGACAAATACCCTAAACATGATCCATCTTTTATGAATAAGGAGCCTCTATGAGCTTTAGATGGCAGATTTCAGTAGCTATTTATTGTTTATTTTATGAACATATCTTTATCTTTCACAGGAGAATCTTCAGCACTTGCCAAGCTTTTGTCCTGAATGTTTTAAGAAGTGTTAAGAATCTTACAAGCCGTGTGGATCATGGTGTGACCCCAGCTCCTGGTAGAACAAGCCTGGTACTGTATTTAAATAGTCTTCCTATTTATTAAACACATATATTTAAAATTACCCAATGAATCAACCCAAAAGTGTTATTTTAGTTATTTGGGAAGCCTGTTGGGGTGAGTCGGCCTATAGTTCTTTATATCTCTTTGATACTCCAAAAATGAACTCTCCCTGCCATGATACCTGATTCCTGTTTTATGACCACCTGGGAGTTTTTGGTGTTCCAGATCTTTTGGTTATGCTCCCCATGATATAAAATAAATAAAAAACCAGCAAGGATGGTGAAAACCCATCATAATGGGCACAGCAGGTGTGCAGCCCCAGGAACAGTGAACCCCTCATAATGGACACAGCATGTATGAAGACCCCCAGAACACAAAACAGAGATGGTGGGAATCCCTCATAATAAGCATAGAAGGTGTACAGACCAATGAACTCTGCACTGGGATTGTGCAAACCCATAATAATGGGTACAGCAGGGGTTTAGACCAAGGACAACTCAATGCATATGATTCTCAAGTATAATATAAGAGCAAACATAAAAAAATGGTACAATTAAAAATTGTATAGTTTGTATAATACTTATGATCTACATTTGGTAGAGCGACAGCGAGTTCTCAATAACTTCCTCCTATGTTTGGGTTTCACAAGCAATACTGATACAGAGAGGTATTTGTGTTTGCTCTCACCCTGCACAACAGGCAGGACTGGAAAGCCCCACAATGACTCAGCTATCAAATATCACCATATAGACACCACAGATACTGTGTGCTGATACTTGAACTAAGTTTATTGGTTCAAACAGTATGTTTATGCCAAGGTCACTGTGTGTGTGTGTGTGTGTGTGTCCACAAGTATTTAATTATCCCGCCTAAGGTTAACGTGGCAACTTGCTGATAGTACATATAATGAAGATTCCTTGAAGAGACCCTGTCACCAACTTAAAAAAAAATTGTATTTACCGTAATCGCAATGTGCCTTTGAACTTGGTAGAAAATTGAACTAATCCTGGAAGAGTCAATTTCTTGACATACCCCTCTCTACTTGCACGCTTTAGCCCTTTTACCTTCTGGGAGTGTCTAATTACTCTGTGCTGGCCCAGCTCCTCTGCCCTTCACCTCTGTACATAACCTTTCATGCAGCAGCCAGGGGAGGAGCAAAGGGGAATGCTATAGAGTTATAGATCTATATCTGCTGGGGCTGCTGACATCACATCCAAGATGGTGGTATCCAGCAGCAGTCTCCGGGTTTTGGGATATCTATGCAAGGGAGGCTTTTACAGGCTAGTAACATGACTAAAATATATTAAAGTGGTTGTAAACCCTTACATATACCCAGCGAAGTGACTAACCTCAGGTGATACACAGATATTAAACAAATCCTCCTATTTAAGTTGTGTTTGTTTATCTGCAGTCATTTCTTCTCTATAGCCTTTCAGAGTGCTGAATTTATAAAGCCTGCTTGAGCTTCCAGAAATCAAGCGGTGGGGATCCAAGGTTACATAATACAGAGCTCAGTGGCAAGCCCCCACCCCCCCTCACACAGCAACAGAGCTGAGGCTGTCAATCAGAAGCTGTGTGCTAAAGCTCCCACCCCTGTCACTTTTGACACTTTTTTTTTATAGACGGATATGCTTTGTTCATCATTATGTCTGAGGTTTACAACCACTTTAAAGTGGTTGTAAACCCTTACAAACCACTTTGACCTACAGGTAAGCTTACCTGTAGGTCCAAGAAACCTATACGGTTTAGGAGAAATTTACCAAAAGACAGGCACCGTTGTCTACGGCGCATGCTCCGTAGACAGCGGCGCGCAGGCGCACTGAGCAGGCTGCAGATCACTGCGATATGCCGCTCGTGTCGGCTCCCGTGCGCATGCGCGGGAGTGACGTCATTGCGGCTCCGGCGAATCACAGTGCCAGAGCAGCGAGACCCGGAAGTCACTCCGGGATACATGGCAGCGGCAAAGATGAAGACGGAGGACCGCTTCAAGGGCTTCGTTCTCAGGTAAGTTATTCATAATGACATAGTATGCTATGCATACTAGCTCATTATGTCTTTGCCTTACAGGGTGTGTTTTTTGTTTTTTTGTTTTATATATTGCCTTTACTTCCTCTTTAAATGCACCTATAAATGTATGGGAAGATTTTTGGCAGCAACATTTCTTTAAAGTGAATTTATAGTCACTATAAAACTACTTAATAGACTTTGAACTCAGGTGCTTACAGGTGTTTCCATATACTATCAGAGCTAAACCCAAAAACACTGTTTTACATATACTGACCATCTCCTGTACTGCACTCAGGCCACTCTCTCCGGTGCTCACCAATTGGTCACCCATCATAAATTTGGCCTAAAAGTGAGGATTTCACAAGTGCATCCTCTTTCTTGGCTCTATGTTTGGGACACGCATAAAACTTCCTCCTGCCCATCGAACACCCTCCTCCTCTGCCTATACAGCATAATTCAATTAGTAAACGCGTGCCATTCGGCACATATCACCCATTAAGGTGTCAGCACATTTTTTTTCATTTCAACGAAAACTTTTGCCCTATGTCAAGAACGCTCCAAGCACAGCCATAATCTGCTTGCATTTTCCACCTCAGCTCCAAAGTCAAAGCTCTGGCATGCCTTCATACCTGCATAAAATACAGGTCCACCTTTCTGGCTGCTCAGGTCAACTCTATGCCGCACCTGCCCAGCTTTCCAATGCTCTGCCAGACAGCAAGGACTACAGGGGGAAAATGTTAAATTTAACAGATACAGTCTTAATAATTAGTTTAGGGATTGACCATATAAAGAAAATCTGGGCTTAGTAAGGGGCTGCTCTCCTTCTGAAGACTTGGTCCCTGGTTGTCATGCTGATCTGGTAGTTCCAGGCCTTTTTGAGTCACTGACCTGAACTGTACAGATTAGGAGCTCATACTTTAATCTAAAATATAAATTAAGCTTTGGCGCTAAAACCTTTTTGTGCACTGTGAATACTAAAATCATATATAAGTGTAAGATGATCTATTATCTCTGCTGGTGCTCTTGAGAATATTAAAACAAATTGCAGTGGAAACCTCTTAAAACCACTGTATACGTGATATTAAAATGCTAATAGATAATAGATCATCTTACACTTATATATGATTTTAGTATTCACAGTGCACAAAAAGGTTTTAGCGCCAAAGCTTAATTTATATTTTAGATTTCTAACCTATTCCTATTCTTAGGGACAGGTCTCAAGCACAGGCAGCTTTAACCCCTTTAGTTCATTCTATAATTTATTTTTAATTTATCTATATTTCACTATATTACATTATATATATATTCTTTTTTCCCCTTGCCTGTGTGGCGAACGGGTGGAATTTGTCCATAGCGCAATCTTATCTATCTTTTGCCATACTTTAATCTAATTTTTCTAATGTTCGCACATATTGCTTTAAGTATCTCAGAGAGTACTAAAGCCACACACAACAAATAAGCTATTAAAGTGGCGTTCCAGTTATAAAACAAATTTAACATTATTCAGCTGCATTAAATACAAATAACAACCGTTGGAAATGTAAAAAAATTTTTTTACTTACCTTTTCAGGTCTGTTACTAGGGGGTTCCTCGTAATCTGCCTCTTCCTCTCCAAGGTGCCTGACGTCATTTCCCTCGTCATCATTGTGATGGCAACGTCTGAAGTGTACTGCGCTGCGCCGTACATATGGCACATGCGCGAGAATGGGCGGTGCATGCTGATCTCTCAGCTGCACCAGAACCTGGAAGATGGTGTTTGTGGGCTTCACATGCCCACAAGCACTATGGGAACGGCCAGGAAATCAGCAATCCAGGGCCGATTCAGCACAAAAACGTGAGTGCTATAAATAAGTGTTTCAAACAAAAGATATTCATCCTAAAAAAAAAATGTTTTACCAGTGGGAACTCTGCTTTAAGCAAGCCCTCACTGACTGCTGTAGATGCAGCCACAGTGGTGCTGAGCTGCTAAACCATTGCCAGAAGGGGGAAGCAAATAGAGCTGGTAATCCTACTGACAGTTATTACATTGTATATTGTTATTTATAGAATCATACAAACCATTTTATTTCAGACACGTCTTTATAGTACACTATTGAACAAATGTTTCTCTTGCACACAGGTATACCGATCAGTACCAGGCAGGATCTGCCACATTCTTCTGTTTCTGGCTGCACTGGCTGCAGTTTGTGGGCTCCTTATCAAGCTGGGACTTGACAGCATAGGAAGATAATAAAGGCCAAGGCAGGACTCTGGTCAATGCGTGCCACCCCGGCGGTGCCATTCAAACTCTGAATCTCCTTTTTATATTTAACTTTTCATATAGTGCTGGGTCACTGAATGTTTTTTTTATGATAAATGTTTAAACTGGGTGGTTGCTAGCTAACTTCCTTTAAATTACTGTGTATGTGTTCTGCCATATTCAATATGGATGGTGTACTTGTATTTTGAAAGGTCGGCCTGGCTAAGTTTAATATTTCAGTTCTGGTGGATGCTGGCAGGACTAATAACCCATCAGGTTCTGATAGGGAAAAAAAATCACTGCACTATAGTTCCCATTACGGCCTGCCAATCATGGTCCTTATGAAAATGACTACTACTTCCTGTTGAACTTGTCATTGATTTTATATTACCAAGAATGCAGAAAGAAAAGTGAGACTCCATGGCAAGCATTGGGAGAGCTGGGAATTGTGGCAGAGAAAGATAACTGTTCCCTAAAAAGCACATAACTACACTGCAATGCCCCTATCTCTGCCCCATGAAGCATATAGCACACAGAAAAAATACATTGTGATTGGGTCAATACCCTTAAAAGCATTTAATAGCACTTATTGAAACCCAAAACGGCTAAAGACTGCAAATCGATGCGTTTTCTATCTAAAATTTTAAGCATGGGTGGACTAACTCTTTAAATAGGTCTGGTCACTTTTGAAAAAGGTTAGGTTGTGAAAAGTTCTAATATGTTTTTTCATGCCACAAAGCCAGTTCTCACTTCAGACTTTTTCCATGGCAACAACTGACCCAACTCAGCTAAGCCTACCATGTGCCTTACATGCCATTTCTCTCTGGAAACCTGTAGGGATAAAACACAGATGCTGCCATTGTTAAACTTTCTGAAAATTCTAGTTGCCTGGCCATCGTGCTGATCCTGTTGCTTTAAGGAATTAACGCCTAGACACATGTTAACGCTTTCTTCATTAAAGCATGTCAAGGCAAAAAATGTGCCTAATACAGAATAAAGAATACGAATTAAACTGTATTATATCCATTGGATCAGCAGGGCAGCCAGTTAACCAGCAATTTCAGAGAAGGAATAGTGAAGGGAAGCCAGACTTGTAGCTTTGTTAGGAGAGATGAGAATGGTGAGACAAGGAATAAGGCTCTTTTCACACTTGTGCGACTTGTCATGCAACTTTGGACAATAATTTAAAGTTGTTCCCCATGTTTTCCAATGATAACCATTCATATATGTGTGACTTAAAGTTGCAGCAACTTCAGAGTAGCTCATGCACTGCTTTGGTCCTACTTTCATGCAACTTGAGGGCCATAGACTTTAATAATCATTTCTCAAAAGTTTCATGAAAGTCATACCTGAATGTTATACAATGCAACAGTTGTCCATTAACACTGGTCAAAGACAAAATTATATCCAAGTTGCACCCATCCAAAGTTGCCTGAAAGTTGCACTCCAAAATCAGGTGCAACTTTGGAGTCGTACAAGTGTGAATAGCACCTAAATTGAACTCCCAGCGGTTGAAGATTAGGTCAGCTCATCCTATGAAAAGAAACCACATGCACTTCTGACCTGCTATAATGTATCAGAACAATTTACCATATACATCAAACTGATGTCAGGTAACTATTTAATAAGAGTTGGTAATGTTTATAGTAAGAGGGTTGTAAGACTGACAGTAAAACTCTGGCCACCAAAACAAATGGTGACCCCCCCTCTGCCAACATAATTTACAAAGCAGGGGTCCTGATGCACACATACAGTACAGGCAGGCATTGTGTGTTTTGTGGCAACATCCCTCCTATTCATTCTCTGGGGTTTTGTGTCATCATGCAATGTGGTTAGAACCATATGACCAATAAGTGGAACTCTATGCTGGCAAAAACATAAATTTTGTCTCCCCGCAGCATATGACGCATGTAATGCAAATTTTTCTAGGGGTTGGTATAATACAGGTACAATGTAGAGCCATTGGTGACCAGCAAGAAGAGAGGATTCAGGGGACCAGCCCTCACAGCAGCAACCAGCAGGGGGAATACTGCGGGACTGTGAATTAAGGCAATACTTTCTTTAACATACCACAGAAAAAATAGTAAATGTATTGTGATTCTGCTGAGGAGAGGAAGGGGCACATTGATTTTTTTTTTTTTAACTCAGCCAGAAGTTATGCCTTAAACTTCACAAAATAGTTGTTGGGATGGGTAAGGGGGCTTAGTGCCCGTGAGTGAAGGAATGCAGGACATCCTCTTCTCACTGTGACCTCCAACTGTCTTATGAATAATGAAATCAAATGTCTAATAAAGTGATTAACTGAATTGCTTTGATGGTCTAGAGGTGGTTTATTCTAAACAATTAACTACATATAATACAATCTCTTTATATATATGTGGATAAAATGACTATATGAAAATTAGCAGCTGACTCACACATTTAAAGCTTGTGCACTTAACGCCTACATAAACCCAAGAGCAAAAAAGTCTACTTGGGCTACTTTCACACTGACGCCCTTTACAGGCGCTATAGCGCTAAAAATAGCGCATGCAAAGTGCCTCTCCTGTCACTCCAGTGTGAAAGCCCCAGTGCTTTCTCACTGAAGCGGTGCGCTGGCAGGACGCTCAAAAAAGCCCTGCAAGCAGCTTCTTTGAGGCACTTTAGGAGCGGTGTATACAATTGAAATCAATGGGCAGCGGCGCTTTGTGGGCACTTTAAACCCTTTTTCGGGCTGCTAGCGGGGCGTTTTTAACCATTTACTATAAGGGATAAAAGCGCTCCGCTAGCAGCCTTTATCGCCAACGCCCAGCTCAGTGTGAAATTGCCCTTAAAGATGGTCCAGTTTCTTTTGATCAGCCAGAGGGCTGATTGGAAAAAACAAATGGATTCCCCCATCCACACAAGCGAGGTTGATGGAGAAGTGCTCCCCACTGTGCTATCCATGCACATGCTCCTGCATGCATGTCAAATTTTGACACATGGCTGTGTCCGTGCAGCCACTGCGTCTGCATCCACTTGTATAGGCCTCTTGCATGCAGCTCCACGGCGGATGCAGACGCAGAAAACAGCGCCTCAGAACGCATGATGGGTGTCAATGCCGTCTGAATGAGCCCTAATTATATAACGGGCCAAAAGTGAGCAAATAAAAAAGTTAAGCCTTGCACTCATTTAAATCATCACTGTCTCCAAACACGCACATATGTCCTACAATGGCTATGCCATTTGGAAATGGGAAATGTTCAGGCTGCTAATGCTAGCATCTCCTTTTGAAAATTCTAGTTCTCTGGTTGTCATGCTGATCCAATGGCCTTACCCAGCCTTTCTCAACCTTGGTAACCCTTGAAATAACTCTTTTTCAGGTAACCCCTGCTAATAATTGCTATATCTAAAACTAACAGTACTATAGTGTAATGGTCAGTTGAAAGATACCTCTGTAAACCTAGGGTCATTAGGAAGAATGCCCTCTTACAAATAGCTAAAAAGATCATTGCTGTCAGTAATTACGTATCTCAGAGTGGGGGGGGGGGGGTAAGGCAATTGCGCCCCCCGAAAATAATACCGACTCCAAGACTTTCTCCCTCCGCCACCTCACCAGATTTCATCATCTAAATGCAGCTGCAGGGACTTTGTTTTTGAGTCCTATCAGTTCATTTGGAGGGGCCCAGTGGCATCACTATGGGGGTTCAGATCGCGGTGACAGGCATCCCATTTATTTCTACTGAGACACACAGCTGCTACATCCCAATATGTCATGCGTGCGGATCCCAGAATGCATGCAGGGTGCATTCAGGGACCCGCACCAGCATGTCCTATTGGGCTATATCGGCTGTGTGTCTCCGTAGAAGTAAATGGGATGCATGTGACACTTTGAAACAGTTTTACTGTTTTAAACAAGGTTAGGACTGTATGATACGTTATATACAGTTCTGTAAGCAACACCTTATATTCTGGCAGTGCCTCCCCTCCCGAGACTACTCTGAATTCACCCCTGTATCAGAGGCTCTTTGCTCAAGGAACCCCTAGAAACCTCTGGAGAAATTCTGGTTAAGAATGGCTGGTCTAACCCTTCCTTCCTAAAAATATAATATATAGTGTATACTTTACAAACACTTCAAGCATGCTAGGCCTATCACACTTGCAGCCATACAGGCACGAGTGTTTTTTTTTTTGGTATGTTTCCACTTTAGATTATGTATAGGTTGTACAGTAAATGATGAGGTGAACCACGTATAAAACACACTACATACAGTATATTGCACATACAATAGCACTCATCACCGCAAGCCACACACGTGGGTAAGCCCCTGTTCTGCAGCGTGCAGGATGTGTGAAAAATACAGCACACCAAAGCTTGTAGGTTCCAGAGATGCTACAGGAAGGAAATCTTCCAAAGTGAGGGCAATTCCCCTCTAAGACAGTTGTCCCCAGTGGAAGCTTTTCTCTTACCTCCTGCTCTAGGGACAACCCTAAAGTTTTGATTTTTCTCCCAATTTTCTTCTCTGTGATAATGGTTATCAGTACACATAGAGAACGAGAAAAACAATTGACAAAGACAACAGTTTGTTTTTTCCCCACAGTTGCTTTCTGGATGAAAGCATCCAATGTCTGCCCTTTCTCTGGAGTACATCACGGGACACATGGTTTCTTCCTATTCATGACTACTTGGGTTACCCTACCACCTATAGGTGAAGGGACGCTGACCAAAAACAGGCTTCCCCACCCAAGCATAACATCACCCAGCACAGCATAGCCCCAAATTTGGGATGTACACCAAGAAAAAGATTTTACAAGTAAACAAAATTCCTAATTCCTCAATTGTACATCCCAAGACACAGGGTTTCTTTTAATTCATAGATACTCAGGAGGACATTCCAGAGTAATAAAACAGAGGGTTGAGCAACAACGGCATTAAACCCACACCCAAAAACAGAATAGGGAAAATCCCACTACAGAGCCTCCTGTAGGACCTCCTACACAAAACTAACATCCGCAGAGGCAGGGGCATCTACCTTGTAAAAGTTAGCAAACATGTGAACATAACACCAATTAGCAGCCTTACAAACCTCTAAGGCCTCGTACACACAATCGGACTTTCCGATTGGAAATGTTCGATGACAGTCTGTTGCCGGAAAATCCGACCTGTGTATGCTCCATCGGACAATTGTTGTCGGATTGTCCATGGACAAATGTTGGCTAGCAGGTTTTAAAATTTTCTGCGGACAAATGTGTGTTGTCGGATTTTTCAAGGACGAGCCAGAGGAGGTCGGTCTTGTAAACTAGCGCTCGTAATGGAGAATTAACATTCGTGACATGGCAAATTATGAAATCTCGAAATGCAGCGCACATTCTCTTCTTCTTTAATGGGATAATAATGAAGCTGCTTTGCTGGTGATACTGATGGAGTTATTGCAAACACATTTTTTAAAGGCTTTTTTTTTTTAGTTAGTGATATAAAGAATAATATTATAGGCAAGTTACCACAACACCATTATCCCGTAGTTTTTAAGATCAAAGATACAACTATGTTGGTGTCTCTTGTCAATTTTACATTGTATTTTTTAAAATGTAACTGCTTACTCCCAAACTGTCGTTTGAAGTAAAACACATAGCCAAGTAATATTCTCCACAATTTTTTTATTGTGCATTAAAAAAAGAAAACAAATAAAATTAGACATGCTATCTGCCAACAGAACTTAACCAAAAAGTGCATTCTATGCATCCAAAAATATACCAAATCAAATCATTATTCAACCAAAAATATGATGTCAAAGCAATAACTGCAAGGCCAATAACACGTTATCTCTTCCGATTCTGCAACATGTCTGGTTGACGAATGACCGTTCAGAAACAAACTGAAAAGCACAAACTGAGAAGCGTGAAATGAAAGACGCAAATTAACACTCACCAAACTTCTACTAACACGAAATTAGCAGAAAAAGGGTGGCGCTAAAGAGCTGAAATAACACATAGTACGTCTAGTACGTCACTACATTTGTAAATGTTGGCTAACAATTGTGTGGCCTTGTATATGCAAGACAAGTTTGGGCCAATGCCCTTCGGACAAAATTCCATGGTTTTTTTGGCCAGCAATCCAATCGTATGTACGAGGCTTTACAGGTTCAGAGAGGGCCTTAACTGGAAAGGTTAAATACCCTTGGTTAAATAAATAATGTAAAATGCTACTGGCCTGAGAATGAGTTGCCAAATCCACTGAGATAAAAGATTGGGAAAAAGCCTGTACATTACAAGGCCCTTCAGTCTGAACAAATGGAATCAGACTACAGAAATGAAAGACAGACAAATCATTCAAAGTTCTAAAACAGGGATAATGCAATTAGTAGACCTCCAGCAGTCCCATGAGGCATAGCAAGACTCTGACAGCCACAATCATGACACCCAGAGGCATGATGGGACTTGTAGTTTTGCAACAGCTGGAGGTCTGCTAATTGCTTATCCCTGTACTAAAATGTTGATTGGCAAGGTCCACTGCTCCACTGAACATGTTCCCTGAACCAACCAGTTCTTCAGAACACCTCCCCAGCCAATTAGGCTGGTATCTGTTGTTAGAACTTTCCAAGATGTTGGAAGAAAATATTTTCCTGCATCCAGCATTTGGGAAGAGGTCCACTTCTCCAGAGCCAACTTAGCCTTTGGATTCAG
This sequence comes from Lithobates pipiens, assembly GCF_037356315.1. Taxonomy (NCBI): domain Eukaryota; kingdom Metazoa; phylum Chordata; class Amphibia; order Anura; family Ranidae; genus Lithobates; species Lithobates pipiens. Next base: position 514,609,348 of record NW_027507903.1, on the reverse strand, counting down.
ATGCATAACGAGATCCAGAGACTGTGGACTCTTGTCCCAGCCCAACAGAATATTGAGCTGCAACTTCCTGGAGTGGAATTGGACATTCGGCATTGCACTGAAGGCAGAGACCCTATTCCCCAGCACCCAATGTATAAGACAAGTGCGTTTTTTTCTAGAGACCTCTGGGACTTCGTCTGAGCTTGGAAGGAAAGGTACCTGGAAGGGACATTTTGGACTGAGCCAAATCCAGCACTAGGCCCAAGTTTTCAAGACCAAGGTTGATTTCTGGGAGGAGCAGTGCCCAACCGAACTGCTTCAGGACCTGCCAAATTTGACAGATATTTTGACATCAAGGTCTGAGCAGATTGTTGCACAACTGCGGCACTTTCTCTCCTCTCTGCAGGAGCGATTTTGACTCCGGCAAACAATGTATTTTTATTACATGCAGCTGCAACATGCGGTCAGGGCATATTCTAACAGGACTCTGTGGACTTTATCCCCAACCCCCATTTTCCATTATATGGCTGAGGTGACCTATTTTAAGGGATTTATTTTGAGGTGCTATTCAATGCTATTATCTGTCTTCCTAGATGGATTTTCTTCGGGGGTGGTGAACAAGTGGGAGAGGGACGTAGGTACATTTGAGGAGGAACAGTGGGAGGAGGCCCCACAGGCTGTTCAGATATGCTCCCTCAATGTAGCACAACGCCTGACCCAGTTATACATTGTCCTGCGGGTAAATTTCACGACCGCAAGATTGTTCAGAATGGGGTGGGAGCAGACTCAGATGTTCTACAGACCATGGGGATCTAATCCATCTATTATGGTGATGTCCCAAGTTACATTTATATTGGACAGAAGTTCTGACTACTATTAAGAGTTTTTCGGGTTGACATCCCGATGGACCCTAAACCATGTATATTGTGAATTTTGGATGACCTCCCAGTTGAGGATAACCCAAAGCAGGCCATTGCCCGGCTCGCAAGCTCATTCTTCGACATTGGAAGGCAGCTGACCCTCCCACGGTGAAAGAATGGATAGCTCAGATGGTGGACACTATGCGGTTGGAGAAGTTGGAATATCTTTCAACACAGAGGATGCCCTGGTAAATTTGAGAAACTGTGGTCACCCTGGCTAGATATCCCTGGACTTTCACCAGTGGATTTGGACAGAATATTACTCTAATAACTTTGCTATAGAAACTTGAGTTATAGGGGTAACTGTTAGTGTGGAGTAGAGCTGCACGATTCTGGCCAAAATGAGAAACACAATTTTTTTTGCTTAGAATAAAAAGATCACGATTCTCGTGATGTAAAATCTTTCACATTATACAAAAAAATGGGCTAACTTTACTAGTTTTTTTTTTTTTCATTCATTAAAGTAATTTTTTCCAAAAAAATTGCATTTGAAAGACCTCTGCAAAATTCAGTGTGACATAAAATATTGCAACAACCACCATTTTATTCTTTAGGGTGTCTACTAAAAAAAATATATATATATATATATATATATATATATATATATATATATATATATATAATGTTTGGGGGTTCTAAGTAATTTTCTAAAAAAAAAAATATTTTAACTTGAAACCAACAAATGTCAGAAAAAGGTTTAGTGTTTAAGTGGTTAAACTTTTTTCACTTAGGGTCCGTTCACACAGGGGCAACACTACTTTCAACACGACTTTTGGAGGCAACTTGAACACAACCTGAACACGACTTGGGGCGACTTACAGCATGACTTTAAGTCGCCCCAGGCCAGGCGACTTTTGCCGCGGCAAATCAGAGAATGAGCTCTCAAGGGGAAACTCCATGCCAAAAATTTGGCGTGGGTTCCTCCTCCGAGAGCATACCAGGCCCTTAGGTCTGGTATGGATTTTAAGGGGAACCCCCTACGCCGAAAAGAACGGCGTGGGGGTCCCCCAAATCCATACCAGACCCTTATCCGAGCACGCTAGCGGCCGGCCAGGAAAGGGGGTGGGGACGAGCGAGCGCCCCCCTCCTGAGCCGTACCAGGCCGCGCACCCTCAACATGGGGGGGTGGCTTGGGGAAGGGGGGGGTCGCACGGCCCCCCCACCCCCAAAGCACCTTGTCCCCATGTTGATGACGACAAGGGCCTCTTCCCGACAACCCTGGCCGTTGGTTGTCGGGGTCTGCGGACGGGGGGGGGCTTAGCGGAATCCGGGAGCCCCCTTTAATAAGGGGGCCCCCGGATCCCGGCCCACCATCCTATGTGAGTGAGTATGGGGTACAACATACCCCTACCCATTCACCAATGAAAAAAAAGTACAAAAAAAACACAACACAGGGTTAAAATAGTTTAATGCACAGCTCTGGGGGTCTTCTGTCTTCGGGGGTCTTCTCGCCGGACTCCTCCGCTATCTTCTGCTAGCTCTTTTACTAGCGGAGGAGCCCGGCATTCTTCTTCGCCGCCGCCCTCTTCTTCCGACTTCGGGGGTCTTGTCCCCCTCTTCGGTTCTTCTTGCCGGGCCACCGCGCCTTCTTCTAGCTCTTTTACAAGCGGTGGTCCGGGGTTTTGTCGCCGCTGCCGTCTTCTGTTCTTCTCTTCTGGAGATGTTGAATCACCGCTGTCTCTGCTTACTATGACAGAACACGCGGCGTGCGGCGACTTATATAGGGACATCGCCGGATGATGTCCCCGCCCATTATGATGTCACAGTCCCAGAGGATTACATCAAAGTTATAATTCTTCTTGCAGAGGTGGACAGTAGGCTTCTGCTTGGAGCGCGAGGCCTGTGGCTGATGAAAGGATTGCTTAGCAGCAGTTGAAGAAGGCCCAAGCTTTGGGCTGCTTTCACACTGAGGTGCTTTGCAGGCGCTAAAGTTCTAAAAATAGCACCTGCAAAGCGCCCTGAAACAGCTGCTGCTGTGTCTCCAGTGTGAAAGCCAAGGGCTGTCACACTGGAGCGGTGCGCTTGCAGGGCAGTCAAAAAAGTCCTGCAAGCCGCATCTTTGGAGCGATGTGTTGACCGCTCCTAAAGCACACCTTTCCATTGAAAACAATGGGGCAGCGCTGCAAACAAGCCTGTAAAACGCCGCTGCAGCGGTTTTCAACCCTTTTTCGGCCGCATATATAAATATAGCACCGCTTTACCGCTATCGCCCGAAACGCCCCAGTGTGAAAGTAGCCCAAGACCTGTTTTTAACTTTTTTTTCAAAGACAACAGTGTGTTTTTTCCCAGTTACCTTCTGGGTGAAAACATTCAATGTTGATCCAAACAAAATGCCCTCAAAGAGCCACCACTCTAGACTAGCATGTCAGCCACATGAATCTCCTAATCTGGTTGAACAGAATGCTTGATCTTTAGAGTTGCCTAATAGAATCCTCCAAGGCATCCACAAAGAAGCTCAAGGTTCTCGGGAACTACTGCAGGTATTATTCAATGACAGGATCCCCAAGATCAGCTTTCCTGGATCAGAGCATATGTTTTCCCCACACTTTCAGTGCTTGCAAGTTGCAACCGTCCACAGCTTGCAGAACTGCATCTACCAAAGAGAAAGGCACCCTAAAAAGAGGGCATCAAGCCCCTTAAGCACAGTGTCCTTAAAGACCAGAACCTTTGTCCACCGGGATGTCATGGACCTGTTCAGGCAGGAAATAGCCTGATGATAAACTGAAGAACACCACGTTATTGAGAACCTTTACTCCATAGGGTACTGCTGAGCAAACCGATTTGGGATGGGCCAAATCAGCATACTTCGCTTTCTGCAAATAAGGATGCACAACAAAGGGTTTGGACATTTTTGGGTGTTGCCAGGATTCAGAGACTTAAGCCCCATACACACAGGTCGAATATTTCCAAAATCAGCTAGTACAGTAGATACCGGCCAACATTCAGCCCATGTGTACAGGTCCTTGTTTGATAGGAGCCGATCTCACGACTGGCTTCTGACGAACAAGCATGCCAATCGCTGCAAGCACTGGGGAGGTTTCCCTTGTCAGAACACAACAGCTCAGTGGGGATCGCTAGACTAACATTGCATCGTTAGTTCAGGACCTCTTTGCGAGCTCCTCGGATATTTTCCGTTTTCATTCATGTACCAGGCTTTAGAGTGTTTTGTTCTCTTTGACCCACAGATCAGTTGTTTTGTTTCCTTTGTATCATTTCATGTTGAAGATTAGATAATTTTTCAGTTAATTCTGTAACCTTACCCACTTGCTGAGCACTTAAACCCCATTCCCGGGCCAATTTTCAGCTTTCAGCTCTGTTGCACGGTCAGGCTACACTGTACCCAAATTAAATTTTTATAATTTTTTTTACACAGCTAGAGCTTTCTTTTGGTGGTATTTAATCACTACTACTGGGATTTTTATTTTTTTCTTAACAAAAAAAAGACCAAAAAATTTTGAAAAATTTGTTATAAAATTTTGCAAACAGGTAATTTTTCTCCTTCATTGATGTGTGCTGATGAGGCTGCACTGATAAGCTCTACCAATGGGCACTAATTGGTGGCACTGATTTGCAATGGTGGACACTGGCAGGTGGCACTGGTGGGCACAGAGGAGGTGGCTCTCCGTGTTTGGGACCGATGTCCCTCTGACATAAGCCAGAGGTCAGCTTTTTTTTTTTTTCCTCCTCACGTTATCAGCATGAGGAAAAAAAAAAAATTGCAGATTACCAGCTCTGGCTGATAGCTGATCATGTGGAAAGGGGGTCTGGATCGGCCCATCTTTAGGCTATAGCATGGGTACAAAGGGGTTAAACACAGGTTATTATATGAGCTTTATTAAACTGTTACTAAACCCAGGACCCCCTGCATTCACTATATCTGGTCTCCCACAGTACACAGAACATGGAAATGCAATAATTTTAGTAAATATAAACTGCTAAATTCCCATTTCTCATCAGCAGTATATAGCAATCTTATGATTTCTATCAGTGTCTGGTTAAAGCTTGTAGAAGGAGTTTTCATTTTCCTCTGACTGTCTTATGAGGGTACAGGACCCCTGACCCTCTGTCTGGACAGTGCTACTTGGCCCTGTGCTGAGCACATGCACCCTCCCAAGAAAAGAAGAACCCTCTAGCAATACACAACATTTGCAGAGTAACATCAAATGCTCTGTACTATCAGGAGATGGATCGAGGACAGTGGAAGAAGGGGAGGATTAGAGAAGACATGATCAAACAGCCTTTTTACACAATGCAGAGGATTAACCCCTTAGGTTCTACAGTAAGTATAACAAGCATGCTTTACTGCATATGCAGAATTATTTTACTCTTGTGGTTTAGTAACACTAACTATAATTTGTTCTTCAGTTGACAAAAGCCAGATTCATACTTCACTGATCTATTAATGCGCCCCTTACTAGAATTCCTGTTACCTGTGTTTGGTGCGATATAGTGCCATTCATTCATAATGGATGTGCATTGCAGCGTGATGCCAGAAACTGTACATGCATCATATTTTGCGCATTTCAGTGTGGTGGCAGTCCATTCATTTTTTTTTGGATAACGTGAGGAAGGGTTTCCTTTTTTTGGCATCTGTGTTCCCACTGGAGTGATCTCCTCTTACTTTCTGTCCCAGGTGGTACCAATTACCAAAATAAGAATATTTTCTCACAAAAATACAGACAGAAATAATTACCAGAGGCAGTTTTTAGCTTTCCCACTCTGATAGAAAACTATTTTTTGTTCCTGCTGGAGAGAGCCCCCTGTATTTTTTGTTCTAGCGAAAGGGGCACAAAGACAGCAAAAAAAAGTTGAAAACATACCAATTCTTTCCCCATCCTAAAAAAAGTTTTGATTGAACCTCCATTCTATTCCTTTGCGCCTCCATACAACAAGGACAGGTTTTAGGAGAGACTGCAGAACATCAGACACCAATCCAATCCCCAGACAGATTTAGGTCCAGTAGGTGGGACTTCAACCTTCCTAACTACCTACCTTACCACAAAATATACAATATTTCAAAGCTGAAAAATGGCAATTCTACACTTACTTTGCTCAGGCTAAATGGAAGTTTATTCTGTTATTAATAAAATGTAATTTTACTTTAATTGGACTCAGAAAAACGAACTTCCTCATTATCCTGTTTCCAGAAGTGAAACCAAATTGTGTTTATAAAACAAACACCAAAAGTGTGGCACAACCTCGCATCCGGATGGGTAAGATCAGAGATTGACGATAATAGTCATTACAGTAAACAGTTTTTCGTTTGGACAAGCCCAATGAGAGCCATTACACTATTAACAAGCCCTTCAGGTCCAAAACACATACCAAGTACTGGGGTTCCAGGTCTGTAGAAGTAATTTTACCCTAAAGAAACTCTTCATTGGGAAGCAAACCTGAAATAGCTGAGGGTAAAAAGTACATACCAGCAGCAGCCTTCCTTCTTCTCACGGACAAATCCTGGGTTGTTCTGATGCTTCCCGGCACAGTCCAGCTTGCCACTAAGCCCCATTCCCAGGGTCCTACTGACCCACCACTGGCCTAGCAAACAGTGCAGAAGGTAGGAGACATTCAAACTTCAAGAATACCAGGAAGTGCTAAAGCTTTGCCTGTCAGAACAATTTTTGGTAGCTCCTGTATTCCCATCACTGTAGGCTTCCCTGGAAATGTACCCAGCAAGTCCTATAAAGCTTGTAAGAAAACAGTACTTCTAAACTGCAGACAACTTGTGGTGCCTCTGAGTAGCTTTTTAAATCATTAATCCAAAGCTAGGGCCTGACCTAACCAATAAGGTTCTGGTAGAGGACTTATGAATGGCAGGGGATGGAGCATAGCTGCAAGAGTAGGGGCTTAGTACTCACTTATGTAGAAATCAAGATCCTAAGTTCAATATGTGCCTGGACTACGCATGTCAGAAGCAAGTATTGATTCAAATATTAATAGAGGTACTTTGTGCCTGCAGTATTGCTAGTTTAGACACCTTTTAGGTTGCAATACAGAATAAAACACTTTACACACAATGCACAACCCCCAAAACTGCCCCTCAAACCACAATATACTTCAAAACAGCAGCTCTTAATCACAATGTGCAACCAAATCCACACACATCACATGCATCAGTGATGTAATTATAGATTCAAAGAAAGTGAATAATAATAATAATAAGTGTGCAAAACATGGTATGTCAGGGGCATTATGGTAGTTTTGTGCAGCGTTTGTACTTGCGGAATGTGGAACTTGCGGAATGTCCATTTGTAGTTGGTTTATCCTTTTAATGATAAAAGCAGTATTAAGCTACGTGAGTTTTTTTTTCTGTTGAGCTTTGTCATTTGGGGGCGATGCTTTTTCTAACCTACCTATAGTTTGTAGTTCACAATTGTCAACGAGTGGGTTTCTACTGAATGAAGGTGCACAAGGAGCAGCACAAGGGCATTTTTCATCAATGTGAAAGAAGGGGGGAGTAGACTTGGCGCTATACCTTGAAGGCACCTATGATCATATTCTTAAAGTGAAATATCAATAAAATAAAATTCCATATGGAAGTGAGACAACTATATAAAAATGCAAAACCTATATAAAAAACTGCTGGATTCAGCAGGTGCCAAATATAAACGTGAATCAGGGAATATTAATTGGGTGATGGTAGAAAAAAACTTGAATCAGGAAAAATGTATTAAGTGGTAATGGAAGAAAAAAAAAAAAAAACACACACACCAATTAATTACTTATCGATCACTATACGTGCATCTAAATGTGTAAATATAAATATACACCTTAAAACTAGTGCTCAAGTGCACATGCCGTAGTTGTGAAAATGATCACTTAAGCATGCAATTAAATTATAATAATGTGAGACCAATTTATTTTCCAAAAGTGGTGATTAAATAAATAGTCCAACTGGAAATCAAACAAAAAGTCCAAAAAATTCTTATAGGTGACTTGGTGCAAGAGAAGGGTATTGCCACTTCTTAGAGAAAATCCCCCAGTGCGTGTATCCAAATAAAGTGTTGTTATTGCTCTCACCAGATACCCTGCCCCTGCAGGGGTAAACTCGCTGCCACAGTGTGAGCCCCTGTGCCGCTGCCTGGTGTCACTCTGGGAGGTCCGTATTTTGTCCGTTATGGGTACCTCATACAGATTTTAATAGAAAAGGACATCCATAGTGTAAACCGCTTCAAAATCAAGTTTATTAAAAGGAAATTCTCTCACGTGTCACTGTATAAAAATGCCCATATAATACAGCAGCCAGCAGCCGCTACGGTCCGAGGAGAGAGTGCGTCCTATGGCCACTCCCTACGCGTTTCATCAGCACGACATCTTCTGGAGCTGTATTAAGTAGAGGCAGCTCATACCCACCATTTCCCTGGTTTAACCCATAGCGCAATCTCATTTTTTTCTTCTTTCATTTTTCATCAATGCAACTGAAACTTTGATTATTGGAATTTTTACCAACTTTACAATATACTTATACCCTGTTGGATATATTTTTCACCTTATTCGGGTCTATTTTTGAATGTATAATTACGTAACCGTTAAATGCAATAATTTTGAGTTGGATAAGTTTGCTCTGCTCTTTTGTAGTATACTTTTGAGGTTCGGGGCAGGCTTCTCTTAAATCAATGTGTGTTTATGTGCTGCTCCCACTTAGCACATCACAACCAAAGAAAGAGCTTCCCTCTTATTACACCTTCAACGTTTTTGAGAACCACACTTTACATATTCCTCTTATTCAATTTGGTTGACTAAATTACAGGACCCACCCACCGCATGGAGCTGTGCCTGGCTGACCCGTTAGTGCAGCCTATTGTCAAACAGCCCCCAAAAAAAAGTGGCAAGTGCTGACTGACAAACATGGAACAAGAAAGCACGAAGCACACGTTATGTCCTCTATAAAGATCATTTTGCATTTTTCTCTGGAAAATCTGCTATTTTACATGAAAACAGAACTATAGAGCCACAAAAATCAATAAGTCGTCCCAAAGTTAGTCCACCTCTAAATCTTTTTCAAATACATCCACTTGCGTATATGACCTCCATGCTTTTAGGTTACAAGTTTTTAATATTGTTCCCATTTGCTGTCCTGGTCCCAGTTCAAAAGTCTGTGGAAAGTCCTTTCCTTTCTTTCTTTCATAGATGGTGTGCATGATCTGCTCCCATTTCACAGGGGATACCAGCTGTTTGGCAAGGAGATGCTCAATGGTTGCGCCTTCCCTGTACTTCCTTCCATCAACATTACAGTAAACATTAATTAGAGGTCTCTTGAATGTCAAACCCTTCAGTGCTTCTGCCAGAGGTTCCACAGCAGGTTTCATTAAACGGGTGTGAAAGGCGCCGCTTACGGGTAGCAGCTTAGTCCGAAAAAAGTTATGTTTGCGGGAATTGTTCTGAAGGAACTGAATAGCCTGGAACACATAAGAAACGTTACAGTTTATTTCACTGATAACCTTCTGAAAGACTAAACCTGAAAACAAAAATATTATATATTTCAACTTACCAGTGCTTAGATGTGGTGACTGTATATATTTTTGAGTCATTTGCTATGATTGCACCGATATTGGTGCCGATACAAAACATTTGCATGAGTACACGTGCAAATGCTCGGATGTCTGAAACCGAAAACTCAAAATGAATGGGCTCAAATCTCACTGTAAAGAACCACTTATGATTTGAACAGGAATATGCTGCGATTCCTGTGCGAAGCACAATCAATTTCCCCCACTGCTCCTGTGTGAATCCAGGTTTTGTCATAGGTACTTTAGCCTGGGTTTACACAGGAGTGCTGCGGGAAGCCAGATGCAATTTGGACAGGAATCGCACTGCATCCTGTTCAGAATGCATGCGATTCTTTGCAGTGAAATTTGAGCCCATTCATTTTGTATGGGCTAAAATTGCAACTCAAAAGGTATTGATACTCTGTATCAGCAAGTACAAAACATAATTGAAAGTATCAGTACTCATACTCCCCGATGAAAAAAAAAACTGGTATCGGTGCAACCCTAGTTTGTTCCCCTTTTATCACCACATTCTCCTGCCTGTAACACAATTCCTGTGCTAGAAGGAATGCTCACTGTACTAGATCTATGGAGGAGGGACTGGGTCAACAAAGGCAGAACAAGTAATGCTCAGATTCAATTTTATTCACTCTTATGTCCCCTTTTATCAGCACTTGGTACATTTGCACAAATTATGTACTGGATGGATAAAATTGTAATGATCCTGAGGGATAATTATTCTGATAATTGCTGAAAATGCTGGTTAATTTATCTATGGAGGAGCAGCATTGTCACCCAGAGAAGAATTCTATAAAAATCAACAGATTATGTTATTGCAATTACCAAACAGATTCAAACAAATGTTTTCAAAGGTATATTAATCAGACCAAATGGGAGTAAATAAGAGAAGTTCAGGGTTAGGGTTTACAGTATATACATTTTAAATCATGTGTCTAAAACAACCCCTCTTACCTCCATATGTCCTGCAATCACTCTGCCATTTGGAAACAGATAATTGGCCACCTCGCACACCGGGTCCGTAATGCCCAAAGTAAGACAGTGGTCCTGGGCCTCAGCGCAGGCCGTGCTGTATTTTGTCTTGGAGTTACCAATCACAGAGAGCATGCCACTCTTTATGGCTTCAGAGGCTTTCTGCATAGCTTCTGCTCTCACTTTTACTGCATACAGAGCTACAATACAGAGATATTCCAAGATAAATTCTACTTATCAATGAAAGACATGTACATCATAGAGTCTTCACATTTTACTTTCCCGTGTTCAGTTAAAAATTTGAATGTTATCCACACAAGAATACAACCAAAGCTAGCTCCCTTTTGACACCCCCCCCCCCCCCCCCATACTAATTAGGTTCTAGGTTTTCTCAACCAGGGCTAATTCGCATAGCTTCAGGCTACAGCTGCTTCATAAACTAAATTAATAATGACAAATTACAGTATTTTCACTGCAGCTGTAAGGGAAAGCAAAACAGGCAAAATCTGTCAATCACCCCCCAAGCAACAGCTCTTAATATGTGCAACTGGGAGTGAGCTCAAATGCAGAGATCTCCATTCACTACCCCCCTTCCTATTCAGTATTCAGATATCAACTTTAGCTGAAATATTGTGTAGTGCAGGGTTGGTTGGGTTGACAGAATAAGAACAGAGTTGTGTGGGGATGCTTGCACCTTGGTTTCAATACCCACTATTTACACTGAGTGCCTTTTCTGTTGAAGCAGTCCTAATGAGTCCATCCTTTGGCTGATGCAAATGGTCTATATCTTATAAAAAGTGTGTCAACATTTTTCAGTGTGTTATAATATACATTTGTGTGTGAATGTGTGTGTCTACGCCAAAATACAATGGATCTGTGATATATCAGAATTTAAAGTATATAGTACTATCATTTTAGTTTTGGATAAAGAAAAAAAGGGCTGAAACTCCTGCCAGGTTTTTTGTTGTTGCTGTCTATGTAGAAGTGGGGAAGGAACTTCCTGTCTCAGAGACACGGCGGAGAGTTAAAGAAAATCTCTCAAAGTGTTGAATTACCTTACTAGACAGATCAGGTGCCACTGGAAGATTTCCTTGTATCGCTTATGTTCCGGGGATAACTAACATTTCAGATTTTTTGGTGACAATGGTCAGTAAAAACAGTGAGGACAAATCATCCAAATGGGGACACAAAGTATTAAAAACGTAAAAGCCAGTCTAACCATTCCCTGCTCTAAAAGTACTTTCACTCGAGATGCACTTTAAAAGCTCACATTTTTCATAATGCTAAAATGCAATCAGTCTGCAATTTCTTGTGACACCACAAGGTGTCACCACTGCATCAAATCGGATAAGAGTCGTTTTATTGATTTTCCACTAGAAAAAAAATGAAATCTATTTACCAACTGTGACTAATAATTTATTGTATTCCAGGTATGTTTATAAGTTCTACTATTCAAGGGGTTTAAACAAGTTGCATGAATCAGCTTTCATGTAAAAGTGAACCAGGCGGCTCACTTTTACAGTACCAAGAAGGTGCAGACACACCCCACCCTGGGCTGCTGGCCAAGGTGGTTCCTGGGCATTCTTGTTCTTCCAGGAAACCTGGAATTAGTAAAAATGCCCCAATACATTCTGCAGGAGAAGATCAAAGGACATTTGTTCTCCTCTCCAATGAAAAAACCCAGCAGTAGTGCGTATTACATCACTTATATGTTCAGAGATTTCTAGCTCTAGTTTCTCTGCTGCAGAGCTTAAACTGGGGCAGGGAGAAGCAGCATAAGGAGTCAATCAATGTATCTGCACTGTTTATGTGCTAACAATAAACATTCTGATAGCGGGAGAGAGCAAAATGACACAGAGATGAATTCATCAGTCCGTTGAGTCTCTTCTCACTGTCTGATGCAGATTATCACAGTGCCACTTTCTGTTCTCCGTTCTTTCACTGTAGTATGCCTTTGACTACATCTTTACTAATAAGTAATTTGATACTCTATATAAAGCTGAGCTTCAGGTAAACAATGGAATGGGATGAGAGGCAGTGCTGTGGGACAGTCCTGCTGGGCTGGGAGAGCAGCGCAGGCTCCAGGAACATTCCGAGATTGGACGACCCCTGGCAAATAGGCATTCGATCCCCCAGGCTGAGAGCCGCTGATATAGACACACCAATGAAATACATACTTATATAGGAGCAGTTTTACCTGCCAAAAGGGTTTGTTTTCTTTTCCATCCATTTCTGAGATTTACACAGCTCTGCCACACAGCACAAGACCTGTTTGTTATCTCCTTTGGTTCAATAACACTTACAGGCCTTACCCCCCTGCCAGCCTGTGATATAGACAATGAAAGGAGACACAGCAGACTGATGGGCTCATCTCTCTGGACTCTGTTCTCTCTCCTATCAGCATGCTCCTGGCAAAATAACACTACCGATTAGCTTCTTGTGATGTTTTTCTTCCTCCACCAGTCCGTGCTCTGCTGTACAGAGACTACAGGAGGTTTATACAAGGTCCTATTCAGGCGCTTACACATTTAAAAAAAAATACATTTATTTATGCATTACTAAATATAGAGCTGCAATCATTTGAGTCTTTTTAATCTGCTTGGAGGTCAGCTTTAAGGGCCCATTTACATTAGTGTGTTGCAATAATGTACAGTACCGCATTTAATACAGTGTGATGTCTTGCTTTTAATGTGAGTGGCATCCTAATGCAGCACAGTACAATGCATCTGTGCCTTACAGATTCTGATTCACATCTATAGACTGTGGCACACTGAGCTACAAGTTAAAATGCTGCTGGAACCTTATGTGTTCTATGTGAATTGGCTGTGCAACAAGTTAATGGACAAAATACGACAAATTAACGTGAGTGCAGTAACGCACCCATACAGTGCGAGTGGGTCCTAAAAGATTTTTCTCTAAATGTCTTTAAAACTTTATATATACTTTATAGAGCTGTGCCAGCTTTCTGGTTACCAATTAACCATTTCTGCATCCTTACCTTCTGTAAAATCTAAAACACCAGCGCACACAAGTGCAGCATACTCCCCAACACTGAATCCCGCCATCGCAATACAGTTCTCCAGAGCCTTAACAAAAAGAAACACAGAATGTCAGCTTTTAGCCTGTTCTCATAACATCTGCTAAAATTGATAAAATGCAGTTTAAAGGGATGGGGAAAGCGGCTCTTCAAACTGTATGCAAGCTAATTTATTTTAATAGTTTTGAATGGAGGGAAAAGGTTGGAGGCTTTTATTCCAGTCTGTATCCCAGCTGGGGGGGGGGGGGGTTGGATTCGCTCTCTGTATTTGTGCCTGTGTCCATTGTCTTTATTATTAAACAGGAGATTCAAAAATGCTAGAGCTGTCACAGGACCAGAAGGGGAGAATAAAACTTCCAATGGGGACCCTTTTTCTGACAACAATGGAAGAAAAAAAAAAAGGTTTGCCCTTGATTCTATGAGATTTCCTCTCGCTTGCGGTTGTGTTTCTAAGACAGGAAGTGAAGGGAAATCTCTCTAATGGATTTAGTAAACCCTCCCCCCCCCCCCCCAACGGGAACAGAGGTCCCCACTCCCTACCCACAACCTCTTGGGAAACATCACTGGTTCCCCAAGAGGCTGCAGGTTCATTAAAATACAGCATGACTCACACGTGTACATTGGGAAGCCGCAAGGACTCACAGCCGGCTTCCAACACTAGACATGCTGACGCTGGAAACCCGAAGACCAAAGAAAAAACTGTTTGGGTGAGGATGGCACTGGATCCCTGGACAAGTAAGTGTCCATATATTAAATGTCAGCAGCTACAGTATTTGTAGCTGCTGATTTTTAATGTTTTTTTTTTCTACAGACTGAAGAACCTCTTTAAAGTAGTTCTTCATCCTACCTGGATGCTAAAGACCTGTGCATCAAACAATTGTCATGCTTTTATTTTTTTAATACTGTTTTGACCTTTTCTGGCTCTCAGTTCTGACCTCCTGCAGCTTTTTGTGGACATGTACTGCATTTCAACAGCAGTTGCATGCAATTGTTCAAAGTCTGCTTCTTGATGGGGACAAAGGTTGCCTAAGACATGCCTAAGCAAATTACTGTTGGTAAAGTCACTTATAGTCTTCATCGGAAGCAGATGTGAAAGGGTGACAATGCAGGAAAACAGTTGGAAGACAAAGGACAGAGTTGTCACTCCATAATAGGCAGTGTCTGAACAAGGCCTTTCATGGCAGCATCACCAGGAAGTAATATATATATATATTAGCTGCAGATTTAAAAAGTAAAAAAAAAAAAGTTTTGAAAGTATGCAGATCAGTATTTGTGATTTCACTTCTAGTCATTGAGCCAAAGTGGAGAAACCAGTGACAAGCATCTAGTATTTTCCCAAGGTCTGCCATTCTCTCAATGCATTTTTTGTTTTAGAATGTTAAAATCTTGTTTATTTAAGATGCATTTTTTGGTGTGGTGCAATAAACAAAATCCTGTTTGCTGCAGCTTTGATGCACTTTAATCATAATGTTCTAAATAGAATTCAATGGTAAAGCATGTAAAACACACTGCACAGGTGTGAACTGGGATTTAAAGAGACCCTGGCACCAGACTTTATATTTCAACAACAATCTTCACATAATACGCATGCATTTATTGTATTTTAAGCATGTTATTTACCTGTAAAAGCCTCCCTTGTGTAAAAATCTAGAAGCCCTGATACTGCTGAAATTACCCCATTTTGGAAAGCAAACACCCCAACATCTATTCTATGAGGCATAATGAGTCCTTCTAACACATAGCATGTATATAGCAACAATTACACCCCAAAACACATTCTGCTACTCTTCCAGAGTATGGCGATACGACGTGTGAGACTTTTACACAGCCTGGCCACATACAGAGGCCCAACATTGAAGTAGTATTTTCAGGCATTCTACGAGCATAAAATTACACATCTCATTTCATTCCTATCACACTTTGAAGGTCCTTGAGCTCCAGGACAGTGGAATTACCCACAAAATGACCTAATTTTGGAAAGCAAACGTATATTCTATGAGGCATGGGCTGCAGATAGGTACTCTGATGGGCTGGCGACAGGTACTCGGGTACTCCGATGGGCTGGCGACAGGTACTCGGGTACTCCGATGGGCTGGCGACAGGTACTCGGGTACTCTGATGGGCTGGCGACAGGTACTCGGGTACTCTGATGGGCTGGCGACAGGTACTCGGGTACTCCGATGGGCTGGCGACAGGTACTCGGGTACTCCGATGGGCTGGCGACAGGTACTCGGGTACTCTGATGGGCTGGCGACAGGTACTCGGGTACTCTGATGGGCTGGCGACAGGTACTCGGGTACTCTGATGGGCTGGCGACAGGTACTGATGGCCTACAGATAGGTACTCTGATCGGTGGTGACAAGGTAGTCAGATGGGCATTGAAAGGTACTCGTGTACTCAGATCAACTGTGACAGGCAGGAGCGGCGAGAAGGCGAGGACATGATATGACGCCCGCTCAGGATGGGATAGCCCATCTGTGGACGTCATACAACTATAGCCCGGTATTGAAGTGGTTAACTGACAATTACGCAGTTGTGTAATGCTGCACCCAAATAAAATTGATGTCCTTTTTTTCCCACAAATAGAGCTTTTGTTATGGTGGTATATGATCACCTCTGTGTTTTTAATTTTTTGCGCTATAAACAAAGACCAACAATTTTGAAAAAAAAAATATATATATATATATATATAATTTTCTCTTTCTGCTATAAAACACATCCAAAAAAAAATAAAAAAATAAAAAAAAAATCGAATTTCTTCAATTTCTTCATGAATTTTGGTCAATATGTATTCTGCTAAAAGTTTTTGGTAAAAACAAAAACAAAAACTCAAGCGTATATTGATTGGTTTGCGCAAAAGTTATAGCATCTACAAACTATGGTATAGATTTATGGACTAGCAATTATTAGCAGGACTGCGACATTGCAATGCAGAAATATGACGCTTTTTGGGGACCAGTGACACCAATACAGTGATCAGTGCTAAAAAATGCACTGCCACTGTACTAATGACACTGGCAAAGGGGTTAACATCAGGAGCAATCAAAGTGTTGAGTGTGCTCCTAAGGAGTGATTTCTAACTCCGTGTGGGTGGCTTAACTGGTGCTGGAACACAAGATCTCTCTCTTCCTCTGAGAGAAGGACGGTTTGCCTCTCCTATGAACAGTTGGCGGGTCCCATTGGCCATCACAGCCGCCGGATCCTGCGATTGGCTCCCGCTGTGTCCAATCACAGCAGAAGCATGGCTCTGGCGGCGTGGGCCGCAGAGCCGACAATAGGAATCACGTAAAGGTATGGGATTTTGAGTAGGGCCACCCTGCCTCATTATGTATGTGGAGCGGTCCTAAAGTGGTTAGGCAGAAGTGGCAGCAAGGCAGCTATAAGCCAATCAATGCCGCTTGAAGGCAGGGAACCCCTTTATAGCCCCGAATGGCAAAATTTAACTTACAGACGGGATTTCCTGGTTCAGCTTCTCAGTGGCAGCCACACAAGTGACAAACATAGCAGGCTGGCAGTGGATGGTCTTGTTCAGCACTTCCGCGGGGCCCCGGAGGCACAGGTCCAGGAGGTCGTAGCCCAGCACCTTGTGAGCGGTCAGGAACATCTCCCTGACATTGGGGTACTTGAGAAGCCCACCGGCCATGCCCACTGCTTGGCTTCCTTGTCCTGGGAAGAGGAGGACTGTGGTGTCAGTGGGGGACCTCCTGTCTGGTTTGGGGCTCTCCTCATCCTCTTCTTCATCTTTCTGTGTATGAGCTTGTTCCAGCAAGGCATTTATCTCCCCTCTGTCCCTTCCTGACAGCCACCTCTGCCCATTATAAAGCACCCCCCGGTGCCTCAGTGCCCTGAGAAGAGCTGAGCCCCTCATCCCTGCCTGTGACATCAACCATGTGTCAGTGTCACACAACTTTTACTGATTCACGTGCAACTCTCTATGCCCTGCAAAGCCCTTCCGGGTCTGCAGTGCTCCTGCAAATCCTTCCCTACCGGAAACATCGCAACTAGCACAAAGGTTCCTAGATACATAAGAATGATGAATGCATGTAGTTCTGAAACTGGCACACATGTAGGTTTTCAAAGGATTTTAAAACAGAATATTTTAAATGTAAAATTATGTTCAAAGCTCAATAAAATAAATTGCAAAGACTTTAAAATATGGCTTATGTGATTTCATAGTAACAATTACATATATACAGTATCTCACAAAAGTGAGTACACCCCTCACATTTTTGTAAATATTTTATTATATCTTTTCATGTGACAACACTGAAGAAATTACACTTTGCTACAATGTAAACTAGCGAGTGTACAGCTTATATAATGGTGTCAATTTGCTATCCCCTCAAAATAACTCACCACACAGCCATTAAAGCGGAGTCCCACCCAAAAATAGAACTTCTGCTTTAAAGGAGGTGACCCCCTAACATGCCACATTTGGCATGTCATTTTTTTTTGTGGCGGAGCCAGTACCCTGTTTTCAGAGAGTCCCAGCTCCCACTTCCCCCCAGCGCACCACGCCACCGGAAGGGTGATCACCTCTCCCCCCTCCCTCTCGGCCATCATCTGGGACATGTCACAGGTCGACGGCCAGTCACGGCGATCGGCTCTGCTTACACATGCACAGAGGGTGCCCGGGTGTGAAGCCACAGCCGGGAGCCTATAGTTACAATGCCGGCGCCGCAGAGAAGAGCCGGAGACGAGAGGGGCTTCGTACGCCCACATCACTGGACCCTGGGTCAGGTGAGTGTCCAATTATTAACCCTTTCCCGCCGAGCGTACGCAGATCTGCATACTCGGCTTCCGGGGGTTATACCGGGATGATGCCCGCACCTGCAGGCATCATCCCGGTACCGTTTTTTGCAGCAGGCGGTTGGCTATCCAGGCATAACAACCGATGCGGCTAAAAGCCGGAGGGGGGGACGTCCCCCCCTCCCGCCGCCTCTCGCCGCTGTTACCGGTGCTCCCGCTCGATCGGGAGCACCGATTAGTGATCCGTCGGCTCTGGCTGCTGGGGAGGAACTGGAACGAAGCCGTGATCTTTTAGACCCCCGATCCCTCCATAAAGAGTACCTGTCACCGCCTATTACTGTCACAAGGGATGTTTACATTCCTTGTGACAGCAATAAAAGTGATTAATTTTTTATTTATTTTTTTAAAACAATTTAGTCATTTTAAAATAAATAAAATAAATAAAAAAATAAAAAAATAAATTTTAAAGCGCCCGCCGTCCCCGTGAGCTCGCGAAGCAAAGAAAACGCAATCGGAAGTCGCGCCCGTGTATGTAAACGGTGTTCAAATCACACATGTGAGGTATCGCCGCGATCGTCAGAGCGAGAGCAATAATTCTAGCACTAGACCTCCTCTGTAACGCTAACCTGGTAATCGTAAAAAAAATTTAAAGCGTCGCCTATTGAGATTTTTAGGTACCGTACTTTGTCGTCAATCTACAAGTGCGCGCAATTATAAAGTGTGACATGTTTGGTATCAATTTACTCAGCATAACATTATCTTTCACATTACGCAAAAAAATTGGGCTAATTTTACTGTTTTTTTTTTTTTTTTATTCATGAAAATGTCCCTTTTCCCAAAAAAAGTTTTATTCTCTAGAGCCTCTGCTAAAAAAATATATATAATGTTTGGGGGTTCCAAGTAATTTTCTAGCAAAAAATATGGATTTTAACTTGTAAACACCAAATTCCAAAAATAGGCTTAGTCATGAAAGGGTTAAAAGTCAGCAGCTGCAGTATTTTTAGCTGCTGACTTCTAATTCTCTCTTTTTTTTTTTTGCAGAACTCCGCTTTAATGTCTAAACCGCTGGCAACAAATGGGGCCCAATTAGCCATTTTTCTCTCCAGATGTGACTCATTAGTATTACAAGGTCTCAGGTGTGAATGGGGAGCAGGTGTGTTATATTTGATGTTGTCGCTCTCACGCTCTCATACTGGTCACTGGAAGTTCAATATGGCACCTTATGGCAAAGAACTCTCTAAGGATCTGAAAAAAAGGACTGACGCTCTACATAAAGATGGCCTAAGCTATAAGAAGATTGCCAGGGCCCTGGAACTGAGCTGCAGCACGGTGGACAAGACCATACAGTGTTTAACAGGACAGGTTCCACTCAGAACAGGCCTCGCCATGGTCAACCAAAGAAGTTGACTGCACAAGCTTGGCTTCATATCCAGAGCTTGTCTTTGGAAAATAGACGTTTCAGTGCTGCCAGCATTGCTGCTGAGGTTGAAGGGGTGGGGAGTCAGCCTGTCAGTGTTCAGATATGTCACACACTGCATCAAATTGGTCTACATGCAGGGGTCAAGTCCTGGGAAAAAAAGTGTGGGAACTCCCACCCAAGATCCATTCCCCCACCAAAAAAAAAAAAAAAAAAAAAAAAATGTACGCTCATATGCATATATACTTCACAGAAAATACAGTACAACATTTATTGTAAAGTGCCAGTTTACAAAAACAAAATAACGTGTCAAACAAAACAATCAACACAATGGGTGATGATCTTTCCCTCGCAGGGAATTTCTACCACAAATACACCCTGTTCCAAATTCTGTTACACAACCCATTAGAAAATATCCCACAAACAGGAATAAGTATTGGCAGAGTATTGAAGAGTATTGGCAGGGTATTGCAGAGTATTGATAGGGTATTGCAGTGTATTGGCAGGGTATTGCAGAGTATTGGCAGGGTATGTATTGAAGAGTATTGGCAGAGTATTGCAGAGTATTGGCAGGGTATTGCAGAGTATTGGCAGGGTATGTATTGGCAGAGTATTGCAGAGCATCGGCAGGGTATTGCAGAGTATTGGCAGGTTATTGCAGAGTATTTGCGGGGTATGTATTGTAGAATATTGGCAGAGTATTGTAGAGTATTGGCAGGGTATGTATTGGCAGGGTATTGCAGAGTATTGATAGGGTATTGCAGAGTATTGGCAGGGTATGTATTGCAGAGTATTGGCAGGGTATGTATTGTAGAGTATTGATAGGGTATTGCAGAGTATTGGCAGGGTATTGCAGACTATTGGCAGGGTATTGCAGAGTATTGGCAGGGTATGTATTGGCAGGGTATTGCAGAGTATTGATAGGGTATTGCAGAGTATTGGCAGGGTATTGCAGAATATTGGCAGGGTATGTATTGCAGAGTATTGGCAGGGTATTGCAGAGTATTGATAGGGTATTTATTGCAGAGTATTGGCAGGGTATTGCAGAGTATTGATAGGGTATGTATTGCAGAGTATTGGCAGGGTATTGCAGAGTATTGATAGGGTATTGCAGAGTATTGGCAGGGTATTGCAGAGCATTGGCAGGGTATGTATTGCAGAGCATTGGCGGGGTATGTATTGCAGAGCATTGGCGGGGTATTGCAGAGTATTGATAGGGTAGTGCAGAGTATTGATAGGGTAGTGCAGAGTATTGGCAGGGTATTGCAGAGTATTGGCAGGGTATTGCAGAGTATTGGCAGGGTATTGCAGAGTATTGATAGGGTATTGCAGAGTATTGGCAGGGTATTGCAGAGTATTGATAGGGTATTGCAGAGTATTGGCAGGGTATTGCAGAGTATTGATAGGGTATTGCAGAGTATTCGCAGAGTATTGCAGAGTATTGATACTGATAGGGTATTGCAGGGTATTGCAGAATATTGATGAGTATTGGCAGGGTATTGCAGAGTATTGATAGGGTATTGCAGAGTATTGGCAGGGTATTGCATTGATAGGGTATTGCAGAGTATTGATAGGGTATTGCAGAGTATTCGCAGAGTATTGCAGAGTATTGATACTGATAGGGTATTGCAGAGTATTGGCAGGGTATTGCGTATTGCAGAGTATTGGCAGGGTATTACAGAGTATTGGCAGGGTATTGCAGAGTATTGGCAGGGTATTGCAGAGTATTGATAGGGTATTGCAGAGTATTCGCAGAGTATTGCAGAGTATTGATACTGATAGGGTATTGCAGAGTATTGGCAGGGTATTGCAGAGTATTGGCAGGGTATGTATTGGCAGGGTATTGCAGAGTATTGATAGGGTATTGCAGAGTATTGGCAGGGTATTGCAGAGTATTGGCAGGGTATGTATTGCAGAGTATTGGCAGGGTATTGCAGAGTATTGATAGGGTATTTATTGCAGAGTATTGGCAGGGTATTGCAGAGTATTGATAGGGTATGTATTGCAGAGTATTGGCAGGGTATTGCAGAGTATTGATAGGGTATTGCAGAGTATTGGCAGGGTATTGCAGAGTATTGGCAGGGTATGTATTGCAGAGCATTGTCGGGGTATTGCAGAGTATTGATAGGGTAGTGCAGAGTATTGGCAGGGTATTGCAGAGTATTGACAGGGTATTGCAGAGTATTGGCAGGGTATTGCAGAGTATTGATAGGGTATTGCAGAGTATTGATAGGGTATTGCAGAGTATTGGCAGGGTATTGCAGAGTATTGATAGGGTATTGCAGAGTATTCGCAGAGTATTGCAGAGTATTGATACTGATAGGATATTGCAGGGTATTGCAGAGTATTGATGAGTATTGGCAGGGTATTGCAGAGTATTGATAGGGTATTGCAGAGTATTCGCAGAGTATTGCAGAGTATTGATACTGATAGGGTATTGCAGAGTATTGATGAGTATTGGCAGGGTATTGCAGAGTATTGATGAGTATTGGCAGGGTATTGCAGAGTGCAACTTACACACTAGTGACTGACCTGGTATTCTCTTCCCTTCTGTTCTCCGGGGAGAAGTAACCTGGAAAAGTGCAGCGTGTGGCCCCAGGAGGCCAGGACTGACTGGCACTGGGTAGAGGGGAGGAGGGGGGGGACAGTCCGGAACTCCGTATCCAAGCAGGCGCGCAGCGTGTGTCAGCCTGCCCACTGACTCGCGCCAGTGCGTGCCCACGTGCACGGCCGAAGTCATGTGACCGGTTGCTAGATGCGGAGCGGCCTCTGCCTAGCAACCAGTCACTCGGCGGCTGAGGAGCGGCGGCGAACTACGCGCTGCATAGCCTCAGCCCTCAGGCAGCTAATGGGAATGGCGTTCCCGCTGTGGGAATAGTACGGGAACGCCGTTCCCATGCGTTCCCGCAGGACTCGAGCCCTGTCTACATGGCTGTTGTCCCAGAAGGAAGCCTCTTGTAAAGATGATGCACAAGAAAGCCTGCAGTTTGCTGAAGACGAGCAGACTAAGCCCTTGTACACACGGTCGGAGATTCCGACAACCAAATCCGTCGGATTTTGTCCGACGGATCTTGTCCGAAACTGTTGCATACACACGGTCAGACAAAGTTGTCGGAAAATCTGATCTTTCAGAACGTGATGACGTAATTTCGTTACGATGGGACTATGTTCAGGCTAGTAGCCAATAGCTTTGATGTAGGAATTTGATCTGTAGGAATTTTGATCTGAGCATGCGTGGCACTTTGTCCGATTGGAATTTTCTCTCGGAATTCTCTACACATGATGTCCGATCGGAGCATTTTGTCGGAAAATATTTCTGGCAAGTTGGAAAATTTGGTCCGACGGATATTCCGACGCAGTCCGATGTAGACCACACACAGTTGGAATATCCGACAAAACGCTCCGATCGGACACATTCCGTCGGAATCTCCGATCGTGTGTACAAGGGCTAAGGACTGGAGGAGTGCAAGGTCTATAACATCCACCAGCTTTATGATGTTGTCAAGAGGACTCCAGTGGCATCTGGTGGATCTGATGAACTCCACGCCCAAGAGGGTTAAGACAGTGCTGGAAAATAATGACGGGCCACACAAAATATTGACACTCTGGGCCCAATTTGGTCATTTTCACTTAGTGGTGTACTCACTTTTGTTGCCAGCAGTTTAGACATAATTGGCTGTGTGTTGAGTTATTTTGAGGGGACAGCAAATTTACACTGTTATGCAAGCTGTACACTCACTACATTACTTTGTAGCAAAGTGCCATTTCATCAGGGTTGTCACATGAAAAGATATAATAAAATATTTACAAAAATGTGAGAGGTATACTCACTTTTGTGAGATACCAAAAAAATAAATAAATACATAAATAAATATAAATATATAATATATATATATATATGTATAATATATATATATATATATATATATATATATATATATATATATATACACACACACATTTCTATATTGCAGCTGAGCTTACCAATTCTTAAGTTTCTTTTTTCTTTTACCCATTAGTTTCACCTGGTGATCTGGCCAATAAGGTCTCTTTTACACATTTTAACCTATTTTTAATTTTATTTTTAAATGTTTCAATCTCTGCCTCATTCAGGGCAGAGTTTTGCCATCATTGGGATGCACAGTTATTCCATGCAGGCAGTCCCATAGCTGTCAATTGGGATGCACCAGCTTTATGCTCCCAGTATGACCTCAATATGGGTGCGGTTGCATGTCCCTAAACTCACCCAAGGCGCATTCAGGGCTGTGCACCCACACAGATGTCACATAGGGAGCAGCAGTCATGTCCATGGAGTTGGTGCGTTAGTTGACAGCTATTGGACTGAACACACGAGAATGTACACAACACCTGTGCATCCCCATGCTAAAAAAAAACAGCCCTGCATAGAGCATGGATTTAATTTCCCCATTTGAATAAGACCTAAGTCTGTTATTCAAAAGATCAAGCTGTCCAGCAAAAGTGTCTGTTAGGGGTTTGAGACAAACCATTTAACAGTGACAGGGGTGCTTACAATGGTGAGCTTTTATTCATCAATGTAAAACCTTTATCCCAAAGGGAAAAAAAACGGTTGCTATATCTGCTTATAAAGTGTTTTCTGGAGTTCAGCTTCAATGTGTTAGTCAAGTCCATCTAAATTTGCTAGTGAACCTAATGCCCCATACACACAATCCAAAAATCAGACGACAGATAGTCCAACTTTATTCGCTTGCTAGTCAAAAGTAGAAATTGAATAGGTTGCTAAAGTCACGAAAATTCTCATATGACAGAAGAAAAAAAAAATCGAAAGTGATATCATGTGTTGTAGTGTATTTGGACGACATTTTTGGATGACAACTGTACCGACTAAACGAAAATCGTACAATCTGGTGAGGTACAATCGCATGAGGAAAATTTTCGTGCATGTCCCATCAAATAATATCTGAGGAACTGTTGTGATCGGCTCTCGAAAGCTCTGTACTAATGATCTGATTATCGTATGACTGTGACAAGAGTAGTATTTTTCGTACACATTTTCGCATCATGCACAGGCCATAACACTCCTCTCCCCCCAGACTGACCAAAGCAAGCTGTCTACAGGCGTCTCTGTTATTCCTCCATCCAGAATGCAGACACCCTAAAACAGGAGTTGTGTTACTGGCTGGATCACAAGGTGAAAATAAAATGAATAAAGCCTAAAAAAAAAAGAAAAAAAAGAAAAAGAAAACCAATGCAATCATCACTTGTAAAAATTGCTCAGCTACATTGTATTAAAGTGGAACTTTAGTTTCCAAAATGAGAACAGGCAGGCAAGCAGGATTTTTAATGCAGAAGAGACTTACCTGCCTGTCCACTCAAGCACAGGTCGCTTCACAAATTCAGCAATGTTGAGTCTGATGTCACCTCGGCTTGCCAGGCCTGGCCATGTCAGCGGCCAGCAGTGAGTTCCGGGAACAGCGCATCGCTGGATTCAAGGTCAGTATAGTTCCACTTTAAATATAATTATGCTTGGGTTTAATTTGGCCTTAAAGGGATAAGGCATGGAACTGAGCTATTTCCTAAATTTAAAAAAACAATTTGTGATTTAAGGGAATTTAGGGAGAAAAGGCCTGGGACTCATATGAGTAAAGAGTAGATGATTTTCAGTAATTACAATTGCTCAACTGTGACTATCTGGTTACTTCTCCTGTCAGTTGTTATTGCTCCATTCGCACAACAGTTTTCATAACTTGCAACTGTATTGTACTTTATACAGAAATCACACAGTGACATCTCTAATTTGTGCCTCCAATGAAAATTGTGTTCAAAGTGAAAAGTATTCTCAAGATGTTGACAGTTATGTATGGGATGCATGCACAAAGTTACAGAAATGCATCTAATGATATTTTAAAATTTAACTAATCTCATTGATTTAACAGTTTCCCAAAACAGTTATATTTGAGGCATGCATGCCATGAATGCTAACTGTCATAGTCACTTATTTTGTCAACTAAACTGTCAAGCTCTCAAATGGCTGGTGTCATAACTGATCATATACGTGCAATACCAGGGCAACTGCTAGTCAAACAGAGGGAAAGATGGCAGTTTAATTGGCTGGAAAGGGAAGGAGGGTTCAGTTTTGCTTTAAGACAACCTGTCAGGTGCACTTTTATTACATGTTTAAATACATATATACCTTTTCATCAAGAATGCACTGACGTACAACACGTACGACGGCACTATAAAGAGGAAGTTCAATAGTCAGAGTGCCACCACCCTTTGGGCTCCTTCTGCTAATCTCGTGTTAGTAGAAGTTTGGTTACAGACGATTTGCAATTTTCAGCCTCGTGCTTTTCAGTTCGTTACTGCTCTTCAGTTCGTGCTTGTGGGTTTGTATCTGTTCTTCAGTGTGTGTAGCCATTTTGCATCTGGTTTTCATTGCATAATTATATATATATATATATATATATATATATATATATATATTATTTAAATTCTAGTGCGTTCTTGTTTGCTTGTTTCTGATTTTCAGTGCATTCTGTTCATTCGTTCTGACCAGCTGACCGTTTTGAAGCCATGTTTCGAGTAAAAACTCATCGTACAGTTCATGCTGTGCAGGGGCTTGGTGTTGGGGTTCTTACTTTGACCTAAGTTCAGTCCATGAACAGGACGAAGAGGAGTTCATGGACGAAGAATTGGTTGCTCCAGCGTGACCAATTCTCTCATATGCCTTTGTTGCGGAAGATCCGTGAGAATAATCCTGATGATTTGAGGAATTATCTCCTGATGATGGACCCTGTTTTTCGCCGCCTGTTGGCTTTGCTGTCCCCTTACATTACCAAGCAGGACACCTTCATGCGGCAAGCCATCACTCCCAAGCAGAGGCTAGTTGCCACCTTGCAGTACTTGGCGATGGGGAGAAGTCTGTATTACATCAAGTTCTCGACAGGCTTCTCCCCCAGGCTCTGTGAATCATTATTCCAGCGACCTGTTCTGCCATCATTCAGGTCCTGCAGAAGGACTATATTAGGGTAAGTTTTTTCCTTTAACATCACATTATATGTATTTAAATAAATGTATTTTTAAAATAAATTTGTATTTAAAAATAAAACATATTTTCTTTGATTTACTGCTTGTGTTTCTTTTAGCTGTTTCATAGGTTCTCCAATGGGCTTTTTTTTTTTGGCCATTTTCTTTAATAGTTCCAACGTACTTTCTTTGATACATGAGGTGACAATCTCTTCTTCAGCTAACTATTATTTATGTTGTGGTTCTGCTACACACACACTTTCTTTTTGTTATTAATGTATGTAATGCATTAATGATAATAATATTCATCATTTACAGCACCCTGAAATAATTTTTGGGAGTGATGATAATGGTCTGATTGATGCAAATTATAAAGCACTATAGATGTTATTTACTAAAGAAAAATCCACTTTGCACTACAAGTGCACTACAAAGGTACAATTGAAAGTGCACTGAAACTGCACTGAAAGTGCACTTGTAGTGCAAAGTGGATTTGCCTTTAGGAATTAACCCCCATTGTCACTGTAAACACCAGCTTAAAGCGGGAGTCCACCGGGAGTTCCGCCGTTTTTTTTTTTAAAAGCCAGCAGCTACAAATACTGCAGCTGCTGACTTTTAAAATAAGGACACTTACCCGCCCAGCGCGCCCGCGATGTCGGCACCCGAAGCCGATCTCTCGATCGTCTCTCGGGTGCTGCCGCCGCCATCTTGGATATGGGAATCAGGAAGTGGAGCCTTTCGGCTTCATTTCCCGGTTCCCTACTGCACATGCGCGAGTCGCGCTGCGCAATAAGGATGGTCCCCGCTGTCTCTGGGATCCATGTGTTTCCCAGCAGGCAGCGGGGGACTTTCGGAAAGGGGCGTAATCTACGCCCCTTTCCGCAGATAGCTATGCTGGAAGTGGGTGCAGATACCTGTACTGTACAGGTACCTGCACCCCCCTCCCCCCTGAAAGGTGCCAATTGTGGCGCTGGAGGGGGGGAGGATTTCAATGAGCGGAAGGTCCACTTTAGGGTGGACCTCCGCTTTAAGCAAAAAATGGCTATTGAGCATTGAAAGAAGAAGCCACACATTGTTGAGTATAATTTTTTTTTTTACCCTGTGCACATTCACATATACGTTTAGAAAAGGGTTTTTGAACACACCAACATATTTTTGGGAATTTTTTTTTTTTTGGGACAGTAGAAATATCCTTTTTTTGTGGTAAACAGGCATGTTTTTCAACTCATAAAACAATACACAACTCAGGAACTTACAAAGTTCAACTTTGATAAATTAAAGGCAATATCAGACATTAGTATGTCCAAATTGTGTTGATATTGCCTTCATCAGATGGGGTGAAGTCACCCCTGTGAAATCCAAATTTTAAAGATGCACACAAATTGAGAGTCAAAATGGGGATTCAAAGGTGGCCTGGTGTCATCTCATCTGTGGAGAGGCCCAGCAACTGGAGAAGCACTCAGGGGAGGAAGGCCATGCATAAGGTTAGCTTCTCAGAAGGAGCCTGGAGGCTCAGTTGAAGGACACTAAGTGGATCTACACTCATACGGTATCGCCGGACCGGCTGCAAGATACTGGTACCGTATGATAGCTCTCTAAATTTGCATATGTCCCTCAGTTACATTCAAGTCTGTGGCAGAGACTTTGTTCAAGTGTTCTACATTCAAGTCTGTGGCAGAGACTTTGCTTTACTTAAGCACTCTATCGGCTGCTATGTCTGGTGAAAGAAGGTCTATCCGGTAGCTGTGAGAATCCAGTTGTGAACCATAATTCTCTGGATTTCTTTAGTGAGAGAGTTCCTACCTTTTGCAGTTCCAAAAAGTACCTGAACTTCCTACCTAACCCTCTACCCTTCATTGAGAGACTGTTCTGTCTACTACTGTCAAATAAATATCCCAAAAAGCGGATCCAGTGTCAGTTTCTACAATTCTTTGGGCCATCTACCATGGGAAACCCCTAGACGCACACAAGGTCAAGAAGGTAACGGTAAGCCCAATGAAACCAGCAGCTCCTTCAAGGGTCAGTCCTACATATACTTAGCACACAGATGTTTGAGGCAAGAAATAGTAATATAAAACATTGCTTGAAGTGTCATACAATTGTCGGTTTTGGCAGAGTTCCAAGCAGAAGACATTTTTCCCCTTTATTAATGCTGAATACTTACCTTTTTTGGTAAAGTTTCACACATGGAGACACCCCTAGTATCCACTGGAGCACCAGTGTGGGGCACCCTAAAAAGTTTTTCTGGTGTCCCACACTAGTGCTCCTGCGTCCAGATGTGTAAACAGCTGCTGAGTGTCCTCTCCTTACACTGAATCAAGTTTGCATTTCATTCTAGTTACAAACCCATGTAGACAATAATGTATTAAACTTCTTTTAATAGAAATCGACCTGAACAAATGTAGTTAACCTGCACCTGGCAAAAACATTGCATTAGTGGGCGAACAAACAATATTTACTACGAACGATTACTGTGCCTACGAACCTGAAACTTGCCATTTTAAACTGTACAACTGTAAAGAAAAGCACATGGAGCAGCATGAACGTAAGAAGAATAGGAACAAAATACTTACTTTTTTGCAGCACTCTCTCGATGATTCTTCTGTACTGATCCCGCTTCCTCAATTTGAGGTCTGACCATCGTTTCCTCAGTTGATCCTTCGATCGCAGTACCCCAAAATTCTTCTGCAGACTTTTCACAACTTTAGTTATGATCTTGGCCTTTCTGACATTCGGGTTTGGGTAAGGTCCATTCTTTCCATCACAGTCGGCCCTCTGCAAGATGTCTGCCATCTTCACCATCTCACCCAAGGACATATTAGAGGCCTTAAATCTCCTCCGGGATCGGGACCTTCGTGGCTTCGGGCTTTCATCGTTGCTGCATGCACCTGTTGTCCCTCTGACATGTGCTCCCCTTATACTAGAAAGAAGGTCAGGGGCGGCAGCAGGTCCAGTGTATATAAAGCATAACACGTGTGCGTCGTACGTATGATCTGTGAGCGGAGGACAGAGTAGCTGAAGCGCTGATCGTTCTAACAAAGGTACAATTTTAACTTGGGGCATCGGTGGCCTATACTGCTTAGAGATTGAGGCCTATATTGGGACAAGTTTAAGCTAGTTTAGCCTGACATTAGGGTTTGTCTTGTGTTGTGTCTTGCAGAGAAAATGGATCATTTCAACAATCATGATTTCCTCCCCCAATTCATTGATTTGTACAGAGAGGTGCCCTGTCTGTGGTAGACAAAACACCCCTTTTATATAAATCGACTAAAGAGAAAGGCAGCCCTGGATAAATTAATGGAATTTGTGAAGCCGCAGATCACCACAGCAGACATCAACTATTTGAAGTGCAAAATTGGTGACATGAGGATCACTTATAATAGGGAGTACAAGAAGGTCCAGGATTCCCAGAGATCAGGAGCAGCAGCAGATGACATTTATGTACCTAGGCTGTGGTACTACGACAGACTGCGATTTCTGCCAGTCTTCTACCAGACTAAAACCAGGCAACCATCACTCGCAACCCTTCCTTCCACTTTTCCTTCCACCCTAGCTGATACTTCCGACATCCAACTTGGGCCATCCACCCAGGAAGAAGATGTGGTGGAGCCCAGCTTGAGTCAGGTATAGCATTGTTCAACATATTTATCAAAACTGTGTGTGATTGATGAACAATAAACTAAAACTATGTCCCTTTTTTTATACACAAGAAATCCTCAGCCAGTAGGAGGGTGTAGAAAGTGGCAGTCAGGAGGTGGCAGGGGAAAGTGGCAGCCAGGAGGTGGCCGGGCCCAGTAGCCTGACCGAATGCGGTTCTTCCCCTCCACTAGCAACAAAAAAGGCGCAGGAAGGGGAGGAGTGTGGAGGAGTCAGCACATTTGGGTTAATTCAAAACCCTTACCAGTCTTCCGGAGGCCTATGCCTACATGGCTGCCAACAAAATTCAGGAAATGGAGGAGGACCAACGCCTCTTTTGTGAGGATCTGATATATATATGGCCCTAAATAAGGGGTTGAGGGGCGAAATCACAAGCAAAACCCACCTGTGTGAGTTGGACCATCCTCCTCCTCCTACACCTCCTGCCACAACTCCAACACCAGAGCCGCAGCCAGGAAGCAAGCATGGAAGCAAGCATGTAAGGAAGACAAGAGAGTGATGGCCTGGGTTCAGTCTGGTCTGACGCAGGCCGTTGTAGGACCAGTCTGGGGACATATATGTCATCTGTTGCTGTTCCTGATCTCTCGGAGTCCTGGACCGGGTTGTGCTCCCTATTAAATTGACTCCTCAGGCTCCCAATTTTGCCAGGCAAATAGTTGATGTGTGCCCTGGGGTACAAAAGCTTTGCTAATTTCACCAATTTATCCGGCGTTGCCATCCTCTTTATTTTGTTAGGACCCCTAATAAATGTATATATTTTTTCTTAAATCATTGGCTTTGTGTTATAATTTAAAAAGGACAGTTTATTTGTGAGCAGGCAGGTACATTTCAAAAATACAATGTCAAATTAACAAGGGACACCAACACCAATCTGATGGAGCCTACACGACAACAAGCTCACATTGAACATTATTTGTTGGACATTTTTTGTTGGAATTTCCAACAACAAAAATTTGAGAGCTGGATCTCAAATTTTCTGACAACAAAATCCATTGTTGGAAATTCTGACACACAAAATTCCACACATGCTCTGAATCAAATATGAGATGGAATTGATCGGCCTGGTAGCGTTCCTAATGGAGATAGCACATTCGTCACGCTGCACATTTTGTAATCGTTCAATGCAGTCTTGGCGATTGAACTTTTGGTGAACATAAAAGCTTTCTTATTTGGTTTATTGTTAAGTGGAGCTTCATCCGATTTAAGGCCCTCAGCCGTGAAGCACCAAGCCATCATAGCCGGGTGCCCACAGTTGAGATACTGGCGCTTTGGGACAGAAGACTGATGGAATAAACAGCTCGGGTGAGCACATCGCTGGATTCTGGGACAGGTGAGTGTCTGTTTATTAAAAGTCAGCAGCTACGGTTTTTGTAGCTACTGACTTTTAATAAAAAAAGATATGACTGGAGCTCATCTTTAATCTTTAAATAAGATTTTATTGGTTTAATGAATTTGTTTTTACTCCCAATAAAGGGCTGGTTCACAATTCATGCAGTATGACAGCTCATATATTTGAATGGGCTGCAAAACACACTACATCTTGCAAAAAGCAGCACTTGTACTACTTTTAAAAATGCACTACACTAAAATGCATGGTGCTGCACTTTTGCAATCTGGATTTCAGTGCCATTACCAATACTTTGGCACCCGCATGCAGGTTACAAGGGCAGTTCATGTGAACGTGATGTAGGAAACCTGCACAGAACTCAGCTTTCCGCACTGGCGTTCTGGTGTGAACTGACCCTAAAGCCCCGTACACATCAATTTTTTTTTTGGTAACGGTCAGTTTATTTCAGAGCTGCTGTAATAACAATCTGATGTTAGTACAGCAATATCTCCTGCTGTGCTATTGTGTTCTGACAGGGGGATCCCCCTCCCTCCGCCAGAACACTCTGAACAGTACATTCAGCCATTGGCTGAGAATGCACACCGGCCTTACACACGGGCCGAATGTTGGCCGGTTTCTATTGAACCGGCCGATGCCGACCGACATTCGGCCCATGTGAACTAGGCTTTATTGTTTATTTCATTAACTTACTTTTCTTGTTGTTTTTGTTACTGTTTTTGTCTGGGGTGCCATGTGGGGGACTGCAATCCCATGGTATTGCTGAGGTGTCACCAGATGTAGAGTGACCAGCCTGATAAAGCATGCTGATAACCACTGCCACATGGACCAGAAGTAAAGGAATATCCGCCACAGATAGCAGTAAAAACCTGATAGGAGGTCAAACCCTTCCCCCACTCTATCCAAAACTAAAAACTGTTTTGTTTCCTAGAATTTTAATGTAAGACTCTTGATAATTTGATATCATGGTAAATTACAAATATTTCTCTCTTTTTTTTTTTTTCCGTTTTTAGTGTTTTTATTTAGGAAGGAACATTTGTCTGTTACAGTTTAACTAGTTAAGGACCATGCCTATTTTTCAAACTTGTTGTTTACAAGTTAAAATCATTTTTTTTTTGGTAGAAATTTACTTAGAGCCCCCAAATATTATATATATTTTTTTCAGACACCCTAGAGAATAAAATGGCGGTCGTTGCAATACTTTACGTCACATCATATTTGCACAGTGGTTTTACAAGCGCTTTTTTTGGAAAAAATACACAAAATAAAACAACAGTAAAGTTAGCCCATTGTTTTTCTATATTGTGAAAGATAATGTTATACTGAGCAAATTGATACCCAACATGTCAAGCTTCAAAATTGCGCCAGCTTGTGGAATGGCAACAAACTTTGACCCTTAAAAATCTCCATAGGGGGCATTTAAAAATGTCTACAGGTTACCAGTTTTGAGTTGCAGAGGAGCCGTTGAGCTAGAATTATTACTCTCGCTCTAACGATCGCGGCGATACCTCATATGTGTTATTTGAACACTGTTTTCATATGCAGCTATGACTTACGTATGCGTTCGCTTCTACGCGCGAGCTCGGCGGGATGGGGCGCTTTTAAAAAAAAAATTCTTATTAATTTTACTTTTTATTTTTACACTGTCTTTTTTTTTAAAAAATGTTTGGGTCACTTTTATTCCTATTACAAAGAATGCAAACATCCCTTGTAATAGAAAACAAGGCATGAAAGGACCTCTTTAATGTGTGCTCTGGGGTCAAAAAGACCTCAGATCTCACATTTACACTTAACAGCAATAGAAAAAAAAAACTTTTTTTTTTTTTTCCAATAAAAAAAATTTCTCCTTTAAGACCATTGGGCAGAAGTGATGTTTGACGTTGCTTCCATCATCCAATGGTATGAAGCCGTGTGGGGGCCTTCTTTCCCTCACTCGACTTCATGCCCCAAAGGGGAAAGGATCAATCGTCTCTGTTGCTACCGACGGCTCTGGTAAGTGGCGGAGGCCACAGGAGGAGCACCTCTTCCACCGCAGATAACAGCCCACTGTTTAAAAAGATACTGGGGTTATGGCAGCTATCTGCTGACATAACAACGGTATTCAATGTCAAACAGACGACATACAAAGACAGTGGACGGTCCGCAAATAGTTATTGTATGTGGCAGTAATGATACTTAAAGTGTTACTAAACCCACATCAGTAAAATCAGTCTGTATATGCAGTAAAGCATGCTTGTTATACTCACTGTGGAACCTAAGGGGTTAATCCTCCGCATTGTGCAAAAAGTCTGTTTGATCCTGTCTTCTCTGATCCTCCCCTCCTGCTACTGTCCCCTTAACATTTCCTGATAAAGCAGAGATTATGGAGTTACTCTGCACATGCTCAGTTTGGCATCTATTGCTAGAGAGGTTTTTCTTGGGAGGATGCATGTGATCAGCATAGGGCCAATCAGTACTGTTCAGACAGAGGGTCAGGGGACTTGCAGTCTCAGAAAACTCCTCCTACAAGCTTTAACCAATGCTTGGCTGGACACAGCTAGAAATCACAAGGCTGCTATATACTGCGGATGAGAAAAGGTATTTAGCAGTTTATATTTAGTAAAATATGTGCGTTTCCATGTTCTGTGTACAGTGGGAGACCAGATATAGTGAATGCAAGGTCCTGGGTTTAGTAACACTTTAAGATGTAGTGTACTGCTTTTTACATAGAATATCCTATATATTCTGTGTTTACAGTTTGGTATCATTTCACTTTTTCTTTTTATACTGCAGATAGAAAAACAAAACCTACATTCTAAAAAGAAATTTGCAAGAAACAAGCCAATTCAGTCTGCACTAAGCAGTAGTTCATTTTTTTCCCAGAGTTATAATGGCTTCTATCATTGGCATGTGTCTGAAAGGACCCACCCCCTGGCCATGTGACCTGCACACGCCCAAAGCTGTATGTATGTGCTGACAGTCCCAGAGCCTCCACTGCTAGCAAAGGACAGGAGAGGTGAGTGGGGGGTGACAATCCTCTTTTATGTAACTAGGGATCGCATACCATTGACTGGCAGATCACTGCAGATTAGATAGAGCTCTTCTGGCTGGGTAGGCATGCTGCAACTTGTAGTGACACACCAGGCAGAAAGACAGAGATTGCATGCATTGAGCCTGAATATTGTTTTTTATCTATACTAGTAATGTATTATTACTTTTGTGTTCCTGTCTGTGAGATGTATTCCAGTAGATGGCTGGATGTAGAGATGATGGAGTCAGGGGCTGATTATCAGCTGTATCTAATGTTTTATTTAGTCTGAATAATCATGATTTTAGGTGGCATACCCTAATATCACCCCTGACCCCTGCGAAAAATAAAAATAGGAAGAACATTATTTCTCATTTTGGAAGGAATAAGGTAGGGCTAAAACTTTTGTTGTTTTTGTTTATTATTCATTTTTGCAGGGCTATCTGTGTCTCAGTAGGTGATTTCTTTTCACTATGGGTGGATCGTCCTGGTGCATGTGTTTTTTAAATGACAGCAGACTATTTACCAACAATGTTGGTTGAATGTTACATTCACTTCTTTATAAATGTGCCCCTTACACACAACGTTCACCAAACATTCAGAAACCTCTTTTAGTTTAAGGGTTTTTGTGTTTTTTATTTTTTTTATTTTTTTCATTTTTTTCTTCTTCTTTCCTTTATGGAGAATCTCAAATGCCCGAGTAGAAAGTTGCTGTTAGGAGTTGCTTGTTTGTAGCTGCAGAAGCACTTCCTGAGCTTGTGTAATGGTTTTGGTGTGGGCAGTACAGTGGAATGTTCTCCAGCCAACAGACAGCGCAGGGAAAAATGGCAGTTACGTACATGCTGCATATACAGCTCAACACAACATGCATTCCAGTGTATCTAAGATTTGTCGAATTTGTCAAAAAATAAAATACATGTTCATTAATTACATTAAGTGTGTGTGTGTGTGTGTGACATATATATAGCGCTTTATGACTTGAGGCTATATATATAGCGCTTTATGACTTGAGGGTAGACAGTACAAATAAAATACACTTTTTAATACAGTAGGAATCAGAGAGCCCTGCTCCTTAGTGCTTACAATCTAAGAATCTATCTCTATATCAATTTTTTTTTTTCCTGATGTACATCAGACCATTGTCTTTAATGTATAGAAGTGTCTGCGCTAACCCTTTTAGGTAGAACTCCACTTCTATGTATCAAAAAAAAAAAAATATCCTGCAATGTTTTTCTCAACTTTAATATTCACATTAATATTCTCAATCAATTGTGCATACAAAAATACTTAAAATTATTTTATGTTAAGGCCTCATACACACTGACGTTTTTACAGCGGCTTTTTATTTTTATTTTATTTTTTTATTTTTTTGCTGCTTAAGAAGACAACTCCATGTTATTCAATGGGCTCATACGCACCATGGAGTTTTTGAGCTGTAACAAGCATGGGCGTTTTTAAGCTCCAAAAAAAACAAGGACCAGCGCCTTCAGAGGCTCCAGCGTTAGAGCAGTTTTGACGCTAACGTGCAAAAACGCGCATTAAAGCTATACCAACGTTTTTTGCGTCAACGGTTTTGAGCTGTAAAAATGTTTATAATATGATGGGATTTTTTTTTTAAACGCTCCTTAGCGTTAATGATTACAAGCGCCGTTAAACGCGTGACGCCAGAGCAAAACGCTAATAACGTGTTTTTAATGCTGATTTTTTTTTCCAGACTAGCTTAACAGGTCGTTTTTTTTATAACGTCCGTGTGTATGAAGCGGAGGCCTTAAACTTATGGGCCTTCATATATTAAGCCCATGTGCCAAATGTAAGTATAAGGCCTCCTGCACAGTGGACGTTCTAATAACGTTATAAAAACGCCAGTAGCTTTGCAGTGTTTTTTCCAACATTTTTGCAATTGCATTTATTAGCTTTGTAGCGTTTTTTTTTTTTTTCAATGGGTCAAAACTTTAAAAAAAAAAAAAAATGCTGGTGAGTAAAGTTTTTGAGTGTTAATCGACGTTTACCAGCTTTAAAGTGTTTTTACAGTGTTTTTACAGCTGAAAAACATCTCTCAGAGCCCGCTAGTTATTTTATTTTATTTTTATTTTTTTACAGCTCAAAAACGCCACTGCCCAAAACTGCTGATAACAGCCTATGTGTGCATGGACACATAGGATAACATG
Organism: Lithobates pipiens; assembly: GCF_037356315.1. Lineage (NCBI taxonomy): Eukaryota > Metazoa > Chordata > Amphibia > Anura > Ranidae > Lithobates > Lithobates pipiens. Next base: position 514,572,585 of record NW_027507903.1, on the reverse strand, counting down.
ATGGCGAGTTTAATGATTGTAGAAAAAAACATCTACAGACAAAAACATCTGCTGTAAAAATTTCAAAAAACTTCCAGTGTGCATGAGGCCTTTAATGTGTTGTCCAAAACAATCCACCACCTTCCCCAATATGCACTTGCCAAAAAGCAGTAATAAAAAAAAAAAAAAAAAGATCAGTTATTTGCAGATGCAGCAGTACTCTTTCATATGTCTCCATCTTAAATGGTTATCAGGTACTCATGTAAAGAAAAATGGCCATCATTGCGCAAAATTCCACTTAATTTATTCCTTAAAAGTCAGCAAAAAAGTTTACACTCACATTTAATAGTGCCTAAGATAGGCACGGAGTCTTTCCAGCATTCTAGTATTAGCCTATGCTGGCCATTCCGTTTCAGGAAGTCAGCGTGTGGTTCGGGCCTCAATTTCGATGCGGGTATGAATTATGCGTCATCAGGCTTCCCGAACAGCCAGCATAGGTTAATACTCAGTGCCAGTCTATGGCACTATTAAATGTGAGTGTAAACTTTTTTTTTTACTGACTTTTAAGGAATAAATTAAGTGGAATTTTGCTCAATAATGGCCATTTTTCTTTACCTGAAAGCCATTTAAGGTGGAGACATATGAAAGAGTACTGCTGCATCTGCTGGCCATATTAATGATCATCCAGTCAAAGGATTAAAGTGATTAAGGCATAACGCAGACTTTTTTATTACTGCTTTCAGTTGAGTGCATATTGTGGAAGGTGGTGGTGAATCATGGAGCACAAGTGTCTTGGACAGCACATTAATATTTACGTTTGGCACGTGGGACTAATGCATGAAGACCCATAACTGGAACTTTCTTATAATTTAAAATATTTTTGTATGCACAATTGATTGAGAATATTGTTGTGAATTAATATTAAAGTGTTTTGTTAATCCAAAAAATAAAAAAAGCAGATTACACAGCATAGTGCTTATCATGACTCCCACAGACAGAGGCATGATGGGCAGAGGCGGCTCTAGGTTTTGTGAGGCCTTAGGCTAAACGTACACATGAGGCCCCAATCACGCCCATAATGGGGAAAAAAGGAGGCAGGCGCAGAGAGGTCGAGTGAGCAGCTGTGGTTCCCACATGGACATGCAGCCCGCATGCATTGGAGCTGGGTGCTGTCATCCAACCGCTGCCACCACCTAGAGGACTCTACTGTCCCACTCCCCGCACTTGACAGCATCAGTGATTGATCACAGGCAAATTAGGGGGCCACGAGGCCCCTGTGACTGGGGGGCCTTAGGCGATCGCCTAATTTGCCTAATTAGAGAGCCGCCTCTGATGATGGGACATGTAGTTTCGCAACAGCTGGAGGCCCGTGAGTTTGAGACCCCTGCCTTAGACCCTAATAAGTTCCCACCATATCTTATACTTTAAATAGGACACCCCAATACACGAAGGGCTCATTCACATGAACCTCTTGGCACCCCATCCCTGTTAATCCGCAACAACAGCCGGACAGGGTTGTACATGTGCTGTAGCCACAATGCTCTGCAGTCACAGCTGAAATAATACCCCATATTGCGTTCAGCTATGGTTGCTCAAATGAATGGAGGGGTGTTGCAACCGCACAGGTCTGCAACACGGTGGTGCAGGCTTTTCAAGGTGTAAGGAGGCACCAGAGTAGACATATATCTTTAGATCCTGGTCTGCTGATCATGTGATCACATGCTGTATATAGTAGATTCCAGTCACATGCTGTCATCTTGCTGTGTGTGTAAAAAAGTCACAGGCCAAAGAGGAGTCTAAATTTACTGTAGAAGAGGCCGAGCTCATCCACAGTCAGAATGATGGCTCTGGACAAACGCACAACACAGGTGGCCACAAATCTCTCTGCAGATATAAAAGCATGACAATCAAATGGTGCATCAACATGACAGCATATGATGGTGCCACTGGCATACATTTTGTGTTTTATTCTTGAAGCTAGGTCCACTAAGAAGTGTGCATGTCCTTTCAGGAAACCTTATTAAAACTGCATTGAGAAACTTCCCTGCCCAGTACTAGTGGTGTTGCACGTGTCATTCCCTCCCTGTGTTACACAACCTAATCGGCAGTCATCTAGGAACTTGAGAGACTGTGAATGCATGTTACTAACAATAGGAACCTGCTTCTATCCCATGGATTTACTAGAGAAATGTGAATAGAAGAATGTCACAAAGAAAACTGGAACCACAAGTTGATAAGCACAGCCAGACATGAAGCAAAATCCTATATTGAATACAATGCAAGGCGGGTACAAAATACACGCCACTAATATGACTAATTTTAAGCATTCAGGTCTATACCAAATCAGTTGTAAATAATCTAAAGGTCTCCTTAAATCAAACATCACCTGTAGTGGTATCCCCTCTTGTCGCTTGAACCAACCAATTAAAAGAGCTCAAACATAGTAATGTTCATGTTCAAACAAACCGCCAGGAGGGGAGCCCAAACAATCTTAATTAAAGCGGTAGAAAACTGCGACCTTTTTTATTTTTTTAAAAACCCTGCAAAGCAATGTATGCCATGCATCGCATACTAGCACACTATGAAATACTTACGTTAGACCGAAGCCCTTCAGTGGTATGCTGTCACCGCTGACAGGGCTTCCATCTTCCTTCCGGTTTTGCTGGCTCCAGTCCTATGAATAGCTGAACTGTGATGATATAATTCCTGCGCATGCACACAGGAGTCACGGTTTACGGCACAAAGCTCCCGTGCTGTCCTTTCAGAGCGCATACGCCGGTGAGGTCACTGGCTGCATCCAGTTTGAATATGTCTGCAAGTTTAGGAGATATTCACTGTACCTTTTTTTTATTATAAGCTTGCCTGTAGATACAAGTACAAAAGCGAGTTTACTACTGCTTTAAAGCTAGCCACAAATTCCTCCATTTACAGTATACAGCATAGAATGACAAATATCCCGCTATGATTGTCAAAATATCCAAAAAGTGTGTGCATCTGATTGGATGTAGCCGCTGTCGTCCAGCTGGCAATGTTCAGTCAGATTCCTTGTTTTTTTACTGTAAATCAAGGGATCTTGAGCCAAAGGAGACCAACAGGGCCAACATTTGTACAGTGCATAGTCAGCTTAACCCTTTAGGTATGACTACAAAATCTGCTTGCTTAACCACTTCGCGCCCAGGCCATTTCTGACATTTCTCTCCTACATGTAAAATTCCTAATTTTTTTTGCTAAAAAATTACATAGAACCCCCAAACATTATATATGTTTTTTTAGCAAAGACCCTAGAGAATGCAATGGTGGTCGTTTTTATCTTGCACGGTATTTGCGCAGCAATTTTTCTAACACGTTTTTTTCAGAAAACTTGCTTAAAAAAAAAAAGAAAACAGTAAAGTTAGCCCAATTTTTTTGCATAATGTGAAAGAAGAGGATACGCTGAGTAAATAGATACCAAACATGTCACGCTTCAAAATTGCACACGCTCGTGGAATGGCGCCAAACTTTGGTATTTAAAAATCCCCATAGGCGACGCTTTAAATTGTTTTACTGGTTACATGTTTTGGGGTACAGAGGAGGTCTAGAGCTAGAATTATTGCTCTCACTCTAACGTTCGCGGCGATACCTCACATGTGTGGTGTGAACACCGTTTTCATATGTGGGCGGGACTTACGTATGCGTCTGCTTCTGTGTGCGAGCTCACGAGGACAGGGGCGCTTTACTTTTTTTTTTGTTAATTTTATTTTTATTTTTTTAGTTTGACACAATAAAAAAAAATTTTTACTTTTATTACTATTACAAGGAATGTAAACATCCCTTGTAATAGGAATATGGCACGATCGGACATATTTCCAGTGAGATATGGGGTCAATAAGACCCCATATCTCACCTCTAGGCTGGGAAGAGTAAAATAAAAAAATAAAAAAACGATCCTGGCTTCCCTGCCAAATCGGCACCGTTATTTGGAATACCAAGGTCGGCGTGACGTCATAACATAGCGCCTGGCCTCCGAATGATCATAGAGACTCCGGGGACGATCTGGTCCGCCGGAAATCTCTATGATAACTGGCGGGGGCCGGTGGATCCTGTCACCGACTCACCGATGGAAGCGGTTAGTCGGTACAAGCACCAGAGGGCGGCGGGAGGGGGGGCGTCCCCTCCCGCCGCCCGTAAGAACGATCAAGCGGTGGAACAGCCGCTATGATCGTTCTTATGGTGCAGGGAATCGCCGGCTGAAAACGCAGATATCTGAATGATGTCTGTGACCTCAGGCATCACTCAGATATAACCACCGAAAGCCCATGACGTCAGTAGACGTAGTATGGGCGCCAAGTGGTTAAAATATATAAGAAACAAATAATAAAAATATCAAAACCATTATTTATTACGGGATTACAAATGAAATATTATCAAAGATCTAGAATAGAAAAAGATACAAACTATAAAATTGTAAAAGCTATAATCCTGTGACGAGACAGCACCTACTTTGTATTTTTTGTCATGGAATGTAATAGATTTAATTTTACTTTCTGCCTCTGCTAATCCATTTGTGGTTTCCAACTTGACAACATGGAGGAGCACACGGATCATACACCCCAGATTTATCTCATATGAGAGCCAATAGGATGAGCACGTCTGGGCATTTAACAAGCGGAAACTGGAAATGGAGTTCACGTTTGACCCTGCAGCTTACCAAGAACTTTGCGTTGGGACAGGCATTCAATACTCCCGGGGAGTTGACTGTTTTTGCAGGTCATAATTTTCACTTTTTCTTTTTAACTCAACAGAGTTGCTTTAAGGGCTACAGCCAGCTAAATTTTCCCTTTCCCTTTTTTTTTTTTAAAGTTTAGGTTAATGTGGAGGTTTGAACCTTTATCAGTTTGATAGCTGATTTATACTGTTGAGGAGATTTTTCGTTTCCAGTCTTCTTGGTGTCAGAACATGAAGTAATGGAGAAATTTGCCCCCCCTCCCTGAATGGAGACCAAAAACAATACAAAATGTAATATTTTTAGTAGATTTAAAATGGAGTTCCCTTAAAATACATTTGCTATGACTGTCTAAATAACTGGCATCAGACAGATCAGGAAAAAAGAGAAATCCTATTGAGATATTTACAATTTTCTCAAAAGTGCAGAAACAACATTTAAATCCTGATAGAGGACCCAAACCTTCTACACACTATCCAAAACTAATAACACAATGTTTTCCCCAAGTTGGGCTAGAAAAAGAATGCAAATTTTAAAGTAGCCTGAGTAAGATATGAGCGGCAAATCAAACGTTTCACCCTGTTGGTTGGTAATACTTGTCCTGTGATACAGAGATAACGGGTTTGGGATTCTGAGACAGAATTACGAGACAGCAAAATCTAGTAAACGCCCAACGTGCAACTGCCAAAGCAAGATAAATGAATAGAAGTGTGTTTACTCCCAACTTTAATGAGACTTGAGTCATGTGTACTATTACCTCTTACCTTCACCCCGTGTTCCATAAGTTTAGAATGTTAATAGAAAAGGAGGTTGTTATATAAGGTGATTGTGTTACATCCAGAGACACCAGTTGGTTCAGTTGCTTGAAGTATTGAGTCGGACAAGATTGGGACTCCTGGGGAATTTTGTCCCACTCCTCTTTGCAGATCCTCTCCAAGTCATTAAGGTTTCGAGGCTGACATTTTGTTAACTTGAACCTTCAGCTCCACATATTTTCCATGGGATTAGGGTCTGGAGACTGGCTAGGCCACTCCGGGACCTTAAAAAGGAGGGCCGTTTAAAAAAAAATAAAAAAAAAAGTCAGCAGCTGCAAACACTGCAGCTGCTGACTTAATAAGCACACTTACCTGTCCAGAGCGCCCGCGATGTCGGCCACCCGAGGCCGACCCGTCCCTCTGCTCCCGGCGCCGCCATTCCTTCTAAGGGAAACAGGCAGTGGAGCCTTACGGCTTCACTGCCAGTTTCCTACTGCACATGCGCGAGTCGCGCAGCGCTTTGTGAATGGGACACGCTGTGTTCTGGAACACACAGTTCCCAGAACACAGCGCGACCCATTACCCAGAAGACAACGCGATGAGGAGAGAAGACCAGAAGATCTCAGCGGAAGAGGAAGGATTATGTGCCTAGCAACAGGCATTTCTGGTAAGTAAAAATAAAAAATAATTTTTTTCCATTTTTTTTTTTTTTTTGTAATTTTTAATATTTTTTTTTTTTTTTTCGGGGTGGCCCTCCATTTTAATGTGCTTCTTCTTGAGTCACTCCTTTATTGCCTCTTACTGTGTGTTTTATGTCATTGTCATGCTGGAATACCCAGTCACGACCCATTTTTAGTGAAGGAGGTTCGCGCATGGCCCTGTCCATCATCCCTTTTGATGCCGTCAAGTTGCCCTTAACCCTTAGCAGAAAAACACCCCCAAAGCATAATATTTCCGCCTCCATATTTGACGGTGGGGATGGTGTTCTTGGGGTCATAGATAGCATTCCTCCTCCTCCAAACATGGTGAGTAGAGTTGATGCCAAAGAGCTCGATTTTGGTCTCCTCTGACCACAACACTTTGACCCAGTTCTCTTCTGAATCATTCAGATGTTCATTAGCAAACTTCAGACGGGCCTGTACATGTGCTTTCTTGAGTAGGGGGACCTTGCGGGTGCTGTAAGATTTCAGTCCTTCACAGCGTAGTGTGTTACCAATATTCGAACCAACTGCTTGAGGATGGTCTTGTAGCTCATTCCAGCCTGGTGTAGGTCTAAAATCTTGTCCCTGACATCCTTGGATAGCTCTTTGGTCTTGGCCATTGTGGAGAGATTGGAATCTGATTGCTTCTGTGGACAGGTGTCTTTTATACAGGTAACAAGCTGAGATAAGGAGCACTCCCCTTTAAGAGAGTGCTCCTAATCTCAGCCCGTTACCTGTATAGAAGACACCTGGGAGCCAGAAATCTTGCTGCTTTGATAGGGGATCAAATGCTTATTTCACTCATTTTAAAATGCAAATCAATTTATAATAAAAAAAAAATTATGGGTTTTTCTTGATATTTTATTTTGTTCTGTTCTCACTGTTAAAATAAACCTACCATTAAAGTGGTTGTATAGTCTTAATTTGAACATTTACCTACAGGTAAGCCTATAATAAGGCTTACCTGTAGGTAAAAAAATATCTCCTAAACCTGTACAGTTTAGGAGATATTCCCCTGGCAATGCGCCGCTGACTGCAGCGGCACATGCGCACAGTGGCTTCTCGGCTGGAAGCCTGGCAGATGCCAGACCCTGCCGGAAAGAAATCTCCCGTGCACATGTGCGGGAGTGACGATATCGCTGCACCAGACACTCGCAGCGCCGGAGCCGCGATATCCGGAAGACATGCCGAGGGAACTTGTCAGCTCCCTTGGTGTGGATCGGGTGAGATGTCGGGGGCTCTTTCTAAGATAAGTATTTACTAATGAGCTAGTATGCGGTGCATACTAGCTCATTATGCCATTTGCCTTGCAGGTGTGAAAAAAACAAAAAAACGTGTCAGCGGGTTTACTACCGCTTTAATGTTATAGACTGATTGATTATATCTTTGTCAGTGGGCAAATATACAAAATTGGCAGGGGATCAAATACTTTTTTTTTCCCCTCATTGAATGTCTTTCCTAAAAGCTATCCAATTTAGGAGCTGTTTAAGGCCCCTTTCACGTGTGCAGATCCCGGGAGGGTCCGTATCCAGCCATCCACTTGCTCAGCAGAGATCGCTCCTTTTGATTCCCGTTGAGCCGGCGGATGACTAGTCCGTCTCTGCACACTGTGCAGAGAAGGACCAGTCAGATCTCCGCTTTCCTCTATGGGGGGATCGGATGAAAATGTACCGTCTGTCCGTTTTTCATCCGATCTGCAGATGGATGGAAAAATAGGGTGTTCCTTTGTCGTCTGTTTCGGATCATAGCGGAGACTGATGTCAGCGGATGTTCATCCGCTATCCCATAGGGATACATGTATGTCAGTTTTTCATCTGAAAATGGATGGATGAAAAACGGACCTACGGTCCGCCTGTGTGAAAGGGGCCTTAGAAGTAGATCATGGCTGTTTTTGCCTATTTTGTAGGCGATTATAAATGTTCTTGCTTCATTCTTTGAATGAAAGATGAACTATGATTTGTTAGAAGCAATGGCTCCATTTTTGTTACTTCTTCCTTGTGGTTCTCATTTCTAAAGGGAATGTGTACTATAGTCTATATAGCCAACAGTCTGTGGATTCCTGACCATCACACCTACTATATGGCTAAAGGTATGTGGACACCCCTTCAAACGATTGTTTAGTTGTCTCTCTTGAAGGTTATTGTTAATACTGTACAGTGTACACAGACATTTTAAACAGTTGTGTGTTTCCAGATTTGTGGTAACAGTTTGGGGAAAGCCTTTTTCTATTTCAACATGACTGTGCTCCTATGTTCAAAGCCAGCTCCGTAAAGAATTTCCCACAGTCACAAATTTTGTGGAAACCCTTTCTAGAAGAATGGAAGCTGTTATACCTGCAAGGGGGGTGCGCAACTCTGTTAATGACCATGGTTGTGGAATGCCCAGCATATTCATATAGGTGTGATGGTTAGGTGTTTATAAACTTATAGAGTAAGTGGCATTGTATATATTTTCTTGCTGTGTGATGGCAATAAAGCATCAGTAGTGTAAATGTGAAAGATTCCATATGAATATTTTGGTTTGGATTCACCATGGTCTTTTAGATGGAGGTTTTTCTTTACTGCAGAGATCAGCAGTAGAGGAGGTAAGTATTCTGCGATTCCTTTGCAGAGAGCCGCGTCCTCTGAATATCTTTCTTTTAGCGACAGCCTCTTTATTCAGCCCCAAAACCTGTGTAATTCATGCATGGGTTTAAAGCTGAACTCCAGGCACACATATATCTTTAAATACAGCTCTAATTTTATTTAATTTTTTTTGTGTAGAATTTACTACACTGACTGAGACAGGGAGAGTTTCCAGTCTCGGCTTTTATGTGGGCACCTCACATCAGCAGGAAATAATGTAGAGCACTCTGTGGACCCCTTCTCCTAGCTCCTAAGAACAAAAGATCTTTTGCAGCCCCAGTGATGTCATAGACTCACCGGACACTTTCTTGGGTACATTGTAATGGAAGGTCCCACGCTCCGCTTGAAAGCTCCCCCCGCCCCCCCCTTCTGCCTTTAGAACTGCCTTAATTCTTTGTGGCAAAGATTCAACAAAGTGTTGGAAACATTCCTCAACATTGGCTGCACATCCATGATGTGAATCTCCCATTCCACTACATCCCTAAGGTACTCTGTTGGATTAAGATCTGTTGACTGAGGCCATTGGAGTACAGTGAACTCATTATCATGTTCAAGAAACTGGTTTGAGATGATTTGAGATTTGTAACGTGGTGCATTATCTTGCTGGAAGTAGCCACCAGAAGATGGGTTCACTGTAGGGGTGGACATGGTCAGTAACAATACTCAGGTAGGCTGTGCAATCTATACAATGCTCAGTTGGTACAAAGGGGTCCAAAGTGTTCCAAGAAAATATCCCGCACACCATTACACCAACACCACAAGCCTGAACCCTTGATACGAGGCAGAATGAATCTATGCTTTCATGTTTACGCCAAATTCTGACCCTACCATCTGAATGTCACAGCTGAAATTGAGACTTCTCAGACCCGGCAACCTTTTTCCAATCTTTCTATGTTCAATTTTGCGAACTGTAGCCTCAGTTTCCTGTTCTTGGCTGACAGGAGTGGCACCAGTGCGGTCTACTCCTGCTGTAGCCATCTGTTTCAAGGTCTGATGTATTCTGCATACCTTGGTTGTAACGAGTGGTTATTTTGTTTGAGATGATAGAAAGGCAACAGTAACTCAGGCTACGTACACACTAGCAGAACGTCTGATAGAAAAAGTCAGACGGAAGCTTTTCATCGTATATGCCTCATCTGACTTTTTTTAAATTCTGACGGACCTAGAAATAGAACATGTTCTAAATATTTCCAACGGAACCAATTTCTATCAGGAAAACCGCTCATCTGTATGCTGTTCCGACAGACCAAAAAACGCATGCTCTGAAGCAAGTACGAGATGGAAGCTATTGGCTACTGGCTATTGAACTTCCTTTTTCTAGTCCCATCGTACGTGTTGTACGTCACGATCTTGACAATCGGACTTTGGTGCGATCGTGTGTACGCAAGACAGTTTCAGCGGAATTCCATCAGAACAGCCTTCAGAGTTTATTCCCTGCGGGAAAACCGGTTGTGTGTACAGGGCATAAGTCTGCCCTTTCTCCTCAGACATCAACAATGCATTTTTGTCTACACAACTGTCGCTGGATATTTTTTCTTTTTTGGACCATTCTCTGTAAACCCTAGAGATGAAAATCCCAGTAGATCAACGGTTTTTGAAATGCTCCCAACCATGCCATGTTCAAAAAGTCACTTAAATCACTTAAATCCCCTTTCTTCCCCCATTCTGATGCTCTGTTTGAACTTCAGCAAGTCATCTTCACCACACCTAGATGCCTAAATGCATTGCTGCCATGTGATTGACTGAGTAGCAATTGGTTTTACCAAGCAATTGAACAGGTGTACCTAATAATAAAGTGGCCTATGAGTGTAAATAATAAGGGGGATTACACAGCACAGGGACAAGGCAAATAAAAATGAAATCAGGAAAACTACAAAGGAGAAGAGGGAGATTTGAGGGCACGTTAGGTGCTACCTGGAGTTTAGCATTAAAGGTGTTTTTGTTTTTTTGGAAGGCTAGGTTTATGATATTTTACAAGAAAAAGATTGCAGGAGGTGTGAGACTTTGTAGTGAGGACATCACGCATTGAACACCTACTGCATCCCCGGCTATCCCGCAATCTCTTCCATTGGTTCAGGGAGAAGCTCTGCCAACTGAGCTCTCCATCTGCATTCATGTTATATAAAATCGATATCCAAGTTCACGAGGTATATGTCCTAACTTGAATCTCCAATATACAGGATTCCAATGAATGGGAAAGCTGATTATCTATTTAATGTGCTGTGATGTGCCCAGCCAAAATAATGTGAATATTGACTTCTTTTCATATGACTGTAACACTCTTATCTCCCTTCCAGTTGTCACAATGCCTTCCTGGGTTCCCGCCGTTGGCCTCACACTCTTTCCCCACGTGGGTGGCATACTAGGAGGGTTAATCACACGGAAGGAAGTCAAAACGTGGTATACAACGCTGGTGAAGCCATCATGGCGCCCGCCTAACTGGATGTTTGCACCTGTCTGGACTGCATTATATACTTCCATGGGGTATGCAACAGAAGCAGTAGATTTCTTTATCCAGCCTATGCATTTCCTTCCAGAATCTTCATGTGCAGTGAATGTTCAGCTTGGTGAACCGAGCCATACATGGTTACAGTGGTAACACATGCTTGCCTGTGTGGAGTATTTGACTTGCTTTTGTTCTCCTTCTTTTTTTATAGGTACGGTTCTTATCTGATTTATAAGGAATTGGGAGGTTTCACCGAGGATGCCTTGGTTCCGTTAGGGCTCTATGCTGGGCAGTTGGCACTTAACTGGGCCTGGACACCCATCTTCTTTGGTGCTCACAAAATTGGTTGGGTAGGTAGAACAATATGTCAACTAAAATTAAATGAATAAATTACAGCGCTCGCAATAATAGTGCAAATGATGTATCAAAAAATAAAGTGAAAATCATTCTTAAGTAAGTGAATGTCCATATATTGGTAAATGAAGTGCTCCAAACTTAAGGTGTGCCACACTTCCTCCTGTATCCCCACTCACAGGGTGGGAATGGACCTCCAGCTTTTTAGTCTAGGGGCCCATTCAGGCTTAGAGTGTTAGCCAGGGATGGCTATTCACATCAAGATACCAGGGAGATCTCCAATGCTCATGACAATCAAGTGTGGATCATAGTACAAAAAAACGACATAAAAGAAGGGAAACTAAACTAAAGCTAACCATGAAGAATCAAATCTCTGGACAACGAGTGAGGAGACTCCTGCCCTTTTGCAGCATCTTTCAACTTTCCTGATAGATAATTCATGTTCCCTCCTTCTACCTATTCAGAAGAGAAGTTGTGTTTGGTTCAGACATTGCCTCGCAAGCTGACATTTTCTTTGTATGAAGACCAACTCTTTAATTGGTTCAAAGTTTGTTACTGCCCTCTAGTGTAGCTCTAACATCTCATTCACAGTATACTTGCATAAAACCGGATGGAAAAAACGGGCAGATTTGACTTGCATGGGCCTGTTCACATTGGGTGCAAAGATGTATGTATTTATGATATAGGTCACTGCAAGGATACAAAGAAAGATGTTTTTTTTTTTTTTTTTTTTATGTGCCTTGGTCACAACACTGCATTCACTTGAGTTTTTTTTCTGTGCAGAAATATGTTGCATAATTCTCTGGAAGAGCACAGATAAAACCAATTGTTCTCTGTGTACACTGTACACACTACAATGTTGATGTCATGTGATTGCAGTTTTCTGTGCAAAAAAAAATCACATTGCAGATTCTGCACAGAAAAAAATCTGCACATGATACCAGTATTGTGGTGTGAGCATCGCATATGTATACTGTATATGAACAGTTGTTTTTCTTTGTGCCTGTTCAGAGACGGGTACTGAAAAGCGCACATCTCTGCACATGGTATGACTGAGGGCAGCAGGTGAGGAGACATTTGTCTGTCCTCGAATGTGCTTTTCATCTCGGCCAGATAGAAATGGCACAAGTGAGTTTAGCTCCTTCAGTAAAAAAAAGGGAGTACCAGCATGCAGAAGTTTTCCAACAAGAGTGTGCTATGACCGCTACTAAAAGGGTGAAGACTGTCACTATCCAGGCAAATAGCATGGTCCTGGCACCAACATGGCAGCATACATGTGGTAGTATGCTGCCAAGGAATGGCTTCAGGAAAGGGAAATTAAGGTAAGTGATACAATTTTCTGTTTTCTTGGTGCCAACAAGGCAGCACACTATCTCATGTATGCTACCATGAATTGGTGCCAGGAAAGAAAAATTTGGATAAGTATTGGAAAATGTTATCAATTTTAAGAAAGAAAGGTCAGCAATGGCAGCCTTCATAATTTTTATTTTTTTTTTGTCTTGTGACAGGTTTTAATTAAAGGGGGAGTTGGTGTTGGATAGAGCAGAAATTTTAAACATGGGCCGTTTTCACTGCAGTATTAGTCATCTAAGATCTGTTTTGTAGCTGCTTTTCTCTGACCACAAATACATAATAACCTGGATACATAATAGCTGGACCTTTTCATATTCTTTCAAAACAGCATGTCATTAGTTTGAATTGCCTAAATCTATTTTAAACAGTTATTTTCTTTGGAGGACATTTATGAATGTAGTTGTGCTTTTTCATAGTGTGCAAGTGTATGCGTATTCCTGTTGTGGCTGAATATTTGTAAATGTTGCTTCAATTCAAGTTCTGCAAATCTGTTCACCGACTTTGCAACAGATTTGCACATTTGTCACAAGTACACAAAATGCAGCACATTTTTGAATGCAAAGTCTGTGACTTGATTGTCCTCATTGGCTTTTCCATCGTGTGCATTATGCTGCTGTGTTTGTAGGTGGAGCTTGTCTGAATGACAGTCATACAATTTAAATAACAGATCGCCTGTTTCCTTTATTTTGCAGGGCCTCGTGGAAATAGCAACCCTCACTGGAACAGTTGTGCTCACAACCATCTCTTGGTACCCAATTAGCAGAACAGCTGCCTACCTGATGTTGCCATATATAGCCTGGCTGTCCCTGGCCACTTCCTTGAACTATGTCATATGGAGGGACAACAAGGACAAGTCAGAATAGAAGGAACCTGCTGGAGTGAACTGCACTAGACCAAGGATAAAGACTTTTTTTTAATGGTCATGTTACCTTTTACATTTATAATAAAGGTCTTTTTGGAAGTTAAAAAAAACAAAACGAAACCAGCACAACTTTAGAAAAGTGATTTGAATGTTTCAAACCGATAAATATTGCCTTATCTTTGTGTGTTCAACAACAAATGCATAAATAAAGGACTTTTTTTTTTCTGTTTCTATATATTTGAAAAGTGCTGTGCTGGTGCCTGATGTCCAATTGGTGATTGAGCTGGCTGTTTGTGGCCTTCAGGGCAGTCTGATTTTAAGCCCAACTCGTGCCAAAATTTTGATTTTGTTTTGGATAGAGGTGAGGAGTTAGCAGTAAAATCCTGACCGAGGCTCTGTCTGTACTCCTGTTGGGGAGATTTCGCCTTCCTTCCTGTTAGGGCAAGAAATAATGGGAAATTTGCCCAACAAGGACTAATTTTATGTCTTGTTAACAGTCTTTAGCGTGTAAAAAAGCAGTATGTACAGATGGAATTTTATAGAGGATTTGCAGTGCGTTTGGCAACCTTTTGTTTAAGCCTTTAAACAGCCTATCTGCTACAATTTTTTTTCCTCAACGTAGATTTTAATGGCAGCGCTGACTTTCACCTTAACAAGCTGCTAGCAAGTTTCAGCACTGGTTCAAGCTTGATGAATACAAACAGAAGCCGGTATGAACAAGACCTTATGGTCAACTACACAATCAAAAAATATTGACCACTTCCCACCTTCCATCTCTATATTCATGTTCATTGGCTTGATGACCCATGCTGAGGACATAATAATAAACATTCCCCCTTTTGAAAATAAATCAGTTGCAAGCAGAAAACATAAGATGTTACCTGAAGAAGCAAAACCTTTCCATCTGTTTTATTGGGGATGTTGATGTTGCCATATGTCACTTAAAGACTCCATTAGTGAGATTTAACTGCAGTTTGCCTTTGTCCCTCCTACATTGGTGAACTAAAGGTCAGTTCCACAAAAGCTAAAATTTAATTTTGCGTGGCTGGTAGCAAGGTGAATCACATGAGGGCTAGGGGACTTTAGTGGCAAGATATCTGCTGTGGGATTTCCAGTTTCCCCCCATCTGATAACAATTCCAAAGCTCAGTTATGAGCATAAGAGCAAAGCTCTGATGTATGTTTAATAAATAGGAGAAAAAAAAATCAGGTGACACTTTAACCCACAACTCCAGGCAAACAAAAAAATTCACAGTTGAAATACTTTTTGTTTTGTCCACCAAATGATTTGGTAATTTTTAAACTTTTTTTCCACACTTTTTTTCTTTTACATCCAGACAGGTGAAACACAGTTCCTGGTTAAACAATTAACCGTCCTGGTTCAGTAACTCCTCTTTCAGTGTCACCGCTCCATTGCCAGCTTCCCAACTTTACAGTGAATCTGCAGCATTATCTCTTTCTATAGAGTAGACCAAGGAGGTGGTGTAGAGTGAAAGGGGATCTTGTCATATAGATATCATCATCATCATCATCATCAATATATATATGGGTTTATTTACTAAATGCGAATCCACTTTGCACTATGAGTGCACTCGCTGTAGATCTGAGAGGGACATGCAAGTATTTTTGATTGGATGATAAAATCAGCAGAGCTTCCCCTCATTTTAGATCTTCAGTGAGTGCACTTGTAGTGCAAAATGGATTTGCCTTTAGTAAATAAACCCCAGTATCTCACAAAAGTGATTAACCCCTCACAGTTTTGTAAATATTTTATTATATCTTTACATGTGACAACACTGAAGAAATGGAACTTTGCTACAATGTAAAGTAGTGAGTGTACAGCTTGTATAACAGAGTAAATTTTGCTGTCCCTTCAAAATAACTCATAACCCACAGCCATTAATGTCTAAACCACTGGCAACAAAAGTGAGTACACTCCTAAGTGAAAATGTACAAATTGAGCCCAAAGTGTCAATATTTTGTGTGGCCACCATTATTTTGCCTTAACCCTCTTGGGCATGGAGTTCACCAGAGCTTCACAGGTTGCCACTGGAGTCCTCTTCTACTCTTCCATGATGACATCACTGAGCTGGTGGATGTTAGAGACCTTGCACTCCTCCACCTTCCGTTTGAGGATGCCCCACAGATGCCTAATAGGGTTTAGGTCTGGAGACATTAGTCAGTCCATCACCTTTACCCTCAGCTTCTTCAGCAAGGCAGTTGTTATCTTATGCCACGTACACACGATCAAACAAGCGGGTGGAAAAGTCCGGCAAACTCAAGTCCGCCGGACAATCCCCCCGTGTGTAGCCTCCGGCATACTTTTTTGACCCGAAAGTACGGCGGACTTTAGAAAGTAGTTTTACACTCCAATCTTACCGCCGGACTCGCA
Organism: Lithobates pipiens; assembly: GCF_037356315.1. Lineage (NCBI taxonomy): Eukaryota > Metazoa > Chordata > Amphibia > Anura > Ranidae > Lithobates > Lithobates pipiens. Next base: position 514,556,418 of record NW_027507903.1, on the reverse strand, counting down.
TTTCGGCGGACAATCCGGCCGTGTGTATGCCAGTCCGCCGTACTTTGGAAATGAGCGGACTTTTCCCGCCCGGAGAAAAGTCCGCTCATTTCGAGCGGGTCTCCAGGTAGGCGGGGCCCGCGAAGGATACATCGCTGGCCCCGCCGCCTGGTATGGACTTAAAGGGGGGTGCCTTGGGGAAGGGGGGGCCGCGCGCCCCCCGCCCCCACCCCAAAGCACCTCTTCCCCATGTTGATGAGGACAAGGGCCTCTTCCCGACAACCCTGGCCGTTGGTTGTCGGGGTCTGCGGGCGGGGGGCTTATCGGAATCCGGGAGCCCCCTTTAATAAGGGGGCCCCCGGATACCGGCCCCCCACCCTATGTGAATGAGTATGGGGTACAATGTACCCCTACCTATTCACCTGTAAAATAAAGTACAAAAAAAAAACACAACACACAAGGGTTAAAATTGTTTATTGCACAGCTCCGGGGGTCTTCCGTCTTCGGGGGTCTTCTCGCCGGACTCCTCTGCTATCTTCTTGTAGCTCTTTTACTAGCGGAGGAGCCCGGCTTTCTTCCTCGCCGCCGCCCTTCTTCCGACTCCTCGCTCGCCCCCCTTTCCTGGCCGGCCGGGTAGCGTGCTCGGACAAGGGTCTGATGTGGACCTTGGGGGACCCCCACGCCGATTTTTTTCGGCGTTGGGGTTCCCCTTTAAGTCCATACCAGGCGGCGGGGCCAGCGATGTATCCTTTGCGGGCCCCGCCTACCTGGAGACGCGCTCGAAATGAGCGTGTGTGGGCGAGTCCGTTCATTTCAAAAGTAGGGCGGATAGTACGGCGGACTTAGTACGCCGTATTAGTCCGCTGAAAAAGTGCTGTGTGTGGGCAAGTAGCCCGTTCGGAAAGTCCGACGGACAGTCTGGCGGGAAGTCCGCCAGACTAAGTACGTCGGACAGACGGCTACGTGTGTACGTGGCTTTAGAAGTGTGTTTGGGGTTATTCTCATGTTGCAATACTGCCCTGTGGCCCAGTCTCTGAAAGGAGGGGGATCATGCTCTGCTTCAGTATGTCACAGTTTATGTTGGCATTCATGCTTCCCTCAATGAACTGTAGCTCCCCAGTGCCGGCAGCACTCATGCAGCCCCAGACCATGACACTACCACCACCATGCTTGACTGTAAGCAAAACACACTTGTATTTGTACTCCTAACCTGGTTGCCACCACACATGCTTGACACCATCTGCATCAAATAAGTTTACATTGGTCTCATCAGACCAAGTACTGTCAGAAACCATGAATCAGGCTGAGACAGAAGTACAATTAAATCAGACTTGTTTTATTAATAAAAATAAAAAGGTAAATAGAAAAAGCGTAGTCAAGCATAGCCAGAGTCCAGTAACCAGATCAGGTAGTCAGCCAGGCCAGAAATCGTAGAGCACAGCAAGCAGGATAAGGAGCCAGAAGGGATGTCAGCAAGCCAGTCTTTAAACAAACCACAGGAGATGGTTTCAGTGATGTGACCAAGGCGAAGGCAATGGAGAGCTTTCCAGCTGACGATCCACTGACTTACTGGGTCATGAGAATAAACCACTGGCCAGAACTTGCCTAGTATGCTGAGTTGTTGGGCTGCCCTGCATCCAGCGTGCTTTCAAAACGGCCATTCATTTCTGCAGGAGGTTTCGTTACTCATCATAGAACGCATCTGTCCACAGACTCTGTGGACCATTTGACTTTTATAAAAATGATTCAGTCCTGGATTACCAGCTATGAAGCCCCTGATTTTTCAGCACCTGTTTGACAGGTGCATATCATTAAAAAAAAAATGTTGCCTTCATCAAGAGCACCACTATAGAATTACAGTGGGAAGGTGCCCCCGACACCCAACGAGTAATTTTTCTGCGCCTGTTTGACACGTGCATATCATTGCAATTATTTTACAGCAGGGCCAATTCTTGCTTTCATCAAGAGTACCTCTATAGGGTTATGGTGAGAAGGCACCACTGACACCCAAAGACCAACTTTTCTGCACCTGTTTGACAGGTGCATATCATTGCAATTTTTTACGGCAAGGCCAATTCTCGCTTTCATCAAAATTACCTCTATAGGGTTAGGGTGGGAAGGCGCCACTGACACCCAAAGACCAATTATTACACGCCCGTTACTTCTATCCAAAGTCAAAGTGACACCAGAATGTATCCAAAAAATCTCTAATCTTGTTCCCAGAGCACTACATTGTGGCCTCAGCATACACACTGGCAAAAGGCAGCTTGCAGGGAAAATTTCATTTTTTTTGGCTCTATAACTGCAAATATTACTGCAGCAGATTCCAGACATTATACAGATCAGCCACTTCACTGGTAGACTAAGGGGACCCCCCCCCCGGCACTATATTGGAAGGAATTTTTCATTTTTATGCTTTCACTTTAAAAATCAAAACAAAATCACAATTTTTTTTTTATTGATACATGTCCCTCAGGGCTGGACCCGGACCCCTATAACCATCGTATGCCCAATTACTTGAATATAAGCCTTCAAAATGACGTTCAGGTCCCATTGACATGAATGAAGTTTGTTATTCGGTTCTGAACTTTCGTGGTGTTCGAAAGTTCTGGTGCGAACCAAACAGGGATCAGTTCAGTCCATCCCTAATTCTCCAGAGCTCACAGTGGAAAATCAGGTAAAAACCTAACGCTAAACCTAATCTGACCCTGTAAAGCAAAAAATTCTACTTACCTATTCTGCATCCATTCGGTCCCAGCATCAGCTGTTAGCAGCAGCTTCAGTGTGGAAGCGTGTGCAAGAGAGGCAGCCAACAATGGAGGCCCCATAGTATGTCTATGGGTGACGTCACTTCCCAGCCATTTCACAGCCAGTCGGTCGTCTCCTGCACACAGCTTCCGCCGCTGTAAACCGGACCGGATTGTCTGCAGAATTGGTAAGTACAGCGATTTTTGCTTTACAGGGTTAAGCCCCATACACACTATCAGATTTTCTGCTGATTTTTTCCTTCAGATTTACCAAAACCATGTAGTAGAAAGGCCTGCCTGACTGCATACAAATTGAAACTCCTAAGGTTTTGTTTTTTTAAAGTAGACTTTTATTTATTTTCATACACAACAAACAATAAAGAAAAACAACAAAAACAAAACAGAAAACTGTATATGGAGTGAACATCGCTCAAACCATTGCACAATCTGGTAAACTGGTATACATGTAACGGATATGTGACACCCTAAAGGTTAAATGTCTAATCTGCTTAATTGGAACTGATCAATGAACAAGGGGCTCCATTTAGTCTTTCAAGGAGATGGGGGTATGGTACTGTCGGAGCTGACCCAAGAGCCCCAAATCTTAAGGAATTTTTTTAGGCATCCTCTGGCCTCATACGTCAACTTATATAATGGTATTGCATGGTTAACGGTAGTGATCCAAAAAGCTATAGTGGGTTAGGGTGGAGACTTCCAGTGGATGGTTATCGATTTCTTAGCATAGAACAACACTATGCGCAGAAAGGTTTGTACATTTTTAGACAGTGGCGTAACTAGAACCTTCAGGGCCCCGATGCAAGAAACCATGAAGGGCCCCCCTGAACCCCAGCCAGGGCCCTTCCCGAGTCCGGTGGTGGAACTCCAGGGCGTGGTCACAGCTATAACCTTTGTGAGCCCTGTAGTTCCACCACTGGTATCAGTAGTTTTTTTTATAATTTTATTTTCATTTTTAGGTGCCCCATTGGGGGACTGTCCCTAGGCAGGATGGGGTCCCTGTCCCCAGAAGAGATGAGGTCCTTTTCTCCAGGGCAGATGAAGTTACTGCCCCCAGGTGAGAAGTGGTCCCTGTCCCCAAGGGAGGTGGGGGTCCCTGTCCCCACGTGAGAAGGGGTCCCTGTCCCCAGGGGGAGATGGAGGGGGTATGTAATGGTGTGTGGGGGATGGGGTTCTCTCACTCACCATGACCAAGCTGTAGGCCGCACACTCATCCATGTTGACCTGGGCTCCATCCAGTGTGCTGGACGGGTGATCAGCATATCTCCCAGAAAGACATTTCATCATCTGTGTATGATGGGGGAGGAGGGGGGCTGGCAGACAAGCCTGCAGTGTCCTCCGGGGAGCCGGCTCTCATAGGGCTGAACTGCATCTGTGTGCTTACAGTTTGTTTACCCGGGAGAAGTATGCAGTGCAGTGTGGTCCGGACTCGGGGGGGGGGGGGGTCGGGCGGGACTCTGGCTGGGGAGAACAGACATCGGACTGAGCGGCTATGCATGGAGCAGGAGAGGGGTACTCTGAGGAGCCGGCTGAGGACACAGGTCATGTGGGGAATGCACAACTAAAGAGCAGCCAGTGCGATAGTCGAGCATGGAGCTCTGCTAGTCACCCTCCACCTCCAGCCACCCGTGTGCATGGTGCACTATAGCTGCCTATGCTGCTGCCGGCCATATGTAGAGGGGGCTGCATGGGCCCCCTGCATCACAGGGCCCGGTTGCGGTCGCGACTGCTGCACCCCCTATAGTTACGCCCCTGTTTTTAGATATACCTTCATCATCAATATATCCCAGTAAACACCGTAGAGGATTGCAGATATTAGGTATCTGAATTAAGGAGCTGATGAAGGCCGTGACCTCCGAGCAGAACTTCCTAATCGGGGTGAACTCCCACATCAGATGAAAGAATGTGCCATCTGCCGTACCGCATCGAGAGCACAATGCAGAGGGTAGTCTGTTTCATTTGTATAGTAAACATGGTGTAAAATAGGATCTGTAAAGCAATTTTGTCTGTATCACCTTGTCACGAGAAGAAATGACTGAGGGGACCTGGAGGGGAAAAACTTCCTGCCAGAGGTCCTCCGTCAACTCTGGGATGTCAGCGCTCCATTTATCAGCCATACTGTTGAGCCTATGAGTTGTAGAATGTAGGAGGGATTTATAATATGATGAAACTAGTTTAGTGTGATAAGAATCAGTCAGTAATCGTTCTAGCGGAGAGATTTGAAAAACTATGTTACGAAGGCCGAACTGCGTTGCAGCAGTGTGACGTATCTGCAGATATAGGAAGTAGGCCGTCTTGGGTAGATTATATTCCCACCGAAATATCTCAAAAGGGCGGAACATATTTTGATCCGAAAATAGGTGCATGATCGTTTTCACCCCCGCTTAGACCAGAATCGCCCATCAGTTCTGCCGTAGAATTCCTGCAAATTCTGATTTCCCCATAGTGGGGTAATCGGTGAGTATGTAGTGCGTTCTTTGGATGGCAGCATTTTAGTGAGTCTAAAAATCCATTGGGTCATTGCTAGTGTAGTTGTACCCCCTCTTCCTCTAAGGGACATACGATGAATCAGGTTTTGAAGGGACTCATAGGAGGTAAGTATAGCAGCCTCCAAGGCAGTGGCCGCATTGTTGGTTTCAGGATAAAACCACCAATGCGCGTGAGCCAAGGCGATGTAATACGTTTGAAGGCAAGGTAAAGCCAGCCTGCCCTCCATTACTGTAGGGTGTTTTTAGCAATCCTAACTGCTCCCCCCCCTCCAAATGAAAGTGTTAAGGATTGAGTCTATTTCCTTAAATTTGACTTTCGTAACATATTCTGGCGAATTACTCAGGATGTATAGAAATCATGGTAAAAAGATTATTTTAAAAATGTTTATCCTACCTAGTAGTGTTAGAGGGGGATTGGTCCACATCTTTAGCCACTTCAATACCCATCCATAGTCATATGACGGCCACAGATGGGATCTCCCATCCTGGGTGTACGTCATATGATGGCCTCGGTATTTCGCCGCTCCTGCGGGCCTCCAGCGCGGCGATCGTGGATGAGGTGTGGTTGCCAGCCCCATCCACCCCCGATACATGTGACCGGCCATGTCCAATCACAGCCGGTCACATGTACTGTGCCGTTACAGCACCTGTCAGTCCATCTGAGTACCCGAGTACCTGTCCCAGCCCATCTGAGTACCCGAGTACCTGTCAGCCCATCTGAGTACCCGAGTACCTGTCCCAGCCCATCGGAGTACCTGTCAGCCCATCTGAGTACCCGAGTACCTGTCCCAGCCCATCTGAGTACCTGAGTACCTGTCAGCCCATCTGAGTACCCGAGTACCTGTCAGCCCATCTGAGTACCTGAATACCCGTCCCAGCCCATCCGAGTACCTGAGTACCTGTCAGCCCATCTGAGTACCCGAGTACCTGTCCCAGCCCATCTGAGTACCCGAGTACCTGTCCCAGCCCATCTGAGTACCCGAGTACCTGTCCCAGCCCATCTGAGTACCCGAGTACCTGTCAGCCCATCTGAGTACCTGAGTACCTGTCCCAGCCCATCCTAGTACCGGTCAGCCCATCTGATTACCCATAACATCTCGTTACCGCCTAGTGTACACCAATCACACACTGATTACCCCGCCCAATAAAGAGGACCTGTCACCACCCATCAATGTACCTGTCACCACCCATCAAAGTACCTATAATCACCCATCACAGCCCATCTGAGTACCTGAGTACCTGTCAGCCCATCTGAGTACCTGAGTACCTGTCCCAGCCCATCTGAGTACCTGTCCCAGCCCATCTGAGTACCCGAGTACCTGAGTACCTGTCAGCCCATCTGATTACCCGAGTACCTGTCCCAGCCCATCCGAGTACCTGAGTACCTGTCAGCCCATCTGAGTACCCGAGTACCTGTCCCAGCCCATCTGAGTACCTGAGTACCTGTCAGCCCATCTGAGTACCCGAGTACCTGTCAGCCCATCTGAGTACCCGAGTACCTGTCCCAGCCCATCTGAGTACCTGAGTACCTGTCAGCCCATCTGAGTACCCAAGTACCTGTCAGCCCATCTGAGTACCCAAGTACCTGTCCCAGCCCATCTCAGTACCTGAGTACCTTTCCCAGCCCATCTGAGTACCCGAGTATCTGTCACAGACCATCTGAGTACCCAAGTACCTGTCACAGTCCATCTGAGTACCAGAGTATCTGAGTACCCGTCACAGCCCATCTGAGTAACTGTCACAGTCCATCTGAGTACCCGAGTACCTGTCCCAGCCCACCTGAGTACCTGTTCCAGCCCATCTGAGTACCCGAGTACCTGTCACAGCCCATCTGAGTACCTGAGTACCTGTCACAGCCCATCTTAGTACCCGTCACAACCCATCTGAGTACCCGAGTATCTGAGTACCTGTCACAGTCCATCTGAGTACCTGTCACAGTCCATCTGAGTATTCGAGTACCTGAGTACCTGTCACAGCCCATCTGAGTACCCGAGTACCTGTCACAGCCCATCTGAGTACCTGAGTACCTGTCACAGCCCATCTGAGTACCTGTCACCAGTCCCGTCGGAGTACCCGAGTACCTGTCACCAGTCCCGTCGGAGTACCCGAGTACCTGTCAACAGCCCGTCGGAGTACCCGAGTACCTGTCACCAGCCCGTTGGAGTACCCGAGTACCTGTCACCAGCCTGTCGGAGTACCCAAGTACCTGTCACCAGCCCGTCGGAGTAATGGAGTACCTGTCACCAGCCCGTCGGAGTAACAGAGTACCTATCACCAGCCCGTCAGAGTACCCGAGTACCTATTTGCAGCCCATGCCTCATAGAATACATATTGGGGTGTTTGCTTTCCAAAATAGGCTCATTTTGGGGGTAATTCCATTGTCCTAGTGCTCCAGGACCTTCAAAAGTGTGATAGGTAGGAGCGAAATGAGATGTGTCATTTATGCTCCTAGAACGCCTGAAGGTAACACTTCCATGTTCGACCTCTGTGTATGGCCAGGCTGTGTAAAAGTCTCACACATGTGCTATCGCAATACTCAGGAGGAGTAGCAGAATGTGTTTTGGGGTGTCATTTTTGCTATATACATATCTTATAAATGGACAACTTTGTGTAAAAAAAAAAAAAGATTATAATTTTCTTTCCACGTTTTCTGAAGACTTGTGTAAAAAAATTAACCATTCAAAAGACTCGTTATGCCTCATAGAATATACTTTGGGGTGTTTGTTTTCCAAAATGGGGTAATTTTGTGGATAATTCCATTGTCCTGGTGCTCCAGGGCCTTCACAATTGTAATAGGTCATTAGGAAATTAGAGGTGTAATTTATGCTCCTAGAACACCTGACGGCGCTCCCTGCATGTTGAGCCTCTGTATGTGGACACGCTGTGTAAAAGTCACACACATGTGGTATCGCCATACTCAGGATGAGTAGCAGAATGTATTTTGGAGTGTAATTTTTGCTATGTACATGCTTTGAGTTAGAAATTTCTTATAAACTGACCACTTTGTGTAAAAAAAAATATGTTTTCATTTTCTTTCCACATTTTTCGAAGACTTGTGGAAAAAAATTAATTGTTCAAAAGACTCATTGTGCCTCATAGAATATACATTGGGGTGTCTGCTTTCCAAAATGGGGCCATTTTGTGGGTAATTCTACTGTCCTGGTGCGCCAGGGCCTTCACAAATGTAATAGGTCGTTAGGAAATTAGAGGTGTCATTTATGCTCCTAGAGCCCCTTACGGTGCTCCCTGCATGCTGGACCTCTCTGTGTGGCTAGCCTGTGTAAAAGTCCCACACATGTGGTATCGCCATACTCGGGAAGAGTTGCAGAATGTATTTTGGGGTGTAATTGGAAGTATGCATATGCTGTGTATGAGAAATAACTTGTAATTATGACAATTTTGTAAAAAAAAACAAAAAAAAGCATTCTTCTTTTTCCCAAGAATTGTGGGAAAAAATTACTTCAAAAAACTTACCATGCCTCTTACTAAATATCTTGGACTGTCTACTTTTCAAAAAGGGGTCATTTGGGGGGTATTTGTACTTTCCTGACATTTCAGAGCCTCGAGAAATGAGATAGGCCATCAGTACATCAGGTGTAATCAGATGTGATCAATTTTCAATGATTTGCACCATAGCTTGTAGACTCTATAACTTTCAAAGAGACTAAATAATTTCCACTAATTTGGTTTATTTTTACCAAAGAGATGTAGCCGTATAAATTTTGGCCAAAATTTATGAACAAAAATGACTTATTTGCAAAATTTTATCATAGAAACTAAAAAAAAAGTGTTTTTTTTTTCAAAATTTTCGCTATTTTTTCACTTATGTCGCAAAAAATAAAAAACCCAGTGGTGATTAAATACCACCAAAAGAAAGCTCTATTTGTGTGAATAAAATGATAAAAATTTGGTTTGGGTACAGTGTTGCATGACTGAGTAACTGGCATTCAAAGTGTGAGAGCGCTGAAAGCTAAAAATTGGTCTGGTAAGGAAGGTGTATAAATACCCTGTATTGAAGTGGTTAATGTGGTTCTCAGTCTTCCGATAAGAGGATCTAGGTTAATTTTGATGTAGGAGGAGATTGGTTGTTGTATCATAACCCCCAAATATCTGAAGGAGCTGACTATTTGTAAGGGACAGGAGGGAGGTAGCACTATCGGCGTTGCTTGGCCTATCATAAATAGGAGGGATTTTTCCCTGTTTACCTGGAACCCAGAAAAGTGACCAAACCTTCGAATAATTTCCAGCAGGGCTGGGAGAGACGACTGGGGGTCCAACAGGTAAATTAACAAAACATCAGCTTACAAAGACACCGAAACTCCTAAGGTTTGACCTTATATCATATGGTTTTGGTAAATCTTAAGGAAAAAATCTGTAGAAAATCTGATAGTGTGTATGGGTCTTTAGATAGAATAGGTTGAGAATGTGGCAGAGAGTAAGTTTAGAGTTCGTTTTTTGACAGGACTTACACTTTAACTATAAACTGATTACCAGCAAATGATTTGGAGAATTTTGGTACCATAGTTTTTCACTATATCAAGGGTGCAGGCAATTTTAAGACTTGACATATTTAATAACAGTGCTTAGCGGCAGGCCTTTCACTGACACTTTTTTATTTTACCTCCAGTAGTTTATTGTAGATAGTAGTGTGGTGATTACCTAATATACTAAAGATTGGCATGTGGCATTATTAAACATCAACAGTTTTCAGTTGTGCCCCATCAGGCCGGCCCCCCCATGGAAAATGTGCCTGGCTGCTGAGTTCATCTCCCCATCTCTGCACTCAGTGCACTGATTGACAACACTGATTGGTGCTACTGATTGGCACCACTGATTGACAGTACTGTTGGCCACTGATGGGCACTGCTCGTGGCACTGATAGGCAGCAATGATTGGCACTGATAGACGACACTGATTGGCACTGGCAGCACTGAGCGAATCTTACAAGCCCCAATATCTGCTCAATGTTAAATATTGTCTCACAGGCAGTGCTGTGTACACTTTGCTTGGATGCAGCCTTTCACAGCAGCCCAGGTAGCTCTCAGGAGATAGCCGGTGTTCTGACGAGAAAGGTCCCCCGTCGTATAATGCCCACCCTGTACTGCTCAGGCGCAGCTCTTGTGCAGTACGGAGGACATAGGAGCCACCAAAAGTCTTCGAACATGAACTGCTGTTGATCAGCTGTACACGGTACCTAAGCAATTAATGCCGCGTACACACGATCAAACAAGCGGGTGGAGAAGTCCGGCAAACTCAAGTCCGCCGGACAATCCCCCCGTGTGTAGCCTCCGGCAGACTTTTTTTGACCCGAAAGTACGGCGGACTTAGAAAGTAGTTTTGCACTCCATTCTTCCCGCCGGACTTGCATTTCGGCGGACAATCCGGCCGTGCGTATGCCAGTCCGCCGTACTTTTGAAATTAACAGACTTTTCCCGCCCGGAGAAAAGTCCGCTCATTTTGAGCGGGTCTCCAGGTAGGCGGGGCCCGCGAAGGAGACAACGCTGGCCCCGCCACCTGGTATGGACTTAAAGGGGAACCCCAACACCGAAAAAAATCGGCGTGGGGGTTCCCCCAGGTCCACATCAGACCCTTATCCGAGCACGCTACCCGGCCGGCCAGGAAAGGGGGGACGAGCGAGCGCTCCCCCCCTCCTGAGCTGTACCAGGCCGCGTGCCCTCAACATGGGGGGTGCCTTGAGGAAGGGGGGCCGCGCGGCCCCCCCACCCCAAAGCACCTTGTCCCCATGTTGATGAGGACAAGGTTCTCTTCCCGACAACCCTGGCCGTTGGTTGTCGGGGTCTGCGGGCGGGGGGCTTATCGGAAACCGGGAGACCCCTTTAATAAGGGGCCCCGGATACCGGCCCCCCACCCTATGTGAATGAGTATGGGGTACAATGTACCCCTACCCATTCACCTGTAAAATAAAGTACAAAAAAACACAACACACAAGGGTTAAAATAGTTTATTGCACAGCTCCGGGGGTCTTCCGTCTTCGGGGGTCTTCTCGCCGGACTCCTCCGCTATCTTCTTCTAGCTCTTTTACTAGCGGAGGAGCCCGGCTTTCTTCCTCGCCGCCGGCCTCTTCTTCCGACTTCGGGGGTCTTGTCCCCCTCTTCGGTCTTCTGTCGCCGCTGTAGCGCGCTCGGACAAGGGTCGGATGTGGACCTGGGGGGGGAACCCCACGCTGATTTTTTTCGGCATTGGGGTTCCCCTTTAACTCCATACCAGGTGGCGGGGCCAGCGACGTCTCCTTCGCGGGCCCCGCCTACCTGGAGACGCACTCGAAATGAGCGCACTTTCCTCCGCGTGTGTGGGCGAGTCCGTTCATTTCAAAAGTACAGCGGATAGTACGGCGGACTTAGTACGCCGCATTAGTCCGCTGAAAAAGTGCCGTGTGTGGGCAAGTAGCCCGTTCGGAAAGTCGGACAGACAGTCCGGTGGGAAGTCCACCGGACTAAGTCCGCCGGATAGTCGGCTACGTGTGTACGCGACATAAGACTACAGTGTGCCACACGCTCCTGATGCTCATGCAACTCTACAAGGGGCGGGTGTATTATTCATTGAACTCTGCAAGGGGCGGATGCATACAGAAGAGGCCACATGATGGACAGAGCTCATACGATGGGGGTGGATTTCTCAAGTATTGAAATTGCTTGTGTTATCTATGTAACCTGCCCATCAACACTGAACTACCCGTTCTTATCAGCTCTGGCCATCATTGTAAAATACGGTCTCTTCTGTAGGCATCTGCTCCTTACACACTTCTCAATAGAACATCCTCCCCTTTGAGAATTCCATCTGTTCTCAATAATACATCCGCCCCTTTGAGAATTCCACATGTTCTCAATAATACATCCACCCCTTTGAGAATTCCACATGTTCTCAATAATACATCCGCCCCTTTGAGAATTCCACCCCCATCATATGAGCTCTGCCCATCATGCGGCCTCTTCTGTATGCATCCGCCCCTTGCAGAGTAGCACGAGAATTGGGACTGTGCAGCAGCGTGTGGCACAATGTTGTCTTGATTAGTGATGGCCGAACGGTTCGCCCGGCGGTCGTTTCGCGGCGAATTTCCGACTTTCGCCGTCCGCGGGTTCGAACGCCTTTTTCCGTCGTTCGCCCCGGCGGACTTACGTGTTTAATGTATACAAGAACTTTAACCTTTCGTGACACGTTTATCATGTGTTACAGGACAACCAATTGAGACATGACAGCTCATGGACACTTGGACATTCCCCCTAACCTATAAATACACCCGATCCGGTGGCCATTTTACATTCTTTCTTCTGTCACTGTAGGGAAAGGATCCTGTGTGGAGTAGGGACAGAGAAAACGCTAGCTATTTGGTACACAAAAGTTCTTTTCAGGACTGGTATAGGTGTTAGGTCAGCAGCCTGAGTTTCTTTTGTCAGTTTAGATAAAGGGACAGAGCGCTGTATGCTGCTATTTTAGGGACAGCTCAGCCAGATTAGTCTTTCTTCATCATCATCATCATCATCATCATTAGCTGTTACTATCAGGTCCACAAAAGAGCTGTTCCAGCTAATCGTTCCAGCCTACTCTTTTTTGCCAATTTGTATAGGGACAGGCAGGAAGCAGTGTGTCAGGCAGTGAGGATAATTTTAAAGACTTGCTGTTACTATTAGTTCCACAAAGGTTCTTTTCAGGACTGGTATCAGTGGTACGGTAATAGGCTTGTACACGTATAATATTCTTTCTTCCAAATATAGAAAGAATATTATACTTGACTGCTGCCCTTCTGCTGCAGTCTGCTAATCATTCACAACTCACTTGTTCCACAAAGCTCTTTATCAGGACTGGTAACTTGGTCTGTCTAGGGTGCTACGGTACATAGGCTTGGGTGCGGTACAGTCTGCTGTTCTGTAAGGACCGCTATCGGTCCACAATACATAGGGTTGCCGTGCACTACTGCTGACCGCTGCCCTATACTGCAGCAGTCCTTCATTGGTATAGGGACTGACGTACAGTCTGCTAATCACTAACACACAACCTGCTTGGTCCACAAAAGTTCTTATAAGGACTGGTAACTTGGTATAGGGTGCTACGGTACATAGGCCTGAGTGCGTTACAGTCTGCTGTTCTGTAAGGACCGCTATCGGTCCACAATACATAGGGTTGCCGTGCACTACTGCTGACCGCTGCCCTATACTGCAGCAGTCCTTCAGCGGTATAGGGACTGACGCACAGTCTGCTAAACACTAACACACAACCTGCTTGGTCCACAAAAGTTTTTATAAGGACTGGTAACTTGGTATAGGGTGCTACGGTACATAGGCCTGAGTGCAGTACAGTCTGCTGTTCTGTAAGGACCGCTATCGGTCCACAATACATAGGGTTGCCGTGCACTACTGCTGACCGCTGCCCTATACTGCAGCAGTCCTTCATTGGTATAGGGACTGACGTACAGTCTGCTAATCACTAACACACAACCTGCTTGGTCCACAAAAGTTCTTATAAGGACTGGTAACTTGGTATAGGGTGCTACGGTACATAGGCCTGAGTGCGTTACAGTCTGCTGTTCTGTAAGGACCGCTATCGGTCCACAATACATAGGGTTGCCGTGCACTACTGCTGACCGCTGCCCTATACTGCAGCAGTCCTTCATTGGTATAGGGACTGACGTACAGTCTGCTAATCACTAACACACAACCTGCTTGTTCCACAAAAGTTCTTATAAGGACTGGTAACTTGGTATAGGGTGCTACGGTACATAGGCTTGAGTGCGGTACAGTCTGCTGTTCTGTAAGGACCGCTATCGGTCCACAATAGATAGGGTTGACGTGCACCACTGCTGACCGCTGCCCTATACTGCAGCAGTCCTTCAGCGGTATAGGGACTGACGTACAGTCTGCTAAACACTAATACACAACCTGCTTGGTCCACAAAAGTTCTTATAAGGACTGGTAACTTGGTATAGGGTGCTACGGTACATAGGCTTGAGTGCGGTACAGTCTGCTGTTCTGTAAGGACCGCTATCGGTCCACAATAGATAGGGTTGACGTGCACCACTGCTGACCGCTGCCCTATACTGCAGCAGTCCTTCAGCGGTATAGGGACTGACGCACAGTCTGCTAAACACTAACACACAACCTGCTTGGTCCACAAAAGTTTTTATAAGGACTGGTAACTTGGTATAGGGTGCTACGGTACATAGGCCTGAGTGCGTTACAGTCTGCTGTTCTGTAAGGACCGCTATCGGTCCACAATACATAGGGTTGCCGTGCACTACTGCTGACCGCTGCCCTATACTGCAGCAGTCCTTCATTGGTATAGGGACTGACGTACAGTCTGCTAATCACTAACACACAACCTGCTTGGTCCACAAAAGTTCTTATAAGGACTGGTAACTTGGTATAGGGTGCTACGGTACATAGGCCTGAGTGCGTTACAGTCTGCTGTTCTGTAAGGACCGCTATCGGTCCACAATACATAGGGTTGCCGTGCACTACTGCTGACCGCTGCCCTATACTGCAGCAGTCCTTCAGCGGTATAGGGACTGACGCACAGTCTGCTAAACACTAACACACAACCTGCTTGGTCCACAAAAGTTCTTATAAGGACTGGTAACTTGGTATAGGGTGCTACGGTACATAGGCCTGAGTGCAGTACAGTCTGCTGTTCTGTAAGGACCGCTATCGGTCCACAATAGATAGGGTTGCCGTGCACTACTGCTGACCGCTGCCCTATACTGCAGCAGTCCTTCATTGGTATAGGGACTGACGTACAGTCTGCTAATCACTAACACACAACCTGCTTGTTCCACAAAAGTTCTTATAAGGACTGGTAACTTGGTATAGGGTGCTACGGTACATAGGCTTGAGTGCGGTACAGTCTGCTGTTCTGTAAGGACCGCTATCGGTCCACAATAGATAGGGTTGACGTGCACCACTGCTGACCGCTGCCCTATACTGCAGCAGTCCTTCAGCGGTATAGGGACTGACGTACAGTCTGCTAAACACTAATACACAACCTGCTTGGTCCACAAAAGTTCTTATAAGGACTGGTAACTTGGTATAGGGTGCTACGGTACATAGGCTTGAGTGCGGTACAGTCTGCTGTTCTGTAAGGACCGCTATCGGTCCACAATAGATAGGGTTGACGTGCACCACTGCTGACCGCTGCCCTATACTGCAGCAGTCCTTCAGCGGTATAGGGACTGACGCACAGTCTGCTAAACACTAACACACAACCTGCTTGGTCCACAAAAGTTTTTATAAGGACTGGTAACTTGGTATAGGGTGCTACGGTACATAGGCCTGAGTGCGTTACAGTCTGCTGTTCTGTAAGGACCGCTATCGGTCCACAATACATAGGGTTGCCGTGCACTACTGCTGACCGCTGCCCTATACTGCAGCAGTCCTTCATTGGTATAGGGACTGACGTACAGTCTGCTAATCACTAACACACAACCTGCTTGGTCCACAAAAGTTCTTATAAGGACTGGTAACTTGGTATAGGGTGCTACGGTACATAGGCCTGAGTGCGTTACAGTCTGCTGTTCTGTAAGGACCGCTATCGGTCCACAATACATAGGGTTGCCGTGCACTACTGCTGACCGCTGCCCTATACTGCAGCAGTCCTTCAGCGGTATAGGGACTGACGCACAGTCTGCTAAACACTAACACACAACCTGCTTGGTCCACAAAAGTTCTTATAAGGACTGGTAACTTGGTATAGGGTGCTACGGTACATAGGCTTGAGTGCGGTACAGTCTGCTGTTCTGTAAGGACCGCTATCGGTCCACAATAGATAGGGTTGACGTGCACCACTGCTGACCGCTGCCCTATACTGCAGCAGTCCTTCAGCGGTATAGGGACTGACGTACAGTCTGCTAAACACTAATACACAACCTGCTTGGTCCACAAAAGTTCTTATAAGGACTGGTAACTTGGTATAGGGTGCTACGGTACATAGGCTTGAGTGCGGTACAGTCTGCTGTTCTGTAAGGACCGCTATAGGTCCACAATAGATAGGGTTGACGTGCACCACTGCTGACCGCTCACCTATACTGCAGCAGTCCTTCAGCGGTATAGGGACTAAGAGTTTTGTCACAGGGTCATTTAAAAAATGACATGCAGAGGAAGAGGCAGGCCCTTCCGCAGGGGTGGTAGGGGTAGGGCAGGAGCAACAGGCTTGAGCCAAAGTGGGAAGTTGCAGAAGGTGCGTTCAATTACTTTAAAGGATGCACCAGACTTGGTTGAGTGGCTCGCTCAGCCTTACTCTTCTGCACCCTCCTCATCCTCTCGATCTGCACCCTCTTCTTCACTCTCTGCTATGTGCACCCCCAAAGACACTACCACCAACAACACGACCACCACCACCACCACCACATACCTTCCGCTTGAGTCACTGGAATTATTTTCCGATCCATATCAAGAGGACATTTCTGATGCGCAGCCACTCTTGGTATTGGATCAGGAAGAGGAGGTAGCAACAAGCGCTACTCAGCAGTCTGACGCCAGTACCCAGATCAGCCCAAGGAGGAGGTTGGTCCCCGGTGTTGCTGCCTACTCTACTTATAGCGGTGGGGAAGGTGACGTTGATGATGACGTGTCTAGTGATGTCACGTGGGTGCCCACAAGAGAGGAAGAGGAGGGGAGTTCAGAGGGAGATATGGACCAGCAGATAGGGAGGAGAAGCAGCAATGACTTACATTGCACAGCAGGGACAAAGCAGACTGCAAATGTATCAGGAGCGAGTCATCGACCATGTACGGTCACATCTGGCGCTCCCAGGACACCGGCACATGGCTCCGCAGTGTGGGCTTTTTTTAACGTGTCCGCTGCTGACAATAGCGTTGCCATCTGCAATCTTTGCAGTCAACGCGTTAGTCGCGGTAAGCCCAATACTCACCTAGGGACGACCGCCTTAAGAAGGCACATGAGCAGCCATCACCGAGCCCAGTGGGAGCAACGGAACACACAAAGCCACACTGCAGGCTCTCACCGTCCAGCCTCGTCTTCTACTTCTCCTTCTCCTCTCTCCTCACAATTGTCCTCCACTCCACCTTCCATCACGCCAAGCTCACATTTTTCTGCAAAAAGGCAGGCTTCCGTGGGCCTAATGTTTGAGCGTAAAAAAATGATGACGCCGGATAACCCTCTTGCCCAACGGTTGGCGGCTGGCTTGTCAGAACTCATAGCCCGCCAACTACTGCCATATAAACTGGTGGACTCGGAGGCCTTTCGCAAATTTGTGGCCATTGGAACACCACAATGGAAGGTCCCAGGAAGGAAGTATTTCTCAGAGAAGGGCATCCCAGAGCTATATGGCCATGTTCAGCGGCAAGTGAATGTATCTCTGGCACACAGTGTCGGTGCCAAGATACATCTGACCACAGACACGTGGTCTAGCAAACACGGGCAGGGAAGGTATATCAGTTTTACTGCCCACTGGGTGAACCTTCTGACGGCCGTCAAGCATGTAACCCGTGGCACCCGTGTAGATTTGGTTTTACCGCCACGGATTGCATGCAGGCCTGACTCTTCTTCTCCTCCTCCTACTCCATCCTCCTCCCTCTCCTCCTCAGCTGCCTCCTCCTTTTCCGCTGCTAGCGTCTCTTCCACTGCACCGCCCAAGCTCCCCAGAACCTATTCCACATGCCAGGTGAGACGTTGCCATGCCGTGCTGCGTCTGTTGTGCCTGGAAGCAAAGAGCCACACTGGCCCGGCACTCCTTTCAGCTTTGCGTTCACAGGCAGATGAGTGGCTAACACCGCTCAATTTGACAGTTGGTAAAGTGGTGTGTGACAACGGTGCCAATCTGCTTAGCGCATTGAAACAGGGCAAAATCACGCACGTGCCGTGCATGGCACACGTCTTAAACTTGGTCGTGCAGCGATTCCTTGTCAAATACCCTGGGGTCCAGGACATCTTGCGGCAGGCAAGGAAAATCTCGGCCCATTTCAGAAGATCTTACACGGCCATGGCTCGCCTTGCTGACATTCAGCGGCGACACCATCTGCCGGTCAGACGTCTTATTTGCGATTGCCCGACGCGATGGAACTCAACCTTCTATATGCTTGATAGGCTGCTCCAGCAGAAACGTGCAGTTAACGTCTACCTGTATGAACTCTGCGAAAGAAACGGTTCTGGGGAGCTGGGTTTTTTTTCACCGCGCCAGTGGCTGCTCATGCGCGACACATGCAGACTTCTGCGGCCATTTGAGGAGATCACCAAACTGGTCAGTCGCAGCCATGGCGCCATCAGTGACATGGTACCTTATGCCTTCTTTCTGGAGCGTGCATTGCGTCGTGTCATTGATCAGGCTGTGGAGGAGCAGGAGCGGGAAGATGAGGAAGTCGCAATGCTGGATGAATTCCCAGGGGGGGCTACTCTATCTGAGACAAGTCAACAACAGGAGTCTGATGAGGAGTCAGAGGAGGATGGTGCCGGGGCGGATGAGCAGGAGCAAGAAGAGCATGCTTTAAACCTTTCTGGGATCCCTGTTGTGCGAGGATGGGGAGAGGAGAATGAAGAGGACGACATTATCCTGGATGATGAGCAGGAGCCAGGCCACCACACCGCTTCCACTTTAGTGCAAATGGGGGCCTTCATGCTCCAGTGTTTTAATAGGGACCCCCGTATAAAAAGCATGAGGGTCAAGGACCAGTACTGGGTGGCAACGTACTTAGACCCCCGGTACAAACACAAAATGGCGGAAATGTTACCGCCGTCGCAGAGGGCTGTCAGAATGCAGCACTTCCAGGCCTTGCTTCGAGAAATGCTGCATTCTGCTTTTGCGTGCGCTGGCAGAGGAGCAATTCCCACTCCCAGAGAAGGATTTGCGGGTACCAATCCAACAGCGCCTGCAAGAAGAGGCCGGTTTGAAGATGTGTTGGTGACTTCGGATATGAGGTCATTCTTTCAGCCGACCCATCGACAGGTGTCATCCGGATCCAGCATCAGGGAACGCCTAGACCGTCAGGTGTCCGACTACATTGGGTTAACGGCCGATGTGGACGCTCTGAGGAGTGATGAACCCCTAGACTACTGGGTGGGCAGGCTTGACCTCTGGCCAGAGCTTGCCCAATTTGCAATCGAACTGTTGGCTTGCCCCTCATCCAGTGTCCTGTCCGAAAGGACGTTCAGCGCAGCAGGGGGGATTGTGACCGATAAGCGTACTCGCCTAGCTCACCACAGTGTTAACTACCTCACATTTCTAAAAATGAATGAGGCATGGATCTCGGAGGAATTCAACACATGTGATCAGTAGACCATGTATATGTCTATAAACAATTTTTGGAATCAAGCACACAGACCTTCTTAATTCATTTGGCTCACTTCCCTGACCCAAAAAAGCACACCGTACTATATGCCCCTACCCTCCTCTTTGAAGAGGTTGAGCGGTGTCATATTTCTACTGGGGCTGCTTATTATGAGGGGTTCCCACCATCCCTGTGCTGTGCTGACTTCCTCCTGGGTGTTCTTATTATGAGGGGCTCCCACCATCCCTGTGCTGTGCTGACTTCCTCCTGGGGGTTCTTATTATGAGGGGATCACACCATCCCTGTGCTGTGCTGACTTCCTCCTGGGGCTGCTTACGGTGCTGCTGTCAGCGCTGTATGTCACGGAGCTGCTGTCAGCGCTGTATGTCACGGAGCTGCTGTCAGCGCTGTATGTCACGGAGCTGCTGTCAGCGCTGTATGTCACGGAGCTGCTGTCAGCGCTGTATGTCACGGAGCTGCTGTCAGCGCTGTATGTCACGGAGCTGCTGTCAGCGCTGTATGTCACGGAGCTGCTGTCAGCGCTGTATGTCACGGAGCTGCTGTCAGCGCTGTATGTCACGGAGCTGCTGTCAGCGCTGTATGTCACGGAGCTGCTGTCAGCGCTGTATGTCACGGTGCTGCTGTCAGCGCTGTATGTCACGGAGCTGCTGTCAGCGCTGTATGTCACGGAGCTGCTGTCAGCGCTGTATGTCACGGAGCTGCTGTCAGCGCTGTATGTCACGGAGCTGCTGTCAGCGCTGTATGTCACGGAGCTGCTGTCAGCGCTGTATGTCACGGTGCTGCTGTCAGCGCTGTATGTCACGGAGCTGCTGTCAGCGCTGTATGTCACGGAGCTGCTGTCAGCGCTGTATGTCACGGAGCTGCTGTCAGCGCTGTATGTCACGGAGCTGCTGTCAGCGCTGTATGTCACGGAGCTGCTGTCAGCGCTGTATGTCACGGAGCTGCTGTCAGCGCTGTATGTCACGGAGCTGCTGTCAGCGCTGTATGTCACGGAGCTGCTGTCAGCGCTGTATGTCACGGAGCTGCTGTCAGCGCTGTATGTCACGGAGCTGCTGTCAGCGCTGTATGTCACGGAGCTGCTGTCAGCGCTGTATGTCACGGAGCTGCTGTCAGCGCTGTATGTCACGGTGCTGCTGTCAGCGCTGTATGTCACGGAGCTGCTGTCAGCGCTGTATGTCACGGAGCTGCTGTCAGTGCTGTATGTCACGGAGCTGCTGTCAGCGCTGTATGTCACGGAGCTGCTGTCAGCGCTGTATGTCACGGAGCTGCTGTCAGCGCTGTATGTCACGGTGCTGCTGTCAGCGCTGTATGTCACGGAGCTGCTGTCAGCGCTGTATGTCACGGAGCTGCTGTCAGCGCTGTATGTCACGGAGCTGCTGTCAGCGCTGTATGTCACGGAGCTGCTGTCAGCGCTGTATGTCACGGAGCTGCTGTCAGCGCTGTATGTCACGGTGCTGATGTCAGTGCTCTGTATTACGGTGCTGCTGTCAGTGCTCTGTATCTCCTGCACCCTCTTGTTTGCCTACCCTGGTCCCTGACCTTCCCTCTCCTCCATTGCCTTCATTAGCTCCATAGTCCTGAATTGTCAGAACAATTTCCCAAATAAAAAAAAAATGCTTGTAGTTATCGATCCCAAATTCACCTCATACATGTATTATGCTATTGTCCAGGTGGTGGGACTACGTGCTACCCCCTAATAATTACCCCGTGGCCGCAAATTCGACCTAAAGGTTTGCGAAATTCGCCTCCCATTGAAGTCAATGGAGCCCGCGGCGAACGGTCGTTTTCGCGAACGTTTGTGTCCGTTCGCGTTTCGCGTTCGCGAAACGTCCCGTCGGAAGTTCGTCCATCACTAGTCTTGATTGCTCAGGTGCCGTGTACATTTTGGAGATTTTCGGCAGCTCCGTACTGCGCAAGTGCTGCGCCTGCGCTGTACAAGGTGGGCATTATCCGCCGGGGGACCTTTCTCGGCACAACACTGGCATGGGGCTACACAAACAGTGCATGGGTAAATAGGGTGTGCCCAGGCACACCCTGTGGGCACGCCTATGCTGGTTAATAAATGGTTCTTTATAACATTACATAAAGGTGTATTAAAAGGTAATGAGAGGGCTTTGCAAAATATACACGCAAGTATCTACAGTATGTGCAAGTAATGTTTTGTGTCTGTGAGGAGCTGGGAATCTGTTTTATAACCGGCCTCAGTGGCACTCCCACATTATACAAGCCAAGACATGGGTGGAGTTGAGATCCATAGAACTGCACTTTGCACTCATTTATTTCTTGCTTGTTCTGCTACTGCAGAGATTCAGTCAATAGGATTTTGCATAATGATTTGCTGTTTAGCCAACAAACAGGATAATGTCTCAGTAAAGCGAAAAAATATTATTATTATACATGATTTATATAGTGCTACCAGTTTACACAGCCCTTTATAATGTAGAGGGGGACAGCATAATTACAGGACAATACAGAAAGGACAGGAGGGCCCTGCTCGTAGAGCTTACATTCTAAAGGGAGGGGGTGGTGGTACAAAAGGTAATAGATTGCGGGGAATGATTTGATGGGGGTGGCATCAAATCAAATAGTTAAATGCATATTCTGTATAATATAAAAATATTGTTAAATGCATATTCTGTATAAAAGACTAAGAACCCATTCACACCAAGTGCAGTGTCACTGCCTTGATGGCTATTCCAGCAAAGTCCCACCGCAAGACAAGGCCAACTGCTTGGTCTCCTATGTCCCTGGTTCATCCCACTGCAGTCTGTAACTTCTTACAGCTCAGCTCAGTGTAGTGCAAGCCAAAGCTTTGCCTCTTACTGTGTTGCAGCCAATAGATCTTAAAGCGGGAGTCCGCCGTTTTTTTTTTTTAAAAGCCAGCAGCTACAAATACTGCAGCTGCTGACTTTTAAAATAATATTACTTACCCGCCCAGCGCGTCCGCGATGTCGGCACCCGAAGCCGATCTCTCGATCGTCTCTCGGGTGCTGCCGCCGCCATCTTGGGTATGGGAATCAGGAAGTGGAGCCTTCCGGCTTCATTTCCCGATTCCCTACTGCGCATGCGCGAGTCGCGCTGCGCAATAAGGATGGTCCCCGCTGTCTCTGGGATCCGTGTGTTTCCCAGCAGACAGCGGGGGACCTTCGGAAAGGGGCGTAGATTCTGTGGAAAGGGGCGTACCTTCTGCAGAATCTACGCCGGAAGTGGCTGCAGATACCTGTACTTTACAGGTACCTGCACCCCCTTCCCCCCTGAAAGGTGCCAATTGTGGCGCCGGAGGGGGGGAGGGTTCCAATGAGGGGAAGGTCCACTTTAGGGTGGACCTCCGCTTTAAAGTGGAAGGCAAGTCAAAAATTAACTAAGCTTAAATTTGAAACTGCCGCTGTCATGTGACTGGACCAGAGCGACTTCAGAATAGGTAAGTATACTCATCTTTCCCTTTAAAAGGAGGATAGATTAGGCTTGGAACGGGGGTGGGAGTAGATTTAAGCTTAGTTAGGTTTTAATTTGCCTTCCACTTCAATGAAAAGTCATTGGGGATTATTTACTAAAGGTAAATCCACTTTTCACTACAAGTGCAAAGTGCACTTGACTTGGAAGTGCAATAGCTGTAGTTCTGAGGGGGACATGCAAGGAAAATAAAAAACAGCATTTTAGCTTGCACATGATTTGATAATAAAATCAACAGAGCTTCTCCTCATTTCAGATCTACCTCTCAGATTTACAGGGACTGCACTTCCAAGTGCCTTTTCAGCGCAATTTCAAGTGCACTTTGCACTTGTAGTTTTCACTTGTAGTGCAAAGTGTAAATAACCCCCATTGCGTGACATTTTAATTGTTTAAAAAACAAGTTATCTATCCAATTACAGTGCAGCGGCTGGTGTGAATAGACCCTAATCTTTGATATTTGCTGTTGCAGGAGACGCTCATTTGCTTTTCTATCACACTGTTATAGAACATGCTTCAAGTGTGGTTATGCAAACTTTTGGAGTTATGCAACATGTTCTATACTGCCACCTACTGGTAATTTGAGAGACATACACCATGTTTTTTGCTCCTCTAAACCCTAACTAGATGAATTTTAATATGGGATAGCACTGTGTGTTATTCCATATTAGAGATGGACAAAAACATTTTTTTTTTTTATATATATATTTCAGTTCTTCTGATGCCCTGCAGTCTGTTTCATTCTGTACACCTGCACTCCATTTCTTCATCAGTTGCATACAAACAAAAATAAATAAATAAGAAAAGCACACCACTGTATACAGCATGTATATGACAAGTTATCAATATACATTAAAGCCATAAATGAAACTCTGTCAGGACATGCAAAACATATATCCATAGACAATCTGTGATATCGTCATGTTGGTTGGATAGGATTTAGAGTTGCTGTAGCACAACAGAGTTGACCCTGTATAAGTGCTTGTGAGCGTGTGAAGGAGGTAAAGAGCATAGTGAGGAGGATAGAAAAGGTTTGAAAAGCAAAAGGGAGCGAAGAAAACAAGATGGGGGGAGTGGGAGAGAAAGGGTGGGAGAGGACAACCAACCACTCCAGGAGCTCTGTTCTGCCCAGAGACACCAAACACAAACACTGGCGACCCCCCTCGACCCATGGGTTTCAGCGTAATCCATGGCTCCCACAGTCGGTTGTGAGTATCAAGAGTGTTGTTTAGGGAGGCTGTCAGATACTTCATCCTTTTAACATCTCTGATTCTGAAGTGCAGTTCAAACAGAGAGTGTGTGTTCCCTCCTTTTCCATTTTCTCGCTGCTGTTAGCACCTGGGCTAAGAGTTTTTTAGACAGTTTGTAAAAAGAGGGGGGTGGTATGCCCAGGAGAAAAGTTTTCGGGTTGAAGGGCACCCAAGCATCAAAGATGCAGTGGAGTAAAGAATGTACCGTTCGCCAATAGGGGATGATTAGAGGGCAGGTCCAATAGGTATGATATAGTGTCTCCATGCCAGGTATTTTAAAGAAAGTTAAAGGGACTAAAACATTCAAACACAATAGCGGCATGTTATTGAACATTAAGGTGCATTCTGTTTAGTTAGGCAGCACATTCAAAATGAATGGGTAGTAACACACCTTAAAGCGGAGTTCCACCCAAAAATGGAACTTCCGCTTTAAGTGATGGTGACCCCTGACATACCATGTCATTTATTTATTTTTTGGGGGGGGGGGGGGGGGTAGCGGATACCCAGTTTTTATGGGCACCCAGCTCCCACTTCCCGCGGCGCCGGAAGGAAGTTCACCTCTCCCCCTCTCTACCTGCAATGTTCTGGGACACGCCACAGGTTCCAGAAGATTGCCCGACCAATCACAGCGTGCATCGCAGTTCGCCGACAGTCAGAATGTCGGTGCCTTAGAGAGGAGGGGAGGAGGAGCACAGCTTCGTTCCCCAACGGACCATGGGACAGGCGAGTGATTATAAAGTCAGCAGCTACACTTTTTGTAGCTGACTTTTAAATGGGTGGAACTCCGCTTTAAGGTGGAAGTCCACCCTAACACTTAAATTCTCTCCTGCAATCATTAATATGATATGATAAGTTCAGCCTTATGCCTCAAAATGAAAAAAAATCCCAGTTTTTCTACATTTATTTTGCAGTATCCAGTGCTGTCACATGAATTTGAATCTACTTCCTTCTGAGTGTAAAATCAGCCAGTGGGTGTGGTTACTGAAAGCTAGTGACATCACGTCCTGGGAGGGACACTATTCCTGTGTAGCCAGCCAGGATGGGAGGAGCTGATCATAGGTTCCTGCCCAGTGTTCTCTCATTGTACATCCTAATACATGAGAAAATTAAGAAATAAAAAGCCCCTTCCACACAGGACACAGGGGGGACGGGAGGTGCAGGGCACATATACAGTATAACTGTGCACAGGAGAAGGGAGCTGGACACGGGGGCAGGGGGCAACTGTCAGTGTAGCTGGAAGTGCTCTGGGGTCTCCGCTCACAGTCTTTAATGATCATAGTACAGGCAACCATACTAAGGCTCTTTTTCCACTAGTGTGACTTGTCAAATAGTGCAGGCACCTTTTCAAAGTTGCAGATTTTCAAAGTTGCATAAATGGGAACGTTTGCCTTTGAAATCAATGGGCTGTGACTTGTTATGCGACTTTGTGTCCAAAGTCGCACGACAAGGCGCACTAGTGGAAACGGAGCCTTGAACTCATTACGCACATGTACAGTGGTGTGAAAAAGTGTTTGCCCCCTTCCTCATTTCCTGTTCCTTTGCATGTTTGTCACACTTAAGTGTTTCGGAACATCAAACCAATTTAAACAATAGTCAAGGACAACACAAGTAAACACAAAATGCAATTTGTAAATGAAGGTGTTTATTATTAAAGGTGAAAAAAAATCCAAACCATCATGGCCCTGTAAACCTAATAACTGGTTGGGCCACCCTTAGCAGCAACAACTGCAACCAAGCGTTTGCGATAACGTGCAATGAGGCTTTTACAGCGTCCTGGAGGAATTTTGGCCCACTCATCTTTGCAGAATTGTCCTAATTCAGTTACATTAGAGGGTTTTCGAGCATGAAGGGCCTTTTTAAGGTCATACCACAACATCTCAATAGGATTCAGGTCAGGACTTTGGCTAGGCCACTCCAAAGTCTTCATTTTGTTTTTCTTCAGCCATTCGGTGGTGGACTTGCTGGTGTGTTTAGGATCATTGTCCTGCTGCAGAACCCAAGTTCGTTTCAGCTTGAGTACACGAACAGATGGTCGGACATTCTCCTTCAGGATCTCTTGGTAGACAGCAGAATTCATAGTTCCTTTTATCACGGCAAGTCTTCCAGGTCCTGAAGCAGCAAAACAGCCCCAGACCATCACACTACCACCACCATATTTTACTGTTGGTATAATGTTCTTTTTATGAAATGCAGTGTTCCTTCTACGCCAGATATACTTGGACACACACCTTCCAAAGAGTTCCACTTTTGTCTCATCGGTCCACAGAATGTTGTCCCAAAAGTCTTGGGGATCATCAAGATGTGTTGTGGAGAAATTGAGACGAGCTTTGATGTTCTTTTTGCTCAGCAGTGGTTTTCTCCTTGGAACTCTGCCATGCAGGCCATTTTTGCCCAGTCTTTTCCTGATGGTGGAGGCATGAACGCTGACCTTAACTGAGGCAAGTGAGGCCTGCAGTTCCTTGGACGTTGTTGTGGGGTCTTTTGTGACCTCTTGGATGAGTCGTCGCTGCGCTCTTGGGGTAATTTTGGGCGGCCGGCCACTCCTGGGAAGGTTCACCACTGTTCCATGTCTTCGCCATTTGTGGATAATGGCTCTCACTGTGGTTCGCTGGATTCCCAAAGCTTTGGAAATGGCTTTATAACCCTTTCCAGACTGATAGATCTCAATTACTTTCTTTCTCAATTGTTCCTGAATTTCTTTGGGTCTCGGCATGATGTGTAGCTTTTAAGGATCTTCTGGTGGACCATACTGTGTCAAGCAGCTCCTATTTAAGTGATGCCTTGATTGTGAACAGGTGTGGCAATAATCAGGCCTGGGTGTGGCTAGAGAAATTGAACTCAGGTGTGGACAACCACAGTTATAGTATGTTTTAACAAGGGGGGCAATCACTTTTTCACACAGGGCCATGATGGTTTGGGTTTTTTTTCACCTTTAATTATAAACACCTTCATTTACAAATTGCATTTTGTGTTTACTTGTGTTGTCCTTGACTATTGTTTAAATTGGTTTGATGTTCCGAAACACTTAAGTGTGACAAACATGCAAAGGAACAGGAAATGAGGAAGGGGGCAAACACTTTTTCACACCACTGTAGCTCCCTCAGCTGGGTGTGTGCCACACTATGCACACAGTGCCCATCATAGTGCCACACCATGCACTCAGTGCCATGAAGAAACAACGGTTCTTACTGTAGAAAATCTGCCAGCATGTTGCATTGTAATCTATATTAGTTTCTAACAAACATAACATACTTCCAAAGCTTGTTTTCTCTCTCACCAGAATGAGGCAATGAAGACAGGAGGAGATCTGAGGAGAGAAGAGGGGGCTGGGTAGGTCTAGGCATGTCTGTCTAAAAAGGAGAGGAGGGGCGTGGGCTGGGCAAGACAGGGGCAGTTAAAATGAACAGTAGGCAGGTCTGTGTAAAAGAGAGGGACAAAGTTCTAGTTCAGACTCTGATCATATTGGGAAGAGCCATCATCAAGAGACCAACTAGTCTCATTACAGCATTGACCTGCCTGGAAGCACTTCTGAATCTCTGAAGATTACAGTAGAGTTACCCTTAGAGAGCAACAGTATAAGTATCTCACTTGAACAAATTGTAGCTCTTTCCCATTGGTTGCATCCCACGGTCGCAAAAGGGTAGAGGAGTAGTCTGTAATAAGTCATGTGGTCTGAGGGGTCCAATGGAAGGTTGACAACTTTTATTAACTGGTTTTGTAGTAAGGGAAAACTTGCTTCCTGCACCAGGAACAGTGATTCCACAGAGGAGACAAGTCCCTTTGGGGGGTAACTAAGCTAGCTAATCTTACAGCTTATCAGCTACTAGGCATACCAATAATTGCAATCTATTACTTGTCTGGTATTCATGCCAATGGAGGACAAGGTGTCCAAAGTCAGAGCTGCAGTGTTTGCAGGCTGAAGTCCTGCAAAATGCAACAAAGAGAGCCTCAGCAAAATTGGGAAGTCTTATCTTTGCTGTCAAGAAGGAATGCAAGACCAGTCTACTTCTGTCAGAGGCATCTCCCAGTCCTTTAGGTTTGGGTTTCCTAGAACCTCCTGTGCCATAAGTTACAAAGCTGTTGGATGCCAAGGGATGGTCTCCAAACCAACAAGCCATTTAAGGGATTGGCGACAAATAAGGCTATCAGGATATTGATCTGACAGTAACCTTGGTGGCTTCCCAGAGGTGGAAGCATTGGAACTACTGACATCCAGCTGGGTCTGCAGATTAGCCAATATGTATATCAAACAAACCTGATGGTCTCCAGGATTCTTTATCAGGATCCGCAGTCATTCAGGGTGATAAGGACATTAATTTCCCGCTGGCCTACAGGCCACAAGATCCACGGGTACAGTCTCGGATGCGGGAACCTCATATTCTCCTTCTTGAAATCCAATACCTCATACAGTGTGGCCAACGTTATCGTCCAAATTCAGACAAGTTATATCTAGACACTAGAGACCAAGAAGTGAAGGCTTACCTGGAGGTCTCACCTTTTTAGTGTTTGAAACCCTATGGAGGTCAGTACTACTCCAAACTTCAAGTATATTAGATCATAGGAAACCCTACAGAATTTAAAGGATGGAATCCTCTGTTCCCTGCTGTAAGGGTCAAATTGTATACAAGTAAGCCTAGAGACGGCATTAAAGGATAGATGAGGTCATGTCCTCACTCTCTGGGATCCAGTAACTGTTGCATATTTGGGTAAACCAATTCCAAAAGACGTGAGCAGATTGTTCTTTCCCCTGGGGTCCTCCAAATAGTGTGGGACACGTTGTCTCACTCTCCATTCAGAGCAGGGCCGTACCAAGGGGTTGGCAAGACCGGTGCACGCCGGGGGCGCAAGTGGGCAGTGTTCTACTGGTGTCCCACTAGTCCCAACTCCTGCAGAGGCCGCCCGCTGCACTGGCTCCTAACTCTCAGCCAGTGGCATAATGCAGGGGTAGCTGGAGGGGTGCAGAAATCAGTGCCATGCTGCCCCCTCCAGAACACCAGTGGTTCCATCTACCTGCTCCTCTTCTCCCCGCCCCCGCTCCTTTCATGTCCCTGGTCTCGGTGTGCAGACAGTGTGGTGACAGGCAGCTCACAAGATGTGGCTGTCCTGTCCTGAAAGCTGACAGGAGATGAGCCCCACCCAGCTTTCCACCTCCAGTAGCAGAAGCAGTGTGCCAAAGCTTGCCTGCTTCCTTCTTCTCTCGGGAAGATTAAACAAGCCCACAGTGAATTAGAGCTCCTGGGGACCATCCAAGTGAGTGAGTATTGTGATCAGACCCTGACTCCTGTCTCTCTCTGTCTGCCCTCTCTCTCCCCCCCCTCTCTCTCCTCTGCCTCTCTCTCTCCACCTCCCCCTGCCCCCCCCTCTCTCTCCACCTCCCCCTGCCCCCCCCCTCTCTCTCTCTCTCTCCATCTTTTTCTCTCTCTTCTCCCTCCTTCTCTCTGCCCCCACTCCCAAAGCAAACATTTATTTTATTGCAGCTTTACAAATTTTAGATGTGGTGGCTGCACTTGTGTGTGTGTGTTTTTTTTTTTTTTTTTAGGTTTTACTTTATTTTCACCTGCTGATCCTGCTAAAATTTCTGATGGCTGCCCTGCTCATTGGCATAGCAAGGGGGGGGGCTGTGGGGCCAGGTGCAACTTTTGTGAGAGCGACATTCCACACCAGTGTCTCCACCCGGCTCCATCCTCCTAATTTTGATCTGTGTCCCTGCCCTTTGGCCACCATGTTTTGGGAGTCGTGTTGCTGACCCGGGGGATTGGACATGGTCTGGGGAGAGGGAGCAGTCGGTAAGTCTGGTCAGTGTGTGGTGGTCAGGTCAGTGTGCAGTGTAATGCAAAAAAAATAGCATTTTTGTACTCAGCGTAAAATCCTTTTCTGTGCAATTCACCGACCGACACAGCTCCTCTCTGTAACTAAATGGGTTGTAGAGCCTGTCATTGGGAGAACTAGGCAAAATTGTAACACAATACACAGAACTTTCAGTACCGCCCCTGGGAGGACCCTGCTAACAACCCTCCCTGCTGCCCCAGCAGACTCAGTACATCAACAAGCAGTATAGCGTAGAGAAAAGGAGAGGTGGGTGCTGTGTCGGTCGGTGAATTACAGAGAAAAGGATTTTACAGTACAAAAATCCTATTTTTTCTTATATTCACCGACCGACACAGCTCCTCTCTGTAACTAAATGTGACGTCCCCAAGCAGTGCCAAACGAGCGGTGGGAAAAACAGCATAAAAACTTCATCCACCATGGCAGATGGGAACTAGTGAAACTAAACCCACGCCAAAAAACAGCAGTACACGGAAAAAACACACTGCCACATAACCGGGTATTCTCAACAGGAGAGATCAACAACACCGCAACCTTTTTGCAGAAGTAATGCAACAGTGCATTAACCAACAGTACTGAGTTTTTAACGAAAAACCAGGAAAAAAAAATCTCAATTGCAACGGCCGCCTGCAAAACTTTGCAGCCAAAACAGGCATCAGCCGATGCACTGACGTATACCTCTAAACTTGGTAAACGTATGCACAGAGACGACCAGGTTGCCACCTTACACACCTGAGCGATCAACGCTTGGTGTCGGAAGGCCCAAGATGTTCCGCTTGCCCTTGTAGAGTGGGCCATGACCGGAAAGGGGCACCTGCCCCTTCAAGGCGTAGGCTTGTACTACAATCTGTCTGATCCACCTCGAAATAGTGGCAGACCGCCATACCCTTCTTTGGACCAGCCACCAAAACAAACAGCGAGTCTGACTTCCGAAAGGGAGCTGTGGCCGACAAATACACTTTTAGAGCCCTAACCACGTTGAGAGCGTGAAAGGCCACCTCTTTGGGGTGCTTTGGCTTAGGACAGAACGATGGCAATACAATGTCCTCATTGATATAAAAAGCCGAGACCACCTTAGGTAGAAAGGATGGTTGCAGACGCAACACCACCTTATCCCTGTGGATGACCAGAGAAGGTGACTTGCAGGACAAGCCTGCCAATTCTGAAACCCTCCTGGCCAATGTAATGGCCACTAGGAAAACCACCTTCTGTGAAAGGGTCAATAAGGGAATCTCCCTGATATTATCCAACTACGGCTTTTGAAGCACCGACAAAACCAGGTTCAAATCCCACGGAGGTAACGGTGGATGCACCGGAGGTACTACATGTCGTACCCCCTGAACAAAGGTACTCACTAATGAATGAGACGCCAGGGGTTGCTGAAAAAAAAGACAGCCAAGGCTGAAATTTGTTCCTCAATGGTGCTTAACGCCGACCTCTGGTCTACTCCTTGCTGAAGAAACAGCAGGATCCTGGATATAGAAAAGGAGCGCGGATGCCATCCTTTCTCCTCACACATGGAGATGTAGGCCTTCCAGGTACGATGGTATATCTTCCGTGAAGAAGATTTCCGCGCCCTCAACATAGTTGGAATCACAGAGTCTGACAGACCCCAGTTCCTCAGTACCTGCCTCTCAATAGCCATGCCGTTAAAGCCAGCCATGGTAAAGCAGGGTGAAAGATTGGACCTTGAGATAGGAGGCCCTCTCACAGCGGCAATGGCCAGGGATCGTCTGCCACCAGATGCAGCAGGTCTGCGTACCAGGGCTGCTGAGGCCAATCTGGGGAAACCAGGATTACTGGAATCCCCTCGGCTTCCACTCTGCGAAGCAGACGTGGCAACAGTTTTAGTGGAGGAAAGACGTATATCAGCTGGCACTGATCCCACGGAGCCACCAGCACACTGACGCGTTTGCCCACGGATCTCTTGTCCCGGACACGAATTTTGGCACCCTCCGATTGAGACGGGAGGCCAATAGATCCACATCTGGTGAGCACAGCAGCCTGAATATCTCTGGATGCAATGCCCATTCTCCTGGGTCTAGCATCTGTCGACTCATAGCCCGCCCACCAATTTTCGAGCCCCGGGATGTAAATGGCCGACAGGGCCAGAACATGTCGCTCTGCCCACCGAAGTATGTGAGCGACCTCCCGAGCAGCAGCCGTGGCGTTGTCTGACTGTAACCTGGTCGGATGCTCCAGAAGACACATCGACCATGCGTGGAGACGCAGCCTGATCGCTCTCAATTCGAGCAGCAACATTTGATCGGCAACTTGGATTCTTCCGTCGACCAGGGGTCCTGAGCCGACTGAATCCCCATCACTCCACCACAGCCGGATAGACTGGCGTACATAGTGATCACCGTCCATTTCAGAGGAAGGAACGATTTTCCAGACTGAATCACCGGGGACCTCAACCACCAGATCAGGGAGTCCCTGACTGGCTGGCTCACCTTGATCTGCCCATCCAGGGACAACGGGGATTTGTCCCATTTCATCAAGATCTCCTTCTGCAGGACTCTGGTGTGGAACTGGGCATAAGGTACCGCCTCGAAGGAGGCTACCATGAGCCCCAACACTCGCATGCAAAAGCGGAGCAACGACCACTTGCGGTTCATCAGTAGTTTGACCGCAGATCTGAGAGTCTGCAATTTGTCTGAGGGGAGAAAGACCCTTGCTTCCCTGGAGTCCAATAGTAAACCTAGGTACTCCAGATGCTGGATCGGTACAATCACGATTCCTTAGGTTCAACAGCCACCCAAATTCTCACAGAGTCTGCATGGTGTTCGCCACATCCTGCTCTAATTCTGAGTCGTAAGATGCTCTCAGGAGGAGGAGATCATCTAGGTAACCCACGATTGTGATCCCGCGTTGTCGCAGCAACGCCAATACTGGAGCCAGTACTTCGGTAAAGACTCGGGGGGCTGATGCCAGGCCAAAAGAGAAGAGCCACAAACTGGTAGTGGGCTTCCCCCACTGCCAAACGCAGAAATTTTTGATGCTGAAGGCATATGGGTATGTGCAGGTATGTATCCTGGATGTCTAAGGACGCCAGGGAATCCCCTTGATGGAGTGCAGCGACTACTGAGCGAACTGATTCCATTATGAACCTCTGCACTTTTACAAAAGTGATTGAGGGCTTTTAAGTCCAAGATTGGACGTACCCATTCCTTCTTGGGAACCACAAACAGGTTTGAGTAGAACCCCTGGAAGCGTTCTGATTCCAGAACTGGTACAATCACCCCCTGATTCAGCAAGTCCCTCACCACCCCTAACAGGGCCTCCCGGACGCAGGTATGCTGGAGGGGAAGAATCTGTTCGGCATCCAAGAGAGAAACTATCTTGTAGCCTGTGGAAATCAGGTCGCAGACCCATTGGTCGGATAACCGGGAGGTCCACCAAGCTGAAAACTCCCGAAGGTGACCCCCCACCCGATAGGTGGGTGGGGGCAAACCTTCATGCGGTAGCACTTTTGTTCGCAGGCTTGTGGTTCCAGGGACACTTTTGACTGTCCGTGGACGTCCTGTTGGGCTGGGAACGTTTTGTCGAAACACCGGGTGGACGAAAAAGCCGCTTGTGAGCGGAAAAAGAGGGCCCTTGCCTGCGGCGTGGCTCCTTAGCCTTCCTGGCCTGTGGAGTAGTGTACTCTTACCACCCATGGCATTTTTAATAATGTCATCCAACGAAGCTCCAAAGAGCCGGTCACCAAGGAAGGGAAGATCCATCAGGGCTTTCTTGGATGCCTGGTCAGCAGACCAGCATTTTAGCCAAATCAGGCCCCTCAGCACCACAGCTGACACTGAAGCGCAGGATAAAAAGGGGGAGAGTATCCAGGGCCGCGTCACAAACGTACTTAAGGCCTTGCACTAGTTGGTTTGCTAGTTCCACACAGACAGGGGAGGCCTTTTGCTCTCCCAATTCACGGTGCAAAAGTTTTGCCCACTCAGTCAGTGTCTGCAACACCAGTGCGGATGCTAGTACTGGTCGCACGGCTGACCCCACAACCGTAAACAAGGATCGAGCCACCGCCTCGGCCTTCCTATCCGTGGGATTCTTGAATACAGGAGTCCCCTCAACCGGGATCATGGTTACTTTATTTAACCTAGATACTGAAGGGTCCACAACCGGAGGAGCCGACCATTTCTTGAGATGGCTTTCCTCAAAGGGGTAATGCACCGCCATGTTTTTGGGGACCGAATAAAAGGTCCTTTGCGGCCGACCCCATTCCCTGTAGATGAATTTATCAAAATAAGTCAAATACGGGAACACCTTAGGTGAACATGCTGGCTTGTGGGACCCAAAAGGGACCGATACATCAGCAGAGGGATCTGCTGGCTCCTGGATCTTCAGGGTATCACGCACAGCTGTGATAAGTGCTCCAACAAGCGCTTTGTAACGCACAGACCTGGACGGGGAATCATCCTCGCTGTCCGAATGGTCCTGGTCAGCCTCGTCTGATAGGTCAGAGCAGGGGTCACCAGCTGCAGCAGGGCCCGAGTCTGCATCAGAGCTCTCCCCAGAGGACGCTCGGGCTTCAAAAAAATGGCCGCCAATGCAACTAATAGGAAAATCTCCCAGAAAATGGCCACTGAGGCTCACAAGGGGAACCTGCTCTGCCCTCAGTCAAAATGGCCACCGGACAGTGTCATGCGGTGACAGCAAAAATCGAACAGCGCTGCCTTGAACCAGCCAGAATAACCCCACAGACACTTTTTGGGGCCCCCCCACACAGGGACCAGGACCATCACTAGTCGCACAGACCCCCCATAGGTGAGAGACCCAGTGAACTCCATACACACACACACCGCCTGCAGCACATGCAGCCCCCCCCCCCCCCCCGGAGGGGGGGGGGGAAGAAGGGAAGATAGGGACGTGGGAGAGAAGAGGAGGTGGTGAGGTGGCCCCCGAATCGACCTCCCAGCTGCCCAACCCCCAGAGGAGGGAGAGCCGTACTTACCAGTCCTGAAGAGCTGGGAGACATTCCATCACAGACCCACTCCTGCGCAGTTACAGGGTGGCTGCTGGACTGGTATACTGTGATCCAGACATCAGTAGCCCGGTCATATGTATACCCCGGAGCATTGAAGCTCATCGACCACCTCTGGAGCTGAGGTATGTCGTGGGCTGCCGAGCCTTAGCTGCGACCTGCACACGCACGATGGCCGGACTAGGGGGGACTACAAGGATATTTTAACCAGCCTGTCACCCAGCCGGCAGTTGATTGAAGATCCCAGGATCTTCATCTTGCGCAAAAGCATCAATCCTGCATCAAAAAAATGGACCAAAGGGCCTGCAGGGTACCTAGGTCATTCTCCTTCACTAGGCAAAATAAAACGCAGTCTGCTGGGGCAGGAGGGAGGGTTGTTAGCACAGGGCCCGCCCCCAGGGGCGGTACTGAATGTTCTGTGTATTGTGTTACAATTTTGCCTAGTTCTCCTAATGGCAGGCTAACAAACCCATTTAGTTACAGAGAGGAGCTGTGTTGGTCGGTGAATATAAGAGAAATTACATTTATCCTGCAAGGCTACTTAAAAACATCTGAACATATTCAAAAATAGGGGGGGGGTGACAATATATAAGGGCAAACAATAGGCTCTTCAGGCCTAGTGGCAGCAGAAGAGGACAATTGTTGTCCATTAAAGACGATTGCAGTGATGAGGATCAAGTTATTCAAGGGGCTTAGATGGCTAATCCTTGACTTAAAACACTTCAGCATCACCCACCCTTGTCATCTGGTGATTGGTACATCCCATAAGTATATGCCGTCATGCTTGTGTCAGGAAAGAGGAAAATGTTATACTTACCTGACGGTAATTTTCCTTTCCTGATAATAAGTTACAAGAATGCTGCCTGCAGAGAGGAGAATGTAAATGGCTGGAGAGGGGAGGAGAATTACTTATATAGTATAACCGGTCCTGGAATAGGGCAGGGGGTGGAGCCTACCCACACATATATGCTGTCATGTTTGCAATCAAGAAAGGAAAATTACCATCAGAGAAGTATAACATTTTCCTCTTTCTGTATGTTACAGAGATTTAAGGGAGTTAGCGTAGCAAAGGGCTACAATGCTGTGAAAAAGTATTTGCCTCGTTCTGATTTTTTTGCATATTTGTCACACTTCAATGACTCGGATCATCAAACAAATGTTATCATTACACAAAGAAAACCGGAGTAAATACAAAATGCATTTTTTTAAATTATGTTTTCCTTTATTAAGGCAAAAAAGCTGTCCAAACCTGCCTGGCTTTATGTGAAAAAGTAATTGCCCCCTTAAACCTAATAACTGGTTGTGCCACCCTTGGCAGTAACAACTGCAATCAAGTGTTTGCGATAACTGGCAAGGAGTCTTTCACATTGCTGTGGAACAATTTTGGCACATTCTTTGCGGAATTGTTTTAATTCAGCTACATTGGAGGGTTTTCCAGCCTGAATTAGGTCATGATACAGCATCTCAATTGGATTTAAGTACGCTCTTTGACTAGGCCACTCCAAAACCTAAATTTTGCTTTGTTTGAACCATTTGGAGGGGGATTCGCGGTTGTGTTTCAGATCATTGTCCTGCTGCATAACCCAAGTGCACTTGAGCTTGAGGTCACAAACTGATGGCCGGACATTCCCCTTTAGGATTTTCTGTCTCGTTGTCAAGCTCTTGGAGTCATTTTTTGTAGGCCGGCCACTCCTGGTAAGGTTCACTACTTTTCCAAGTCTTCTGCATTTGTGGATAATGGCTCTCACCGTGGTTCGCTAGCATACCAAAGCCATAGAAATGGCTTTGTAATCCTTTCCATACTGATAAATGTCAATGACATTGTTTCTCATCTGTTCTTAAATTTCTTTGGAGCACAGCATGATGTGTTGCTTTCTGAGATCACTGGTGGTTCACTTTGTCAAACTTTTAAATGATTTTTCTGATTCAACATGTCTGGCAATAATCAGGCCTGGGTGTGGAAAGTGAAATTTAACTCGGTTTTCCAAACAATTGTGGTTAATCACAGTTCATTCATGATTCAGCATGGGAGGGGGTAATTACTTTTTCACATCGTGCCAGGCAGGTTTGAACAGCTTTTTTCCCTTAATAAATTAAAAACGGCATCTGATTTTACTGGATTTATACACACAATATTATATATATATATATATATATATATATATATATATATATATATATATATATATATATATATATATATATATATATATATATACACACACACACACACACACACACACATATATACATACACACACACACACCCACCCAGTATCTCACAAAAGTGAATAAACCCCTTACATTTTTGTAATTATTTTATTATATCTTTTCATGTGACAACACTGAAGAAATGACACTTTGCTACAATGTAAAGTAAAGTAGTGAGTGTACAGCTTGTACAACAGTGTAAATTTGCTGTCCCCTCAAAATAACTCAACACATAGCCAATAATGTCTAAACTGCTGGCAACAAAAGTGAGTACACCCCTAAGTGAAAATGTCCAAATTGGGACCAATTAGCCAATTTCCCTCCCCCTGTCATGTGACTCGTTAATGTTACAAGGTCTCAGGTGTGAATAGGGAGCAGGTGTGTTAAATTTGGTTTTATTGCTCTCACTCTCTCATATTGGTCACTGGAAGTTCAACATGGCATCTCATGGCAAACAATTCTCTGAGGATCTTAAAAAAAAAAAAAAAAAAAAAATCGTTACTCTACATAAAGATGGCCTAGGCTATAAGATCCTGAAAGACCATACAGTGGCTTAACAGAACAGGTTCCACTCAGAGTCCTCACCATGGTCGACCAAAGAAGTTGAGTGCACATACTCAGTGTCGTATCCAGGAGGTTGTCTTCGGTAAGTAGATGTTTGAGTGCTACCAGCATTGCTGCAAAGGTTGAAGGGGGGGGGGGGGGTCAGCGCTGAGACCATATTCTGCACACTGTATCAAATTGGTCTGCATAGCTGTCATCCCAGAAGGAAGCCCCTTCTAAAAGATGATGCATAAGAAAGCCTGCAAACAGTTTGCTGAAGACAAGCAGACTAAGGGCATGGATTACCGGAACCCTATCCTGTGGTCTGATGAGACCAAGAAAATCTTTTTGGTACAGATGGTGTCAAGCGTGTGTGGTGGCGGAAACCAGGTGAGGAGTACAAAGACAAGTGTGTCTTTCCTACAGTCAAGCATGGTGATGGGAGTGTCATGGTCTGGGGCTGCATGAGTGGTGCCGGTACTGGGGAGCTACAGTTCATTGAGGGAACCATGAATGCCAACATGTACTATGACATACTGAAGCAGAGCATGATTCCCCTCCCTTTGGAAACTGGGCCGCAGGGCAGTATTCAAAACATGAGAACACACCTCCAAAATAACCACTGCCTTGCTAAAGAAGCTGAGGGTAAAGTTGATGGACTGGCCAAGCATGCCTCCAGACCTAAACCCTATTGAGCATCTGTGGGGCATCCTCAAACGGAAGGCGGAGGAGCGCAAGGTCTCTAACATACACCAGCTTTGTGATGTTGTCATGGAAGAGGACTCCCGTGGGAACCTGTGAAGCTCTGGTGAACTCCATGGCCCAGGGGGTTAAGGCAGCTGGAAAAAATTGGATTTTTTTTGTACTCACCGTAAAATCCTTCTCTGAAGTTCGTTGACGGACACAGCTCCAGTAATCTTGACCGTAGGGTTATTACACCACCTTCAGGAGAGGACTAGGCAGAACACGTAATACATGTGAAAACAACAGAACTTTACAGTTCCGCCCAAGGGGTAGTCCCTATAGT
Organism: Lithobates pipiens; assembly: GCF_037356315.1. Lineage (NCBI taxonomy): Eukaryota > Metazoa > Chordata > Amphibia > Anura > Ranidae > Lithobates > Lithobates pipiens. Next base: position 514,517,643 of record NW_027507903.1, on the reverse strand, counting down.
AATAACTCATCACCCTGCTTCCTGCAGCTCAGTACATCAATAAGCAGTATAACGTAAACCAATAGGAGGGGAAGGTGCTGTGTCCGTCAATAAACTTCAGAGAAAATGATTTTACAGCGAGTACAAAAATCCCATTTTCTCTTTTGTTCATTGACGGACACAGCTCCAGTAACCTTGACCGTAGGGACTTCCCCAAGCAGTGTCATAATGAGGGGTGGGAACAGCAATATAACTTCACCCACAATCAGCGGTGCTCCCTAACAGGGGAGTCACCATCTTAACTAACCACATCAGAACTTGCCGCCAACAAATGCAACAGTGCATTAATACTCAAAAGTAACTTTTTTAAACAGAAGAGAAAGTGCAGAATTACAACATTACACGACCGCTTGCAAAACTTTGCGGCCAAAGCAGGTATCAGAAGGAACGGATGACAAAATCGCTGCCTTACACACTTGAGCGACTGGCGCTTGATGTCGGCAAGCCCAAGATGTTCCAATTGCCCTGGTGGAATGGGCCATGACAGGAAAGGGGGCACCTGCCCCTTCAAGGCGTAGGCCACAATCTGTCTGATCCGCCTGGAAATGGTGGCCGACGAGACCGCCATCCCTTTTTCCAGCTACCGAAACGAGCAGAGTCTGACTTCTGAAAGGGAGCTGTGGCTGACAAATATACCCCAAGAGCCCAGACAACGTCCAGGGAATGAAGGGCCACCTCTTTAGGATGTGTCGGTTTAGGACACAGAGATGGTAACACAATGTCTTCATTGATGATAAAAGACGAAACCACTTTTCGGCAGAAAAGAAGGTTGCGGACGCAACACCACCTTATCCTTGTGGATAACCAGATAGGGTGACTTGCAAGATAAGGCCACCAGTTCCGAAACCCTCCTGGCCGATGTAATGGCCACTAGGAAGATCACTTTCTGAGAAAGAGTCAACAAGGGAATTTCCCTGATGTTCTCAAAAGGCGGTTTCTGAAGCGCTGATAGCACCAGGTTCAGATCCCACGGGGGCAAGGGTGGACCCACTGGAGGGACTACATGCCGGACCCCTTGTATAAAAGTGCTCACTAGAGAGATGCCAGGGGTTGTTCGAAAAAAACAGCCAAGGCTGATATTTGTCCCTTAGTGGTGCTTAAAGCCAATTTCTGGTCTACTCCTCGCTGTAGGAACAGCAGGATCCTGGAAACTGAATAGTTGCGGACGCTACCCCATCTCCTCACACATGGAGATGTAAGCCTTCCAGATACAATGGTATATCTTCAGAGAAGAAGATTTTCGTGCCCTCAACATAGTTGAAATCACAGAGTCTGACAAACCTTGGTTCGTTAGCACCTGGCTCTCAACAGCCATGCCGTTAAAACCAGCGATGGTAAAGCAGGATGGATAATTGGACCTTGAGACAGAAGGTCTTCTTGCATCGGTAGTCTTCAGGGAGCGTCCGCAACCAGGTGCACTAAGTCGGCGTACCAGGGACGCCGAGGCCAATCTAGGGCAATCAGTATCACTGGAAACTCCTCGGCCTCCACTCTGCGGAGCAAACGTGGTAACAGTTTTAGCGGAGGAAAAATGTAGATCAGTCGGTACTGATCCCATGGAGCCACCAACGCGTCTGACGCATCCGCACAAGGATCTCTTGTCCTGGATACAAATCTTGGCACCTCCCGATTGAGACGGGAAGCCAGGAGATCCACGTCTAGAGTGCCCCACCGTAGGCACTGTAGCCTGAACACCTACGGATGCAACGCTGATTCTCCTGGGTCCAGCATCTGGCGACTTCGATAGTCCGCCTGCCAGTTTTCTACTCCCGGGATGTACATGGCTGGTACATGTTGCTCTGCCCACTGAAGGATGTGAGCGACCTCTCGTGCTGCAACCAAGCTTCTTGTTCCTCCTTGATGGTTGACATATGCCACCACCGTGGCGTTGTCTGACTGGATCCTGATCAGACGCCCTCTTAGTCTCATCGACCATGTGGAGAGGCAAAGCCTGATCGCTTGGAGCTCGAGCACATTGATTGGCAACTTGGATTCCTCCCCCAACCAGGGGCCCTGGGTTGACTGTACTCCCAGTACTCCACTCCAGCCAGTTGGGCTGGCGTCCGTTGTGATCACTGTCCAATGCAGAGGTAGGAACGACTTCCCGGGCCGAAGTGCCAGGGATCTCAGCCACCAGAGTAGGGAGTCCCTGACTGACTGGCTCACCCAAATCTGCCAATCCAGGGATAACGGAGATTTGTCCCATTTTGTCAATATCTCCTTCTGCAAGACTCTGGTGTGAAACTGGGCATATGGTACCGCCTTGAAGGAGGCCACCATGAGGCCCAAGACTCGCACGCAGAAGTTCAGCGACAACCACCTGCGGTTCATCAACAGTGTCACCGCGGCTCTGAGAGTCTTCAGTTCGTCTGAAGGGAGAAACACTCGCTTCTATGGAGTCCAGCAGTAAGCCTAGGTACTCCAGGCGCTGAGTCGGTATAAGTACCGACTTCTTGAGGTTCAACAGCCACTCAAATTCCTGCAGGGTTTGCATGGTGATCACTACATCTTCCTTTAATTCTGGGGAGGAAGCTGCTCTCAGGAGGAGATCGACTAGGTAACCTACGATTGCGATCCCGCGTTGTTGCAACAACGCCAAAATTGGAGCCAATACCTTGGTAAAGACTCGGGGTGCTGATTCCAAGCCAAAAAGGGAGAGCCACAAACTGGTAGTGGGCTTCCCCTACTGCAAATCACAGAAACCTCTGATGCCTGAGGCATATGGGTATGTGCAGGTGCGCATCCTGGATGTCCAAAGTTTCCAGGAAGTAGCCTTGATGGAGTGCAGTGACAACTGAGTGAACTGATTCCATTCTGAACCTCTGTACTTTTACAAAGCAACTGAGGGCTTTTATGTACAAGATTGGATGTACCCCTTCCTTTTTGGGGACTAGATCCCCTGAAACCTTTCCGATTCCAGAACAGGCACTATCTCCCCGTGCCTTAGTAGGTCCCTTACTGCCCCCAACAGGGCCTCCCGGCGAGCCGGGAGTAAGGGTATGCTGGAGGTGAAGAATCTGTTTGGTGGCCAAGAGAGAAACGATCTTGTAGTCAGATGAAATCAGTTCGCAGACCCACTGGTCGGACAGCCGAGAGGCCCACCAGGCTGCAAACGCCCAAAGGCAACCCCCCCAACCCGAGTGATGGGCGGGGGCAATCCTTAATGCGGAAGCACTTTTGCGCGCAGGCTTATTAGGCTTGCGGGTCCAGGGACGCTTTTGTCCCTCAGAGGTCGTCCTGTCGAACTGGGAGCGTTTAGCTGAAGTCCCGGATGGATGAAAAAGCCTCTTGAGCGGAAAATGAGGACCCTTGCCGGCGGAATGGCTCCTTAGTCTTCCTGGCCTGTGGGAGCAAGGTACTCTTCCCACCTGTGACATTCTTAATAAGGTCATCCAACGAGGCTCCAAAGTGCCGCTCACCAAGGAAGGGTAGATCCGTCAAGGCTTTTTTAGATGCCTGGTCCACAGACCAGCATTTTAGCCAAATCAGGCGCCGCAGAACCACTGCCGACACTGAGCCCTGGAAAGCAACCCCCAATCTAAGGTCAGAGCCCCCCAGAGGACCCCTGGCTCAGGTACACACTCCGCTCAGCAGTCTGTCATGCAGCATCCCCCACGGGGGGGGGGGGGGAATAGGAACAGGGAGAGAAGAGAGGGAGGAGAGGGAACCTCTAATCGACCTCCCAGGGAATGCCCAGCTGCTCAATCCCGCTAAAGCAGGAAGAGCTGTACTTGCCATTCGGACGAGCTGGGGACATCCCATCACAGACCCACTCTCGAGCAGCATGGAGTGGCTGCTGGCCATGGCACACTGTGACAAGGGCATTGGTAGTCCGGTCATGTGTGTGCACCGGAGCATTGCGCTCACTGGCCTCCCCTGGAGCCCGAGGGGCATGTTGTGGTCGACCTAGCGTGTTGCTAGGGTCTGCACATGCTCGATGGCCAGGCTGGGGAGACTACAAGGATCTAGATTATCCAGCCTGTCACCCAGCTGGCTGTTGATAGCAGATCATAGAATCCGAAAATCTTGCACAAAAGGCAAAAATTCTGAAAAAAAAAAATCCCAGGGAGCCTAGGTCCTTCTCCTTCACTAGGCAGAAAAAAAACTGAGCTGCAGGAAGCAGGCTGAGGGGTTGTTCTGCCTAGTCCTCTCCTGAAGGTGGCGTAATAGCCCTATGGTCAAGATTACTGCCACTGTGTCTGTCAATGAACGGAAGAGAAATAATGGTGGCCACAAAAAATAATGACACTTTGGGCCCAATTTGGACATTTTCACTTAGGGGTGTACTCACTTTTGTTGCCAGTAGTTTAGACATTAACGATGTGGGTTGAATTATTATGAGGGGACAGCAAATTTACACTGTTATACAAGCTGTACACTCACTACTTTACATTGTAGCAAAGTGTAATTTCTTCAGTGTTGTCACATGAGAAGATATAATAAAATATTTTCAAAAATGTGAGGGGTGTACTCACTGTTAGATACTGTATATACACAGACAGTATATCAACCCCATAAAATTAACACATTTATTTTGCCAAAACCATGAATTGGGTATAAAAATTTAAGTCAAATAAGCAGAGGTTGCTAAACAGAAGACACCAACATAAAGCAACAGCTTGAAGTGGTCAGCATCGTGCTCCACCTCACATCTTTGTAAAGAGCATTTATTGTCTGCAGCCTTATGATGGAAATCGAAAGCCACCTTCCCCGCCATCATGGCAGACCCAAGACTGTAATGAATCACAGTCCAGGCCATATATAAAAAGATGGCGTCTGCTTGGCTGCCAAGATTACCACTCTTTACCTCTCTGCCTTGCTTTGGGAACACGGTCATTCGAGTTACCCATTATATTCTTCTCGGATCCCGCAGACAAAAGCAATGTACGTTTGAAGTTTTGGGTAGCAAACTGTTGTGGATAAATTGATTTTTTGTAACAATTTTTTTATTTTTGACTAAAGGCAAATGACTAAAGTACCATTTTAGGGCTGGCATTAGCTTTACTATGCATCCACAATCTCACTTTAAGCCTATCCTGAAAATTGCAAGTGAAATTTAAAAATAACTATGACAGTTCATATTTCAAGCGCTTCATCAGATTGGTGGCACTGGGGAATACAAAAAAAGGGTCTTACTTAAAGTATAACTAAAGACATTTATTTTTGTTTTTAGATTTGGATAGAGTAGAGGGGATTAGAACACCTATCTGATTTTAGTGCTGTTTGTGCCGCCATTAAGGAGATCCACTCCCTCTATTTGTCCAGTTTACCATTAACACAGAGAGTGAAAGGAAATCCCAAAATATTTGGTTGTCAACAGAACAGTAATAGGAGGGGGATTCCAGTTGGGACACTAGTTCTGGTGACTACTAGGGATTCCCTTAACTTTGGAGAGATTTTGTCTCATTTCTTGAGACAGGAAGTAAAAGGTAAATCTTCCCAGTGGGACCATGATAGAATAAAAAATGAACAGTGGTTAAAACTCACCCTTACGCTATCCAAAGAGGGGAACAAAAAAAAAAAAAAAAAAAAAAAAAAAAAAAAAAAAAAGGTTTTGCCTTTAGTTCTAAAGCCAGAACTGGCTGCTGGCCCATACTGGTTTTGTTCTAGATTTATATAAAATTGCATCTCACTTGACATTTTCCAGAACAAGTCTATCTGATTGGTAGCTATAGTGCACATTCACTCTTATTCAGTAAAGAATGCAGTGAAGAGGTCAAGTAAGCCAAAGCAACCAATCAGTGAACTGATTTGTTGATATGACTTAATTACTGCACTTAAGTTGACACTAAACGAAAAATGTTGTGTGTTAACTTGGATGTAAACCCCATTCATGAAATCTGACCTAGGCACATATATCTGTAATGTTTACTTATCTCTCTCCAAAGCTCTGTTGTCGTGTCTTTCTGCTGCTCTGTTCCTCTGTTATCAAGAGAGTTTCTTCTGACAAGTTTTACACACCGGAGATAAAAGCAGCTGGAAATGTGTGTGTGTGTGTGTGTGTGTGTGTTTGTGGGGGGGGGATTAGAGATAGATAAGCAGAGAGCTTGTCTATTCAGACTGCAGCTCTGCAAGTTTCTTCATTCCTCTGCTGCCTATGTGGAGTCAGGGGTGTGTGTGCACCTTTCCTCCAATCAGCTCTCACACAGTGTAAGCCCAGACTCCACACCCACCCCTATGTGCTGCTGAAACAGGAATAAAGATTTTTTAACACGATCTACACTTTCCAAAGAATATAGAAAAGGGGAAGACAGCAGATATACATGTAAAACTTATATAGGGAGATTTGTTTCATCTCTGTGTATCAGCTGAGGCTATTCACTTTACTGGGTATAGGAGAGAATTACAACCACTTTAGCCGCTTAAGGACCATCCCACGTACATGTACCGTGGCACGGTGGCCCTTAAACGCCAAATTATGTCACAATCCACAGTGCAGAATTAGTTTATGTCCAATACAAAACAAAGAGAAGGGGACACAATATATCCCAAGTGCAGGATTCAGGGGACAAATTGAAGCAGATGGAGGCTGCACACCTGTTGCTATGGAAATCCAGTGACTGCCTAGTCAGAGCAGCAAGTCACCTCTGAATCTGATGATCTGAATAGGTGGTCTGATTTTGTTTACTTTGAAAAGGATCAGGAGGGACTAGGGAAGCCTCTTTAAATATCATACCAATCTTGCACTTATTCTAAAATACCAAGTTACCAATGGTCTGATCTTATTCTCAAACTTTCAAAGAAACTCAATTTTTCCTGCTATTTTTGGCAAACCTTAGTGAACATGCACTGTTACTATCCAAACCCATAACATTTCACAAAAGAACCACTAACTCAGATAAAAGAGGGGTCAATTACAACTGTTTCATGACATATGGAGAGACCAAAGAAATATTTACAGTATCTCACAAAAGTTAGTACACCCCTCTTTTGAATATTTGATTATATCTTTTCATGTGACAACACTGAAGAAATTACACTTTGCTGTAAAATAGTGAGTGTACAGCTTGTATAACAGTGTAAATTTGCTGGCACCTCTAAATAACTCAACACACAGGCATTAATGTCTAAACCGCTGGCAACAAAAGTGAGTACACCCCTAGGTGAAAATGTCCAAATTGAGCCCAATTAGCAATTTTTCCTCCCCGATATCATGTCTCGTTTGTGTTACAAGGTCTCAGGTGTGAATGGAGAGCAGGTGTGTTAAATTTGGTATTATCATTCTTACACTCTCATACTGATCACTGGAAGGTCAACATGGCACCTCATGGAAAAGAACTCTGAGAATCTGAAAAGAAAAAGAATTGTTGCTCTACACAAAGATGGCCTAGGCTCTAAGAAGATTGCCAAGACCCTGAAAATGAGCTGCTGCACGGTGGCCAAGACCATACAGCCTTGCCATGGTCGACGAAAGAAGTTAAGTGCACATGCTCAGCGTCATATCCAATAGATAGGGAAATAGATGTATGAGTGCTGCCAGCATTGCTGCAGAGGTTGAAGGGGTGGAGTAGCCTGTCAGTGCTCAGATCATACGCCGTACACTGCATCAAATTGGTCTGCATGGATGTTAGCCCAGAAAGGAAGCCTCTTCTAAAGACGATGCACAAGAAAGCCCTCAAAAAACTGTTTGCTGAAGACAAGCAGACTAAGCACATGTATTACCGGACCCATGTCCTGTGGTCTGATGAGACCAAGATAAACTTATTTGGTTCAGATGGTGTCAAGTGTGTGTGGCGGCAACCAGGTGAGGAGTACAAAGACAAGTGTGTCTTGCTTACAGTCAAGCATGGTGGTGGGAGTGTCATGGTCTGGAGCTGCATGAGTGCTGCCGACACTGGGGAGCTACAGTTCATTGAAGGAACCATGAATGCCAACATGTACTGTGACATACTGAAGCAGGAGCATGATCCCCTCCCTTCGGAAAATGGGCCATAGGGCAGTATTCCAACATGATAACACACCTCCAAGGAGACCACTGTATTGCTAAAGAAGCTGATAAAAGGTGATTGACTGACCAAGCATGTCTCCAGAGCTAAACCCTATTGAGCATCTGTGGGGCATCCTCAAATGGAAGGTGGAGGAGCGCAAGGTCTCCAACATCCACCAGCTCCGTGATGTCATCATGGAAGAGGACTCCAGTGGCAACCTGTGAAGCTCTGGTGAACTCCATGACCAAGGTTAAGGCAGTGCTGGAAAATAATGGTGGCCACACAAAATAGAGACTTTGGGCCCAATTTGGAAATTTTCACTTAGGGGTGTACTCTTTTATTGCCAGCAGTTTACACATTAATGGCTGTGTGTTGCTTTATTTTGAGGGGACAGCAAATTTACACTGTTATACAAGCTGTACACTCACTACTTTACATTGTAGCAAAGTGTAATTTCTTCAGTGTTGTCACATTAAAAGGTAAAATATTTACAAAAATGTAAGGGGTATACTCACTTTTGTGAGACACTGTAGATCAGGGATATGTAATTAGTGGACCTCCAGCTGTTGCTGAACTACAAGTCCCATGAGGCACAGCAAGACTGACAGACACAAACATGACACCCAGAGGCAGAAGCTTGATGGGACTTGTAGTTTGGCAACAGCTGGAGGTCCCCTAACTGCATATCCCTGCTGTAGATGAACAAAAATCCCCCTCAAATTTGTACAAAACTAATTGAAGTATTACTTACATAGCAGTATAATAATATACAGGTGATTTTAGATATATACTCAGCCTTAACTCTGGAAATGAACTTGGATTGATATATGTACCATGGCATATAGAGACAGGGAAGCTTGAATACAGATGCTACTGGTTGTATAAAGTCAAGGAAGCTCATTTAAAAAAAAAAAAAAAAAGCTTGCAATTGGGAGTTAAAGAATCTCAGTCACATGACAGTTCTGTGTTTCATCCAAATAGAGGGTGCTGAAGATATCATTAAAGAAAGTGGGGTGGTATTTGCAGGCCCGGGCACAGTCTGGATTGAAGTTCACTTCCAAAATCTGAGGCTGCATCATTCTTTTCCCTGGAGACAAGAAAGCAGAGTAGTTAAAGAGGACAGTCAATCCAAAGCGAATCTTTTACAAAAACAATCTAATCCCCCTTTAAAAAATAAAATAAAATTTTTTATTACGGTCCGCCCCTGCCCCTGTTCTCTTAGGAAAGAATGATGTTCCACTCTCCTCCCACTGCCTCCTCAGAAACCACCATCAACATATCCCAATAGGGATTGCTTCCCCATTCTATGAAGTAAACAGGCAGCGCCAGATACTCAGAACCGTGACCGTTTACATATTGTTCTATGAAATGACAGTAATGCATCCTGGCATATGTGAGGTCATTATCCCAAAAAGTATTACAATCATCCATTCATAGAATAAGTAAAACAAAAACTGCACCAGACCTCTGTCTGTATACATAAAAAAATCTAGGGCTGCGTCACTATGGGTTGGCTGCAAAAAGCAGGACTAGACAGCCCACTTCCCATGAAGTTATAAGGAAGATGGTGGCACTGGACCTCACCTATAGCCGGAGGGGGCAAGAAAAGAGGACACTGGACCAGCTAGGCTTTTAAGTATAGTAATCCAGTATATATATTATCTGCCTTTTGGCAAAGATCAAGTGTAGTATCTGTTCTTATCAATCTCCAGAGGAGGCGCTGACGTCACTCCCGAGTGTGGGGAGGGCTGATGCAAATCCAGTGGTGTCACTGCACCTGGAAGGGCGGTTTCGGTATGGGGTCAGCATCTGGGCATCCATGCTGGTGCCAGTGGGGCCTGAGTCTGAGCCATCCAGAAGGGTGCTCCTGGTGAGGATGGGTGCTGCATGCGGTCTGGACCCAGAGGATTGGGTCTCTGGCCTTCTGGCCTAGATTGGGGTAGCTCTAGAGCCCTGGACAGAGCTTGTGGATGGGCAGGCTCTCCCTGGGCTTCCTGAACTCCATGCCTTCCTGACTGGAGTGGGGGCTGCTGTGGTCTGGGCTGTTGGCCAGGGTGGTCTTGAAAGCCTATGGAGTATGTGCCCCTGGAGTGGCAGTCCAGGGGTGCCTAAAAATCACTGTGAGGTTCACTTTGATTTTGGGCACCAAGGTCACTGCACCAATAGCACCTGCCTCTTGGGTCGGGCCTTTTGGCTGGGACCAGAGGAATTTTTTATTCCTGGCCGGAGGGCCTGGTCATTGTTTTACACAATGGCCACCTTTTCACTCTCCTTCTCCACTTATTCCTCGCCCACTTTATTTAATTTCCTTGTGTGTTTGTCACGTTTTTATGTTTGTCACTGCACTGTGTGATGAGTAGGGTCACAGGTCCTCGGGCCTGTCCTGAAAGTCTGGGGAGGGGGTGGACATGGCCTTCTGGCTTAGTTTGCCTTCTCTCTTCTGGGGTCTCCCTTTGGGGGAGCCTCACCTAGTACTTAGGTGGGTCTGTTTCGGCACACCTTCCAAAGAAAGGGGTCCGTCTGGTTTTGGCCAGATGGACCAAGTTTTAAGTACCCTTGTCCCTGTCAGGAGCCTAAATTCCCCGGGGGATTCAGGGCAAGGCCCACTGATTTCAGAGGGCTTGTGTACCCGTTGCACTTTGTGTTTCACTCATGTGTGTGCATTTTTTTTGGCACCAGGTGAAGTTTTTGAGTGTGTTTTGCACGCCACAGCCTTTCAATAGAAAAAAAAATAAAAATATCCAGTATATAAAATAGCACCAAAGATAAGTGTGGGGGGGGGGGGGGGAAATCACTGATTTGCATTGGGGAGGATGAAATTCTTCTTTAACACTTATTCTTAGTAATGAGAAACTTGCTTAGAAAACACCTTAGAGCAGGGGTGTTCAAACTTTTTTCAAAGAGGGCCAGATTTGATGAAGTGAACATGCACGAGGGCTGACCATTTTGCCTGACATTCTTTAAACCATTAAAATTCGGTCTAAGTGTGTTCGTCCGAGCACTAATACATGGCCCAACAAGAATTCTCTTGCCTTTGTGCTATGTGTGGTGAATAGATGAGCTTGGGTGTGTTATTTGGATATACTGTTTTCAATCAGCTTATACCACACACCTCAACTTTAAAAAGGAAGTCTTAGGAAAAAAAAAAAAAATCTTACATTTTAAATAAAGAACTGTGAAGCAAAATAAGGGTCAGTGCCCATCAATGCAGCCTAAACAGTTCCCATCTGCAGCCCCCACCGTATTGCCATGAATGCAGCCTCACCATTGCCATCAGTGCAGCCTGATTCATGTCTATCTGCAGCCTTGGAGGAGACAGGGAGGGGGGCGGGATGATCGCCGACAGACATACAGGAGAAACTCCTGTTTTTAATCAACAGCCTCTTTAATTGAAAGTCCCGCCTCCTATGATGGACAAAACAGTTGTCCAATGGCAGCGCAGGAGACGGGACTTCCTTTTACACAGCACGCCGTGTAAACAGGAAATACTCCTGTATCCTGTATGCACGACACTCGACCCGCCCCCTCCATGGCAGCCAGCATATCTATCTTTTGTGGCCCCCGGCGCTTGGGGATTCGTTGGGGGCCACAAAAGATATACATGTTAACATTACCAGGCGGACCGTCCAAAACCGGAATGGGGGTAGGACTTTGGACATGCCTGCCTTAGAGCAACTTATCATAAATATGCAAACATTTTTAAACTTTTAGGCATCCCTGCTGTTGTGCCTCTTCTCTGGTGTTGGGTGGCCATTAATGATGCAAACAGAAGCAATGGCATAAGCGCAATTCATTGTAGGTCAGTTCAAGGCGTCAGTGTCATTTCCTTGGCAGGTCCATGACGCCTGCACTGACAGAAAGGGGTTTGAAGAGGAGCAGAGTATATCTAGGGTCCCATTTTTTTTTCCCCTTTTTCTTCTGCAGAAAAAAAGTTAGCCTCCAGACAATTTTTTTAGCCAATTGTGTGGCCGTGCGACGTGGCTCCCAAACAAAATTGACATCCTTCCTCCCCCCCAACAAAGAGCTTTTTTTGGTGGTATTTGATCACCTCAGCGTTTTTAATTTTTTGTGCTATAAATAAAAAAAATAGCGGGAATTTTGAAAAAAAAAAAAAAAAAAAACGCATTATTTTTTACTATAATAAATGTGTATATTATATATATATATATATATATATATATATATATATATATATATATATATATATATATATATATACACACACACATACATATACATATATATATATACATATACATACACACACACACACACATACACACACACACAAATATACATTTTTTTTCCCTCAGTTTAGCCCGATACGTATTCTTCTACATATTTTTGGTAAAAAAAAAAGATAAAAAGAAAAAAAATTGCAAGAAGAGTTTATTGATTGGTTTGTGGAAAAGTTATAGTGTCTTCATAATAAAGGGATAGTTTTATGGCATTTTTATTGATAATTTTTTTGTTACTAGTAATGGCAGCGATCCATGATTTTTATCGTGACTGCGACATTATGGCGGACACATAGGACACTTTTGGGACCATTCATGTTTACACAGTAATCAATGCATTTTTAATTGCACTGATCGCTGTATAAATGTGACTGGCAGTGAAGGGTTTAACCACTAGGTGGCGCTGTAGGGGTTAAGTGTGTCCTAGAGAGTGATTCTAACTGTGGGGGGCTGTGTGTGACACGTCACTGATCACCGCTCCCGATTACAGGGAGTGGTGGTCAGTGACCGTGTCATTAGGCAGAACGGGGAGATGCTTGTTTACCTTAGCACCTCCCCATTCTTCCTCACTGAGACCATCACGGGTATCCCTGCGCACATAGAGACCGCAGGACCCCCTATCAGGGTCCCGGAGCGTGCCTGCAAGCTGCCTCTTAAAGGGCCACATACAGGTACGTTGATATGCCTGTACGTGCCCTTCTGCCGCAGTATATCTGCGTGAGGCAGTCGGGAAGCAGTTAAAGACGGACATACTCCTTTTGCTTTGTCCTACTATTATTTGAGCTAAACATAATAAAAATCCATACCTTTCTGGTCAGTTTCCCACTTTAGCATCAAGTCAATGGCGTAGACTGCACGAGACAACGGATAGTCGCAGATGCCAAGCGGAGCAGGTTTGGAGCATGCAGCTTGGAAAAGCTCCCTGAAGGTTTTAAATATTTCATCCTAATGGAGTAATATGTAATTAACAACTAATACCCAACAACGTCTGCATTAAAACACACATATTGTATAAGAAGCAATGCACCTTTGATGGACTTCTGTCCGAGTACATAAAAAAAAAAAAAAAAAAAAAACACATAGGATCTTCAGTGCTATCTTACTGGAAAAAAACTGGCACTACGATGAAAGAATAGATGGGGGATTGGCTGAAAAAATAGGATTTTTAGATCAGCTTACCCGTAAAATTATTTTCTTTGATGTACATCAGGGGACACAGAACCATAGTAATTACTATGTGGGTTATATCGGCGTATCAGGTGCTGGACACTGGCACACCCCTTAAGGCGAGAACTTCCCCCATATAACTCCTCCCACTACTGGGAGTCCTCAGTCCTCATGTCGGGAGCCAAGCGTATTAGAAACAAACAAGGCCTGAATCTTCTTTATTCCAGACCGACAAGATGGTGTCTTGAAGCAGTCTTTGAGTAAAACTGCGCGTAAGGGACGGCCTTGAAGGAGGCCACCATTTCCCCTAAAAATCTCCTGAAGCCGAATGAAGGAATTTTTCATTATCCTGATAAGTTGAATTAGACCTACAATGGAACTGATTCACGCCTGGGGTAAGAATACCTTCTTCTGTATGGTATCTACAACCAGCCCCCAAGTAACCTCCTTGATGGTTTTAAGGAGAATCTTCCTATGCTGAGAATCCAACCTAGAGATTTCAGATATCTACAGCTGAGATCAGACTTTGGTTTTAGACCTGAGCCTGAATGATATATTAAAAGTAGATCTTCTAATAGGCTAGGACCGTTATGCCTTGAGCCCTTAACCTGGCTAAAGAAGGTGCCAGAATCTTTCAAACCACTCGTGGTGCTGTGGCTAAGCCGAATGGCAGAGCCACAACTGAAAAAATAATCTAATATTACAAACCACAGAAATTTCTGGTAAGTGGGAAACTTTGGCACATGGAGATATGCAACTCCCCTCCTTGCAGGATGGACACAGCCGATCGAATTATGAAAAGGATCAGATGTTTAACTGCCGATTCAGATCTCTGAGATCTAAAATGGGTCTTACCTCTCTGTTTGGCTCTGAAACCCTAAAAAGGTTTGAGCCAGAACCCCCTGTTCACTAAGGGAATCTCTGATATCACCGACTCGGATAACAGCTGATCCAGAGGCCAGAAAGAGACTTGTTTTCCTGGAACCTTAGGAACATTCTCTGAACAGACGGAAACTCTTGCGTAAAGACTGCAGCATCAGCAGCCCCAAGGATCCCACAGGCAGCACCCAAACAGGGACCCGAAGCCTGGACCCTCAGATCGAAAGCCGACTGAGCCATCCGGGCTCTTGGAACTCTAGTCGTAACCTAGAGAAAAAATTGCAGAAATCCCTCTGCTCCTGACATTGTTCCTGCCAGACCTTAAGAATCGCAGGACCTTTCCCCTCACCCAAACGAGTGGGGGTGCTCCTTCAGGAGAAGGCCTTAGCATTCTGCTTTATAGGCTCTCTGCCCCCAAGATCCTGGTGCTGCCCTTGGGAACTTTCTCCTGAACCTGATGAATGAGACCGTTGAAACTGCCTAAAGGCAGATGCCCCCGGCATAGGAGAGGCTGCATGATTAAAGGAGACATGTTTAAACTCCTTTTACTGGTAAAGAGAACTTTACCCCTTTTGAATGTACTTATCCACTCTAAATAGCCGTACCCCAGGAAGGGACACAGACTGGCTAAGGGTTTCACATGGTGCTTCGGCTGATCAATATTTCAGCCACAGACCTCTGCAAGAATGCACTAGTCCAAGTATAAGTCATAAGGCTTAAACGATCGAGTACTTCATAGCATCTGTGAGACACAGTGAGTCAACTACACCAGCCCCTTGCTGGGCCTGCTGATCAGACAGAAATTTCAGGTATCTCACACCTGTTCCTTAACCCCTTGGAGTCCACATTTTCCAATGCATTGGCGTAACTCAAAATGTGCTCCACCAAAATAGTGGCGCAGACGTTAAAGGGTTAATGGACTGAGATAATCCAGTTTTAGCAAGAACTGCAAAAGACATCCTGTCTTTAAAAGGAAAATCCAACCTTAACTTGTTGAATCCTTTAACATCAGTGCATTATCCACTGGACATGTGAGACTCTGCTCACTGACGTGATTGCAGAATAGCTGGAACCCCACATTTCTTCATAGAAATGTTCCCATTCAGAATACATAGCTATGTATGAATAGGAAAAAACATCCCCAGGTGGGGGAGGTTCAAATGAACCTTATTAGAGGTAGATACCTCAAGAGCCTGTGCTGCAGGCAACAAAAAGGTTAAGTAAGGCCGCGTACACACGCGGGGACTGTTCGCCCAACTTTGTTCGTCAAACAGTTTGAGCGGACAGTCCGCTCAAAATTAGCATGGACGGACTTGGCCACACACGACGAACGAACAGTCCGCTGAAACTTGCGCGATGACGTGAACGGCACGTACGACGGGACTAGAAATACGACGTCCTATACACTGCAATGCAACCTTCGCCGTGTAAATCCTTTCTGAGCATGCGCGGAACTTAGTTTGACGAACAAGCCTACACACGAGCGGACTGTCCGCTCAAACCAAGTTTCAGCGGACAGTTTTACGGAATTTCCAAAAAACTTTGTTCGTCAGACTGTCCGCTGAAGCCCACACACGAGCGGACTGTCCGCCGAAACACTGTTCAGCGGACAAAGTTGGGCGAACAGTCCCCGCGTGTGTACGCGGCCTAAGAGAGTAGACAAACACCTGACTTGTGAGGCTACTCCCTCCCTGTTAGGATCCTCCGAAGAGGAAAAATAAGTAACTTCAAATATTTGGGAAGATCTACCTGATCCCCAGCCTCCTGCACCTCAACAAAAGGACCCTGAGGACTAGATAGGAATCTGCTAGGTTAAGTCCTACCATGGAGAAACATCATAGCAATAATCTTTTAAATGGTAGAAGAAAAAACCTGTTTGTATGAAATACACAGGGACAGAAGTGTTCTACCCTTGACGGCTCATCTGACTGGCCGTATACCTCTCAGGGGAGGATAACATTCTTTTGGAAGGGTTTTTAGTTTGTTGTATACCATTAACCCGTTAGAGGAGTTCCTGGTCCCTTTGCCACTCATAGCTTATAGTACAAAGCAGAGGCGCTACCAGCAAAAGAATGTTTCACTTGCTAGGCTATAGTACAGTAAAATAACTGCTATTAATCATGTGTCACCAAACTTGACCAGCAACCACTCTGCTCTGTCTCTCCACTGCCAGGCAGCAGCTTCTCTTTCAGGGCTTTAAAATACTTCCTACATGTGTGGCTGGCGTCTGACGCCCTTTAGCCACGTCCCCCCACGGAATACGCCCCCCTTTTCCCTTTCAAACAAGGAAGCTGAGTCTCCCGCCAGAACACCGGCATCATGGCGGGGGGGGGGGGGGAATCCTCCGCTCCAGTGAGCGGCCGCGGCCTGCCAAAAAAACTTTGTTTTTTCAAAAAGAATAAGGCAGCTGACTGGCATAAACTTAGATAAAAAACCCAGGAAGTGATCAGACCCCCCCTTTCTCTTACCTGAGGGTCTGAGCTGGCTTAGACTGAGAGGAGAGTGCAGCGTCAGAATGGTGAGTGTTCAATACAGCTCCCAGTGGCGAAACACATAGACATGACATGACAACACAATACATGGAAGGAGAGATTCCTGAGAAAATCTCCCCTACCTTATCCTCGCAGCAGGGTTTTATCAGAAAAAAAAAAAAAAACACAATCTTCGCCCTTCACAATAGGCTCCGATACCTTAAAAGGAAACCTTCAGGAGCCGGGGAACACTCAGGTTGACCCACAATCCTGGACCTGCAACAAGACCCTGCCAGTAAACTTTTATTGGCCTTATTACCAAAAAGTACTGGATCCCAGGGCCCAGCTCTCAAATCATTCGCAAGCAAAACCTTGTGTCTTCATTTAATCCACTACGGAGACATCAGAACGGATCTGGTCAGGATGGCTGGCTCTCATCAGGGATTACTGCCCGTAGAGCTCAGTACACACATCCTTACTCGTGCCCAACACCTTAGACACTGGCAAAAAAACTGAGGACTCCCAGTAGTGAGAGGGGTTATATGGGGGAAGTTCACGCCTTAAGGGGCATGCCAGTGTCCAGCACCTGATACACCGATATAACCCACATAGTAATTACTATGATTTTGTGTCCCCTGATGTAAGAAAATAAATACAAATCTAATCTTATTGGAAGACAGGATCTCTTTAAATATTTATACAAAAAGTGATATTTTCCTAGTTCCCTTTTTTCAAAGGATGAATACATTTCTCAGAGCATAGGTCCTCCAGGTCACCTATTGGCTTAGTTGCCTTTCCTCTGAACCCTTTCCTGTGTTGTGAACTGCAGCTCAAAACTGGACTATGTATTCTAGATCTATGCTCTTTTTTTTTATCTCATGTCTATTGGTACCTTGCCTGACTATGTACTCACCTGTGTAGATTTCCAGGGATAATCGGGATACTGCTTCTCAAACAAGGTGATGAATTCATCACAATGGACCTAAGACAAAACAAGCAAAAGAAAAAAAAGTCACAAATTGTGATGACTACTTCACCCAGCTGGATATATATTGTAATGGGGAGTCTTCAGCTACAGCATTCTACATACCTGCTTTAGCTGTACACCTGGGGCATAATTCATAACTGTGAAATGTTTCTCATAGTCATCTAGATCGTCAAGTGTAAACGGTCTGTTGGAAATGAGACAAAAAAAAAAAAAATCAAAATCAAAATAAATTCTGTCGGGCATTACTAGGACACCAATTATTAGTGTTGTGAGTGAAAGCAAAAATCACTAAAGCTTGAGGCCCAGATAAGCCAGGGAAATATATTGCACACAATTGTCTTTACCCTAGAATCATCAGAATATTTCTTGCTGTACCTTGACACAGCACCGGTGGCCTTTGGTGGTCGATGCTTCAGACACCAGATAAGGTATATTAACCAAAAGTGAAACTCAAACAATTGCAAGCAGAGATGCATTTTGTTTCAGAAGACACTTCCCATGTCTCTTCTTCAATAAAACAAACATATCTGCCTCTTTGTAATCTTTTTTTAAGATCCAATGGGGTCGATACGCATGAGCCTGAAGGACTATATGTTGTATTCCCTCAAGTACACAAAGTATTGCAACAGCATTTATTTACATGTATTTTCTCTGTGCCTGAATGAATAAATGAACCATGAGCATGTGCAGGAGTTATGCCAATACAGACAGCCGAACACCCCAACATTGGAGAAGCCAAGGAGAAGATGATGTCGGCACTGGTAAGGGTATCTGCAGACTTCAGTTCCACTTTAAGGGGGTAATTTAAACCGTCTCCAAATCAAAGACCAAAAATGTAATATATTGAAACGTACTAGTCCTTAGATGTCATAGCTGCATTTTACATTGCCTTTATTATCACCTTGTGATCCTGCCAATGACACATTCCTGTTCAAGGTGACAGCACTCACTCTTTGCCCTGTAATAGTAATTTGCCTTGTAGGCCATAATTGCCACCCTGGCTGGACTTTAAACATGTCTGCCTTTGTTCTTTTCCATGGGGATGGGGAGATTAGTAGAGTAAAAAAGGAAAACAAGATTGTTTTAAGCTTCTAGTTCAACTCATAGGAAGTGCACTGCATTTCTGGCAGGATCAACAGGCATGTTCTCTGCTTGCTGAAAAGGTTCCTAGCCTGGAAAAAAATAAAAATAATACAGCCACCACATCCAACAACTGGTAAGCTGCAATATACAGTTTTACATTTTTGTTATTGGGTACTATATCCTTTTTTTCAAAGGGCTTTGTTTTCTAAATACAAATACAGCATAACTGTATAGTTACAGAATACAAAGTTGATATTAAAATCAGCATCAAATAGGTAACTTATACATTAGGGTTATGTCAGCATCAAGGGCACGTGGAGGTTAAATGTTAAACCCCAAATGAAGCCTTCAATTTTATTACTATATTCCCATCAAGCTTCATAAACAGTAATACATTTTTTTTATTTATTTTATTTCTAAAGTACTAGTATGTTGCCACTAGGGTTAAAATACAGCACTGGCAGTACACTGAAGATGCCAACTACTGCTCAACAAACTGCACAATAATCTGGGTCTTCAGTGGTCCGATAAGCCCCCTGAACAGTGTTCTAAATCAGCAGCAGTCACACTACCTGAGCCACAGCCAGTGGCAGATTATAGTGGAAACTTCAAAGTTAAAAGTGGAAACGTGAATATTACCGGTTGGCAAAGCGAAGCCAGAACACATCATAGACATATAGCTTGAGCGGTCGCACTGAGCGAAGGAGGACCACATAACGGATGTCAAACTTCACCATTCCAACATCATCTCGATGGAAAAGCACGGGATTCTCAATGTACTTGGATACAACCTAAACAATTAGAAAATACAAATGTTCTCATCTAAAAAGGATTTTCATAATCTTACTGTGTAACAATCCAAAAATCACAAAACAAAAATGCACAACATCTAAAAAATGTAGGGGGCTTATTTATCATTGCCTTAAATAGCATTTTGCTTGCTTCAGCATCCTGAAGCAAACAGAGCACTAAATGTGTTTGTAAAACAAACCGCTGTGCATTAAAAATGTGCATTTCTTTTTAAAGCCATGGTACAAACACAGCAAGACATACTGTATATAACATGTTATTTAGCCTTACGATCTGTTGTCCACAAGTGGAGAACTAAGCATGTCTGACAACGCTGCTTGGGTTCACAATACAGCAGAGGCAGCATTGTCAGCTCAGTACAAAAAGCTACAGTAGCTAAATGGTTAGCACTTTTGCCATAGCAGCACTAGGGTCACCCGTTTGAATCGCGCTTGAAGGTACTGCCTGCGTGGGTTTCCTCCAGGTACCCGGAAGACATGCTGGTAGATTAATTGACTCCTGTGTAAATTGGCCCTAGTATGTGTATAAATTGAAGTTAGGGACATTAGAGATTGTAAGCTCCTTGAGGGCAGGGACTAATGTGAATGTACAAGATATGTGTAAAGCGCTGCATAAATTGAAGGTGCTCTCTACTGGTAATAAATAAAGCTAGGAGCTCATTGCATTTCTGGCAGAGTAACTGGTATTTCGCAATACTTGCAGTATGTTTACTAACTGTACTTGCAGCATTTTTAACTATGCATGCAAAACAGATGTACTAAATACAAAAGTGCATGCAAATGCAATAAAAAAAATAAATAAATACCAAAACAGTTTCATACTTACCTGCTCTGTACGATGGAATTGCACAGAGAGGACCCAAACCTGCTTTTCTTAGGTCCCCCACCTGTGCTCCTGGCAACTCTTTTTAAAAAGCCACTTCTTATGGGGACACTGGTTCAGGCTCACTCCTGAACCCTGCTGGTTGCATCTATAGACACAAACAGCGGGGCCCTGCCTCATCCATGGCTTGGGATTGACAGCAATGGGAGCAAATAGCATTCGCTGCCTCAGCAAAGCTTGTAAGGCCAGGAAGGGAGGAGAGAGGGCTGCTGAATATGGCCTGCATCAAATGAGAGCTCAGGCAAGAGGTAAGTATAGGGGGGGGGGGGGGGAAATACTACTGCCTAAACATTTTTTACTTTAATGCAAGGCGAGCTGATGATGTCAATCTCCAACTCAGCCAATCAGAAGCTTTGTATTCACTGATAGAATACAAGTTGCCTATGAATGGCTGAGGGACGCTCAGACCGACTATTTTGTTCCATATATAAAAGACAGGAAGGTCTTATCTCACACCTGGAACACAGTGCAGTATACTTTATGTAGCCTCAGCTACATACAGTTTATACAGAACACCCAGCGGCTGCACATTAGTGAGGGAGATAGTTAGTCTGGGTCAGCTTTGCCTGAACCTACTATTTCAATTGAAACTAAAGCTGGAGATCAGCTTTAAAGTGAAGCTAAACTCAAATAGTGAAGATTTGCCATCTTATAGGAAACATTTCGTGTCCAAGTAGTACCGTGCAAATATACCTTTTATCTTGACTTCCTCCTGGGAAAATAGCAGTGCAATTCCTCACAGCTGAGTGAGCTTAGATACTTCTGTACCCACAGCCTCATAGCTGTATATCTGCAGTGTAAGATCCAAGGCACTGCTTCCTCTAACTGCTAATCTAAACAGATTTGAAGATTTGGCGATGTCACTGCTATGCTGCTCAGTTTGCCTTGCTGGAAGCTTTGACATGGGGAAGCAAAGCCTGGTCTCTTGCAAGATGGCCGCCATCACATAAAGACACAGTGCAGAACCAAGACATGGCAAGTCAGTAATGGGGACAGATCAGCTAGCTGCAGGGAGAACACAGGCAATACTGGTGACTAGTCCATTATCTGCCTGCCTTTTTTTGAAACCAGTGTTCATGTATCCGTAGCTCTTTAAGCTCAGTTATGCTAATCAACAGATCAAAACACACTGCACATGGATCATGTTGCCCTGGACAATCATTCTCCACAGCAACCAGTCAGATTATTTCCTCCTACAATTATTTGCAATGGAGCAAGATGACTAATGGAATTCTTATCTCAGGGGATCCCCGGAATACTTTCTACTGCACCAACCTTTGGTGTGCTCTCTCTCTGGCGTATAATGTAAGGCAGGCTGGTAGTGACGTGGGTATCCAAGCTCCTGGCCAAGTTCCACGGCTTGCAGATCCAATGGTTGTCTTCCCCGCTGTAGGGACAATGACAAACTCTGCATAAATCTAGAGGCCATACAGGCAAAATATAAAACCACTTGAGAATACCAGTAAAAGAGAGATAGAAGATTTGGGGCCTTTTTTATACACAACATGCCTAGCGTATCAAAAAAGGTCCTACCAGCCATGTGGAATGATAAAAAAATGGTACAGATTCAAGAGGATAAAGGGAAAACAACAAGACATTGCAATCAATGAAGAGACAAGAGTCATACAAGTAGAGCGCTACTCTAAGCTCAGGTTACATACAGCGTGTTAATTTTGAGATAATTTACCAGGTAATGAATATGATGCTTCTTACCGCTGCTCACGCTGTTTAAAGTATCCAATAAATTGTGGCAGTTCTGTCTTAAGGTTGAAAGTACGGGGAAGCCATTTTGGGCCCTCTGCGCCTCCAACCCTTCGTGAAATGGATGCCAGGCAATCCTTAACCGTTAAAAGGTTTTCACATGGGAACTGGCTCAGCAGAACGTGAGGCCTCTCTGTGCTCAATTTTCTGATGGAAACAAAAAATGAAACTGAAATCACCAACACAGAGAACAGCACAAACTTCTCATCAGATGTAGCCCATTGATGACATACAAATAACCAAGTCCCACGTATAATGACAGCAAGGTACTCACTTGTAATCTTTGATATGAGAGAAATTGAAGAGGATATCTGCTTCCTTCTCCTCATTTGTGAAAACAAAACGAGGATGATCAACAGCATTCAGAACCTGCTGCATATCTGTGTAGATCCTGGACAGACAAAAGATTGTAAACTGAACTCCAGACAAACCACAAAATACACAGATGAAATAATATATTTGCACCAATACCAATTTTTAAGAGCGATTAGGAGTACTGAATTACTGATACCGTGTGGTGCGATTTGAGCCCATACAAAATGAATGGGCTCAAATTGCAATCCAAAGACTTGCATGTGATTGGAACAGGAATGTGGTGCGATTCCTGTTTGAATCACATGCAGTTTCCAGCACCATTTCTGAACCAGGGCTGAAGTCACTATGACAAGCCTGGGTTCAACACAGAGTGGAGCAGGAAACCACGTGTGATTGAAACAGGAATTGCACCACATTCCTTTTCAAAGCACATGCAATTCTTTGCAGTGCGATTTGAGCCCATTCATTTTGTATGGGCGTAAATCGCACAGCAAAGGTATCTGTTTTAGGCATCAGAGCATTTGCACAAGTACTCGTACAAATGCTTCGTATCAGCACAGATACCGGTATTGGTGCAATCAGATCAGATTTTGTTATCCGCCAAAGAATTTGTTTTTGGCCAGCCATTCCCCAGATTCACACAGATCTGCCACACAGCACAGCTATGACCTGATTTTTCTCTGCTGCAGAGAACAGGTCTTGTCCCTCCCCTGGGCTTATCATTGTATCTGTCCTCCCATCAGCTTGACCCTCGTTAATACATGAGCACTGCAATACAACTAACTGCCTCCTTGTCCAAAAGGTAAAAAAACAGCCACACAGAGTGTGAACCCTGCAACGTCAGTTAAATGTCCTTATAAGGGTGCAGCGTCCATAGTATTGCTGACTCACCAATTAGGTGTGGTCTCCGTGACTCAAGACCTAGTACAAAAAGAAATTAGGGGGTAGAGTCCCCTGAAAAGGAAGTCACAGGCGGAACAAGCAGCTTAAATAGGGAAATTCATTTATTGCACAAAACATAAAAATACGCATACAAAAAACTGGGTACCCACCACCAAAATATAGTATTAAAATGAGACAATGTTGTCTATTTAAGAACATCACATCAGACTATAAGCACACTTCATATGCACAGATAATATAGCATGTCAACATATGAAGCAGAGTGTGGAAGTGTATTAGGCACATAGATCCTGGTAACAGGTACCATAAGGATATGTGCACATCAACCCGCTGTCTACCATCAGCCCCTGCTGGGCAATAGAAAGTGAATTCAGCAAGGACTTGGGTACCAAGTAAGTTAACCCAGGAGGCCAATGATGACAGAATGGACTATTTGAAGAAAATGAAGCAGTTCTTGGTTATCATTGGATACAGGAGCATAAATTTAGCCAGATGCAAGTCTTTAATTTAGTGCTGCTGGCACAGACCGAGCTATGTAAACAAAGATTGCTCAGTGAAACAGTCTGCGGGTTGGCAACGTTGCAAAATAGCCACAGGACAAAGTAGAGGACACTATACAGCTGATGTGTAATCAATAGAACACTGGTCCACTCACCTGACCTGAAGGCACGAGTCTCTCTGGTCCATAGGTATCCCGGGCAACCCCATTTGGAACAACCTGTTAGGAGACCTCTCACTGCCCAATCCTCGTCATTCATGGGGCTTGATTCCCGTTGGGAAATCAGAGAAGCGTGGCAGCTGCAGATCTACTCGCTGTGTCGCTAGAGCCCTGTAATGCTGTCTTGATAGACCATCCTGGTTCCTTACTCAAAAATGGTTCCCGCAGTCCTCAAATTGTACAGTGCGTGTGCAGACGTGATGAGGTACGTCATCTGACAGGCGTCACTCCCGTGGTGTTGTAGCTGACATGTTTCGACCAATCACGTGGTCTTTATCAAGGATAGGAGTGCTCTAATCTAGCCGTCTATTTATACAACTTGTTCAAAGAAAACTTAATGAAAAACAACATAGTCTGAAACGACCACTAGATGGCAACCCCTCAAACACCATACCCTTGAATTACTGCTATACAGATGGGCTCATGCATAGGGCACAATCTGTCTAGCAGTAATTCAATGGTGTGGTGTTTAACTGGGAGGTTGCCATCTAGTGGTTGTTCAGAATATGTTGTTTTCAATTAAGTTTTCTTTGTGAACAAATTGTATAAATTAGATGGCTAGATTAGAGCCCTCCCATCCTTGATAAAGACTAGGTAATTGGTCAAAACATGTTGACTACGACACCACGGGGGTGACGCTGTCACGGATGATGTACCTCATCACGTCAGCGTAAGCGCACTGTACACTTTGAGGACTTTTGTGTAAGGAACCAGGATGGTCTATCAAGACAGCGTTACAGCGCTCTAGCGACACAGCGAGTAGATCTGCAGCTGCCATGCTTCTCGGATTTCCCAATAGGAATCGAGCCCCACGAATGACAAGGATTGGGCAGTGAGAGATCTACTAACAGGCTGTTAAAACGGGATTGCCAGGGATACCTATGGACCAGAGAGACTCACGCCTTCCGGTCAGGTGAGTGGACTAGTGTTCTATTGATTACACATCAGCTGTGTTGTGTCCTCAGCTTTGTCCTGTGGCTATTTTTCAACGTTACCAACCAGCAGACTGTTTCACTGAGCAATCTTTGTTTGTCATGATTGGCCTCCTGGGTTAACTTGCTCAGTACCCAAGTCCTTGCTGCATTCACTTTCTATTCCCCCAGCAAGGTGCTTTGATGGTAGACAGCGGGTTGATGTGCACATATCCTTATGGTACATGTTACCATGATCTATGTGCCTAATTACGCTGACATGCTATATTATCTGTGCATTTGAAGTGTGCTTATAGTCCAATTTGATGGGATGTTGCTATACAGACAACGTTGTCTCATTTTAATACTATATTCAGGTGTTGGTGATGGGTACACAGTTTTTGTATGTGTATTTTTATATTTTGTGCAATATAATTAATTTCCCTATTTAAGCTGCTTGGTCTGCCTGCGATTTCCTTTCCAGGGGGACTCTACCCCATGATTTCTTTATTTTTTTTAACTGCCTCCTTGTGTTGCTTCTCCTTTCTGTCATTCTTAGCTCAGCTCTACAGGGGATTGCAACAAGCAGATACCAAGCCAAACTCAGGAACTTACATTGCATTAAAAATACATTTTAGTGGCTACCACAAAATGTATAACCTGTAACAGTTGCACTTCCTTTTTGTACTTGTAAAAACATGTTTCTATTGTGTTTGGAAATATCCAGTTTTGTATAAATGAGCGTTTGTATTTGTATTATATACTTTTACAAAAGAATAAAAATTATTGAAAAAGAAATACATTTATTGACGTATTAAATAATTACAGCTTTATATCTTCCTAGAGTTCAGCATTAAAGTGAAAATTCACTCTTTTCGCCCTCCAAAATTTACAATTAGCTCAAACATTTCATCATTTTTTATTATTTCCCTTGTCTGAATATGTATGTACAGATCGACTGATCGTTTTGAAGTTATTTGGGTGGAACGTAAAGTGGACCTAAGCCTAGGCAGCCTTATCCTTCAAAAGAAATATAAAAAAGCTGGCTGTTAAAGATCTAGCTCTTTCTGTAGGCATGTGGGCTCCTGCCAGGTGGCCACCCTATTGGAGAAGGCACAAGCTATCACAGGGCTACCTTCTACTCCAGGGTTCCACACCCGAGGACCCCATCAGAAAGCAGGTAGTGTGCAGGCTATGCCTATCAAGCACCTGCAATGGTTCTATGAGAGTTAGCCCTGGAAGAACCTATGTGAGCCATTACATACTTGAAGATTTTACTCTTGTCATGAAGTGGAGGCTCCACGGGGTGAGGCAGGGTCTCTTTATTCTCCTCAAAAATAGACTAAAATAGAACAGATAAATTATTTAGCACATTCTAATTAAACAGTAACAACCATACAAAAACGTTCAGCTATTGTACATGCAAACACAACAATAAAGAGGACTTGTAAAGGAAGAAAGCAGGGGCTGCCACTGATGACTTGGTTTGGCAAGTAGGCAATGACAGCTCCCATATAACTAGGAAGATCCTCTTTTAAAAACGTATCTAAACTCTAAAGCAATGTTTTTTAGTATGTTTGTCATTATGTCTCACTGCGTACAGTTTTCTGAACCAAATCATTTCTTGCAAATCTGTTGAAGTTTCTTAGCTAGAAGTCCTACTAATTGCGAGGCAGTGGCTTAGTGTTGTCAGCCTGTAAAAGGAAGTACAGTTATTGGCAGGATCTCTGGATAAGAAACATTTTAAACAGGTTTACAAGAAATAATTTGTTTATAAAACTGTATCCAAGAGGGACAAGGTGCCAGAATTGAAAGCAGAAGAAGTATAAGCTCACCTGATAATGAGTTTCTGCTGGCTCTGGTGTTCGGCAGTCAATGTGTGAAAGATCCAAAGGTTGCCATGGCAAGAGCAGACAGTTCCGTAGTAAGGGATCCGACTCTCCGTAAGTGAAGTCACGGGAAACTTCCTCTGTATTAAAAAAAGGAATCAATAGCAGTTTTGTATTTTTTCTTGCCCCCCCCCCCCCCCCCATTTAGGAATATTATATATATATATATATATATATATATATATATATATATATATATATATTATAATTTTTTTTTACTTTTAAGTAGATATGTGTGTTTTCCTATGTAGTCAGCAGTTGGAGCGCTTGGCCAGTTTTCACAGGTTTACAAGCACCAAGATTGTACAGAGCTTAGTAGCTGAAGCTAAAATGACACATACAAGTGAATACAGCAGATTAGTGACCCCCTACCCCTTATACTACATGGTTCTGCCCCTAATTCCAATGAGGGACAGCATGTCTGCAAGAAAGTGGCTACTGCTGTGCTCTCTCTTTGGAGAACTAAATAGTGCACTGAGAATTATGTGTCATGGGTGCTTCCTAGTAATAAATAAAAAAACTGTGAAAAAGAACTGTGAATAGCTAAATTTCGTACCTTTATTAAATGTAACCATATTGCTACACTTAGAGGCGCCTCTCTTCTCTTTTATATTCAATTGTGACGGGGCGCTACTTGTATATCAAGACATCGCTTGTATATCAAGTCAAACTTCTTAAAAAACATTTTGCTAGTCTTGCAAAACACTCTCAAACCAAGGCTTTATTGTACATATTTTTGTCTGTCATCCACAGTTCTCATAGGAATTAAGAAGCAATCTCCCCAATAAGAACACATAAATATAAAAAATGTGTGACAGAGGCTCTGCTTCTTTGCTACTCTAACCAAAACAACGTTTCTGGCTGGAGTTGGGCTTTAAATGTTTAATTGCAAAATTAACACTTTTGTGTTCTAATTTTGGATAATGTGGGTAAGGATTACAAGTCAGCTTTGTTAGTGTGATTTCCCCTCACTTTCTATTCTGGGGACAAAAAAAAAAGGATTTTTACAGTGCGTACAAAAAAAATCCTTTTATTGAATATTATTAGGGACACTGGATGTGTTAAACCTTTGAGTTATACTGCAGCATACAGGAGTACTGGACACACTGCCAAAAATCTGTAAGCCAACCCAGCATATACCCTCCTACCAACACACCAAAGGAAGCCCATAGATGGAACAGTTTTTTCATTAAACCAGTAGGTTGAACTAAAACAAAACTGGCCCGATTCCCCCATCCACACATACAAGGTGGATGGGGAAATCCTGCCCACTGAACCGACAGTAGGGGGACTAGCCTGCCGCCACAATATACCGATCAGCGCTGCAAGCTATAGCCTATGACATGGATTGAGCGGGGCAAATCTTACAGGGCTGGTGTGTAGAGATAAAAGACTTTTTAAAAAGTATATAATTATATATATATATATATATATATATATATATATATATATATATATATATATATAAAAAAAAATATTGATCTCAACTTGTAAGGCTTAGTCTTTAAGTGGTTAAACTGCCCTCATTTACAGAATGTCATTCATTTGATCTAAAAGAACCTAATGATACAAGGTTTCTTTTTATCTCAGCACTGAGCAATGTTGCGATAAACTTTTCTGGCTGCATTTGTTTTCTAACAGCTGAGCAGAGAACGGCTCTGCACTGAATCGTGGAAATGGCAGATTAAGATTGTGGGGGGGGGGGGTTGAATTGAGATTGCAATTTTTTTTTATGATAATTCTTGCAACTTTACAGTGCAGTGCAACAAAATTCAATATACATATATACATGCATATAAATTCTGAGGAAGCCCAATTATCGGGTGCTACACCTCTAGGAAGGAGGAGTCGATCCCATGAAGTCACACCGCCACATCCATTGTCAGATAGTGGTGAGCTGGCTGATGTGTACTGCAAAGTGATTTTTGTGTTTTACGCTGTAATTCTGAGGGTCTCTACCTGAGGGTGTGTGATTAGATCCTCCCTCACTGGGAGAGGAAAATCGGGGGAACCAAGGCCAGCCTTTTTAGGGCGGCAAACCAGGCCCTTCTCAGCCAAAATTGAGCGATCAGAATGACATCCGTCTTCTCGTTCTGAAATTTCTGGAGAACCTCGGTGATTAGTCTTACTGGGGGAAAGGCATAGCACAGGCTGAAGTACAGTGCATTGGCGAAGGCATCCATCTCCCTGGCTCGATCCAACGGATGCAGTGAGAAGAATTGGGCGACCACCCTGTTGCTTTCTGAAGCAAAAACGGATCCACCTCCAGCCAGCATCAGTTCCTCACAATCTGCTCAAACACTCCCTGGTTGAGCGACCACCGATGTCTTACTCGTTGGCGGCTGAGAAAGTCCACCAGAGAGTTCTGTGTCCCTTAAGTTGACTGCTGTCAATGAAGCCAGGTTTAATTTGGCCCAATCGAAAATTTTGCCTGCTATCAACTGCAGGGCAGGGCTCCTGGTCCCCCCGTTTATGTATGTAACTACAGTGGCATTGTCTGTTTCTACTTGTAAGTGCTGCCCCCTTATCCTTTGCTGGAAGCACTCTAAAGCCCTTAGTAAGTAGCTCCCAGTGCATGCAGTTGTTGTTGCGGTCCCCACCAATGATCAGGGTTCCTGCTCTCTCTCAGCTTTAGGCATCGGTAGGACACGCAGCCCTCTCCTCCCTGACTGGATGGAGGGGTGCGCAGGCTAGGAGAAAGTACACCAGGGGCTCCTCCAGGATATTCCAGAGACATGGAGCGCCCTAAGCTTCCTACGTGCACCCTTCCCGTCTGGCAGGAAACACAAAAAACTGAAGGTGAAGGCCCGGAGAACCACCTTAACTAGTTGCTGACCGCCGGCCGTCAAATGACGGCCAGGCGGCGCAGCTATTGTGGCGGGAGGCCGTCATATGACGGCCTCCCGTTTAAACAGGGATGCGCGCGATCGTGCGCGCGCATCCCTGTTTCTTCGGTGGCGGCGTGTCACGGAGACACCGCTCGCCACCGAAGGGGGTGAACAGCCATTCGTTATGGCTGTTTACCACGTGATCGGCCGTGATGAAGTCACGGCCGATCACAGATGGTCACACCCCCTACGTGCACGGCGCATGCGCGCGATCGCGAGCGCGCTGCGCATGCACGTCGGTGGCGGCGTGTTCCCCGGGAACACTGCTCGTCACCGACACTGGTAAACAGCCATTGGCTGGCTGTTTACCCATGTGATCGGCTGTGATCCTTTCACAGCCGATCACTAAAATGTAAACAAACCGCGGTAACGGGATGTTACCGGGTTCTCCTCCTCACACACCGATCGTGTGTGAGGAGGAGATTGCGGTAACATCTCGTTACCGCATACAGTGTACACCAAACATACTGATTGCCCCCCCCCCAATAAAGAGGACCTGTCACCACCCCTCATAGTACCTGTCAATCACAGTCCATCAGAGTACCTGTCCCAGCCCATCAGAGTACCCGAGTACCTGTCCCAGCCCATCAGAGTACCCGAGTACCTGTCCCAGCCCATCAGAGTACCCGAGTACCTGTCCCAGCCCATCAGAGTACCCGAGTACCTGTCCCAGCCCATCAGAGTACCCGAGTACCTGTCCCAGCCCATCAGAGTACCCGAGTACCTGTCCCAGCCCATCAGAGTACCCGAGTACCTGTCCCAGCCCATCAGAGTACCCGAGTACCTGTCCCAGCCCATCAGAGTACCCGAGTACCTGTCCCAGCCCATCAGAGTACCCGAGTACCTGTCCCAGCCCATCAGAGTACCCGAGTACCTGTCCCAGCCCATCAGAGTACCCGAGTACCTGTCCCAGCCCATCAGAGTACCCGAGTACCTGTCCCAGCCCATCAGAGTACCCGAGTACCTGTCCCAGCCCATCAGAGTACCCGAGTACCTGTCCCAGCCCATCAGAGTACCCGAGTACCTGTCCCAGCCCATCAGAGTACCCGAGTACCTGTCCCAGCCCATCAGAGTACCCGAGTACCTGTCCCAGCCCATCAGAGTACCCGAGTACCTGTCACCAGGCCATCAGAGTACCCGAGTACCTGTCACCAGGCCATCAGAGTACCCGAGTACCTGTCACCAGGCCATCAGAGTACCCGAGTACCTGTCACCAGGCCATCAGAGTACCCGAGTACCTGTCACCAGGCCATCAGAGTACCCGAGTACCTGTCACCAGGCCATCAGAGTACCCGAGTACCTGTCACCAGGCCATCAGAGTACCCGAGTACCTGTCACCAGGCCATCAGAGTACCCGAGTACCTGTCACCAGGCCATCAGAGTACCCGAGTACCTGTCACCAGGCCATCAGAGTACCCGAGTACCTGTCACCAGGCCATCAGAGTACCCGAGTACCTGTCACCAGGCCATCAGAGTACCCGAGTACCTGTTCCAGTCCATCTGAGTACCCGAGTACCTGTCACAGTCCACCTGAGTACCCGAGTACCTATTTGCAGCCCATGTCTCATAGAATATACGTTGGGGTGTTTACTTTCCAAAATGGGGTCATTTTGTGGGTAATTTCACTGTCCTGGTGGTCCAGGACCTTCAAAAGTGTGATGGGTAGGAATGAAATAAGATGTGTCATTTATGCTCCTAGAACGCCTGAACGTACTACTTCAATGTTTGGCCCATCTATGTGGCCAGGCTGTGTAAAAGTCCTACACATGTGGTATCGCCATACTCGGGAGGAGTAGCAGAATGTATTTTGGGGTGTAATTTTTGCTATATACATGTTATGTGTTAGAAATATCTTATAAATTGACAATTTTGTGTAAAAAAAAAAATGCGTTTTAATTTTTTTCCACATATTCCAAAAACTTCTGGAAAAAAATGAACCGTTCAAAAGACTCATTATGCCTCACAGATTATACGTTGGGGTGTTAGCTTTCCAAAATGGGGTGATTTTATGGGAAATTCCATTGTCCTGGTACTCCAGGGCCTTCAAAAGTGTAATAGGTGGTTGAGAAATGAGATGCGTCATTTTTGCTCGTAGAACGTCTGAAGGTACTACATCGATGTTGGTGCTCTGTATGTGGCCAGGCTGTGTAAAAGTCTCACACATGTGGTATCGCCGTACTCGGGAAGAGTAGCAGAATGTATTTTGGGGGGTGATTTGTTGTATACATATGCTGTGTGTGAGAAATAACCTGATAATATGACAATTTAGTAAAAAAAAATAAAAAATCTTCATTTTGCAAAGAATTGTGGGAAAAAATGACAACTTAAAAAAACTCACCATGCTACTTACTTAATACCTTGGGATGTCTACTTTGTAAAAAGGGGTCATTTGGGGGGTATTTGTACTTTCCTGACTAGTTAGTCTCAAGAAATGAGATACACCTGATGTACTGAAGGCCTCATCAGAAGTGATCAATTTTCAGTGATTGGCACCATAGTTTGTAGACTCTATAACTTTCACAAAGACCAAATAATATATACTAATGTGGGTTATTTTTACCAAAGATATGTAGCAGTATAAATTTTGGCCAAAATTTATGAAGAAAAATTACTAATTAGCAAAAATTTATGACAGAAACGAAGAAAAAGGCATTTTTTTCACAAAATTTACGTTTTATTTTATTTATAGCACAAAAAATAAAAAACCCACTAGTGATTAAATACCACTAAAAGAAAGCTCTATTTGTGTGGAAAAAAGGACGCAAGTTTCATATGGATACTGTGTTGGATGACTGAGTAATTGTCATTCAAAGTGTGAGAGCGCTGAAAGCTGAAAATTGGTCTGGTCAGGAAGGGGGTGTAACTGCACTGTACTGAGGTGGTTAAAGGAATTTGGGTGTAATGTTTCCTGTCCCGGAGGGAGGAGCCCTATGTCTCAGAGGCTGTCCTGGAAGATGAAAGGAGAAAGTTTGAAGCGAGCAGGTTTTTTACCCCCGGTGTGAAGGAGCACAAATCACTGGAGTAGAGAGACAGAGAATCACTGACTTTGTAGGGAGCACTGGATTTTATTTAGCTGTAATCTTTCTCACACTTAAAAAGGGATAGTTCACATTACCGCAAAACTGCCTATGCAGATAAGGGGCATCTGTAGATAAAAAGAAACCGTGTAACGCTGACTAAAGCTGAAGAGCTTGCTATAGGCCATTTACATACCTTATGAAACCTGACTGCAATGTTCCTAGGATGTTGCCAAGTGAGGCCTAGTCATTACTGCTCACCACCACCATCATAGGAGTGAGCTCTCAAATGCAAATCTCAGAGCTACGGCATCAGGGAAGAGAAAGTGTGTGTGTGTGTGTGTGGGTTGAATCAGAGAGAGAGCTCACTCCTGTGGAGGTGAGCAGTGACGACTAGGCCTCACTTAGCAACTTCCTGGGTGTACTTAGCAACACCCTGACAGTATTTCAGTCAGGCTTCACAAGGTATGTAAATAGCCTACACCTATAGCAAGGGTATTATTCATCTTTAGTCAGAGCAGCACAGTTTGTTTTAATCTACAAACATCCCTTACCTGCATAGGCAGTTTTTTTGTAAAGGTGAACTATCCTTTTAAAGGATTCATTTATAGAAAGTCACAGAGGACTTTGGAACAGCACTATTTGACTTTCAAAATTATTATACTGTATTTGCATGTATATTGAATTATGTTGCGCTGCACTGGTTTAATTTTTAAATTTTCAGAAAAGTGTTGTGAAATCACTATAGAGTGTACAGCTAGCAACTTTTTTGATACATCGTTGATTTTATTATAGATTTTAAGAGAATGATCGCAAAACACAAAAGTGAGACCTGTGTCCCTCAATGGACTCCCAATAAAATAATTTTATGGTAATTATAAAAAATCAATTTTCTGTTTCATATCCATTGAGAGACACAGGAAGTCTTAAAACTTTGGGACATCCAAAAACAGTCTGAGTTAAGCAACATAGAAAAGAATAATGAAAACAACAGAACTGGGAGTCTGCCTGTAGCTCAAAAAAAAACAAATGAAGGACCTTATGCCTGAAGATCTCATCAGATGTGGCCAAAAGATCCACCTGGTAGAACTTAGAGAACGTGTGAACAGAAGACTGGGTGGCAGCCTTGCAAATCTGGGGAAACCATAGCCTGATGTTGAAAATTCCAAGGGGGCCCCCACAGATCTAGTAGAATGGTCTCAATTATTTGGTGCACAAGTGTGAATAACGGTTTGCCTTTAATGAGGTTGATGAACAAAACGTCAAGCATGCTAGAGCTTGTGTTTTTTTTTAAACCGTAAAACATATTACAAAAGGAGTTAGACTTTGCTGGTTTTATTTGCTTTTGTTTTAAACTCTGCAACTGTGTATCAAGTTCCTGCCCAGTATACTGCAGGATGAGCTCCTGTAGCTGCTTCCCATTCACATGCAATCCAATGTAATTGCATGTAATTTTTAGCAGCTGGTTTCCCAAAAGCCACAACAGTGGCATTGGCATTGCCGCTTGTAACCTTTATTATAAGAACAACATGTGACAGAATAGCAACAGGTGCATATCAGGGGACTGCAGTGTGATTTTGGCTTAAGCTAGGAGTGAGCAGTGCTGGAGATGGCAGCGGGGGGCACCTCACAGTAGATTGGGAACGTTCTCCATCTGGACTGCACAGAGTGAGGCTTGAAAGGCATTAAAGCCAAAACCATGGAGAGAGTGTGACAGTTGCGGATGTTCATACTGTGCGTTGTCCAATTATCCATGCATTACCCTTGTCGAATTATTAGTGGGACATTAAAAAACTGCAATTACACTTGGATCCCCGTCTTATCACATGGGGGAAGGCTATCTGGGCATTGTAGTCCACCTACCTCTAGACTACTAGTTCAGCTACACAGAGAATTGAAGTGTAACTTTACTTCTGGTGGAAGACAGACTGAGAATTGTGTCAGTGTCCAGCAAAAAAGAAAGAAGTTAGAAATTTAGTTTGAACTTTGTGGATATGATTCGGATACATTCTTGCAAAAGTGAAAATGATTGTGTAACAAGTATTTTATTGTGGAATTCTGTGATCCAAAAAAACATACTACATAAAGGTAGATGTGGGAGTCACATTTGGGATTTAGTAGCGCTTCATATAAAAGCATTTTTAAATATGGTCTGGTAGAGCCACCAGGTGGAAGGTGGTGGAAAGACGATCTGGTGACCCTTATAGGGACCATCCAGAATGACAGCTGAAGGAAGCAGTGACAGATTCTCACTCAACCATCTTAAGATGACTAGAGCTAAGCAGAGGGACAGAAGAATGATGCAAATTGAGGTTAAAAGCAGAAACTTTCTTATGTAGCAAGGAAAGTCTGGGCCTTACCACCACCTTGTCCAAGACCAGAAAGGGTTCTTTACAGGACAAGGACATTAGCTCAATCTTGTAAGAGTGGATTGTCTGTGATGGATTGAAAGGGTGGGTTTTGAAGTGCAGAGAACCAGATTCAGATCTCAGAGTAATGGAGTGTGAACAGAGGGAGCCAATTGAGACACTCTGAATATGGGTCCTAACAAAATTAATGAAAAGCCAACAGTCTTTGAAACTAAATTTAGCAAGAACCCTGAATAGTGCTGACTTTGCTACAGCTGGTCAAGACTCAGCTGTAGGAAGGAAATGTTTGTCCCACTAAGAATCTCTAATGCCGCGTACACACGATCGAACTGTATGACGTACTTAGTCCGTCATACAATCCGGCGGACTTTCTACCGAACGGACTTGGCCACACACGGATACACAAACAGTCCGACGAAAGCTTGACGTACAGCACGTACGACGGGACTAGAAATAGGAAGTCCAAGACACAGCAAAGCACCCTTTGGGCTCCTTCTGCTGACTTTGCGTTAGTGGAAGTTTGGTTAGAGACGATTCACGCTTTTCAGACTTCAGCTTAATTCGTCCGTTATTTTTATTTTTTTATTTATTCTCGAATTGGAATATTAATCATAAGATGAGGATGAATAAAGACATTTGTGATAACTCTGTGTGAATATAAGCAGCAAAGCAACTTCACTTTTCTCGCATTATGAAGAAGAAAAGAATGTGCTATATTAAAAGATCACAAAATTAGCAGCATGACGAATATGCTAGCTTCAATACGAACACTAGTTTTACAAGTCAGAACGCTTCCGCCCTGTAAATCCTTTCTGGGCATGCGCCATTCTCAGTCCGTCGGACTAGCATACTGACGAACGTATTGTCCGCTGAAACCAAAGTACGACGGGAAGATTGGTGTGCAAACCGGCCTTCTTAGTACTCTGGACTTCACGCTGAAAAAGTCCGCTGAAGCCCACAAGCGATCGGATTGTCCGTTGAAATGCGTTTCAACGGACTAAGTACGTCATACAATTCGATCGTGTGTATGCGGCATAAGGGTGGAAGCCTCAAACCAAGTGAAGTATGACTTCTGTGATGGGAATCACTTTGGGCGGGGGGCTGGTGGAACCAAGAATACATTGGAGAGGTTGGGAAAGCCTTGTTTCAGCTCCCATGCACCTCCTATGTCTAAGTCACCCTGTGTCTATTAGGGGCACATGGTAAACAAGAAAATAATGGACATTAAGAATGTGGCTTGGAATACTTAAAATGGGCCATTAATATTTATCCACAATATCTCCCAGGAAATATACAAAGACTATTCCTGGTTTGTTTTATTCTGAACTATACATGTGAATTGAAAGAGATTGTCACCTTGGCCTCTGGAGCCTGACAGTCTGCTACTGGGGACTCCTGCTATAGTTAGTCTGTTGCCTACTAGGCTGAAGAGGAGGATATCACTGTTTGTATTAGTAATTGTAATTAGGTCTTCTGCTATTGTTTGAAGGTTTGCTGTGTTTATGCTTATGATAATGTGTATTTTCTGCAGTTAGCTTGAAGTCGGCAAGGCTGGTCTACAATGCGACATCTGAATCATCCAGGTGGATGGGATTAGCCATGGGTCAAGCCCTACCTCGTTAAAGCTAAACCATTGTGTGATGTTTTGGTTAAATATTTGGGTTACTGTGTATGTGGGGACTGACACTTACTTGACCAACAAATCATTCCATGTTCCTACAATTTAGTATTGTAT
This sequence comes from Lithobates pipiens, assembly GCF_037356315.1. Classification (NCBI taxonomy): domain Eukaryota; kingdom Metazoa; phylum Chordata; class Amphibia; order Anura; family Ranidae; genus Lithobates; species Lithobates pipiens. The sequence goes on along the minus strand of NW_027507903.1, from coordinate 514,480,652 downwards.
GTTTGGCTGGAATATCTGATATCTGAAGGTCCAGACTGGAGGAAGGAGTGTACTGACGGAAGCACTCAAGTGGAGTGCGATGGGGTTCCATGTCATTGCCTTCCATGTACAATGACAGACTTTGCAAGAAGTAGATTTCCTGGGTTTTAACATTGTTGGAATAACCAATTCTGAAATGCCCTGTTCTCTCAGAGCCTAGGCTTCAAAACAGCCATGCAACTCAGCAACTGTGAAGGAGGATGGTAAATTAGCCCTTGAGTTAGAAACTCGGGACAATCTGGAAAAGCCCACAGAGTGTCTAAAGTCTTATCACATCACCCTGGGCCAATTTGAAGCTATGAAGATCACTGGAGTGTCCATTATCTTGATTCTGTGAAGCAGACAGACATGGAAGAAGATTCAAGGGAGGTATAGTATAGATCAAAATTTTCCGACCACACAGAGAAAGAGCATCCACCGATTCTATAGAGGATCCCTGTACCTGGAGACGAACCAATCCAATTCTTTAAACCTGGGAGGCCAGGAGCTCCACATCTGGCATTCCCCACTTGTGGCACAGGTTGTGGAACAACTCTGGGTGTAGGGTCTACTCCTGACAACATTCATTTATCCAATGACACCAAAATGTATGGGGTCTGGACTTAAACTGGGCAAATGGGACTGCCTCGACGAAGGCCATCATCAGACCTAGGACCAATGCCGTCGTCAGGAGGGGCTGACAGTTGCTAAAGTCCCGAGTGGGTCCCCAAAAAGCCCCAGGGTCTCAGGTGGGCACTGTTCTATTATTAGCCCCGAGCGCCGCCGGCAAGTGGGGACTGATCTGACCCCCAAGCGCGGCAGAGTCACATATCAGGTCCCACCTTCTGGAGCCTGCAGTGCCTATGTTGGACGTCCCGCTGGTCCAATGGCGGGACCGCGGGACGCGTTACGTCCATTATAGGCGCTGCAAGCTCCAGAAGGCAGGAATTACAATGCGGCCGCTGCACCACATCAATCCCCGCTCAGCTCTCCTCCTCTCCTCTGGCTGCCTTGCATACCATGGCTGAGCTGCTGCTGCAGACATGAAGTCTTTCTCCTGGTCAGGTAGGTCAGTGTGTGCATGTCAGGTAGGGTAGGTGAGTGTGTCATGCAGGTGAGCTTAGTGCTCAGCATCGATGGGCACCGGTAAGCCAGGCAACAACCAGCAAGTGAGTTAACCCCACCACCCAGCCAAAATACCCTGCTCCAAAGGTAACTGCAATCACTGTAGGCAGACAGCTGGAGCAACCCAAAAACCTGATTTTCACATGGCTCTTTGCAATGGAGGATCATTACCAGAGAGATGCTGCTTCAATGCTTAAAAGGTAGAAAATAGTGCAGAGCATATGTAGCACTCTACCCAGCTGATGACGTCAGTGCTCAGTTCATCAGCATGAACCCCTTCTGTGATAGTAGAGTCCTGGAGAGTTCTCTGCAATTAACGTGTTACCAGAGCGGGGGTCTGGAAAGCTGGTAATGTGGGACACAGTGCCCAAAAGATCACTCCCAGGCTAGCCCCTAAACAAAGTCTAGCAGCGGCACTCAAAGTCAAGCTGAGAATAAGCTACACCAGTTGGCTGCAATTGCAGAGACCAGCTCCAACAGTGATGTAGAGAACCCATGACTGAAGTGAAAGAGAAATGAAGTGCCAACATAAAAAAAAAATAATAATAGGCTAAAGCATAAGTACAACTTAAAAAATAAAAAATTATATCAGATGCAATTGCAACCACGACAGTGGTGTTACATGTTGCACCCTAAATACAGGCGTAACATGTAACATGGATCTAGAGGTGGAGTTAGCCTTTTATCTTAACAGATCAAAAAAGTAATCCATCTTCCAAAAAAATTGAGGCATGCTGGTAGGAGTGGTTATCCTGGGCTGGCCTATAGTTCTTTTGTTTGTCAGTGTCCAATTCTCCTGTAGGCAGCAGTGAAAACTGAAGGTTTAACACTTGTATCCCTCATGGAAGAGAACGTTTTGGCTGTGCATTCACTATAAAATTAGACTGAACCAAAATCATTAAAAACTTTCACCTTTGAGAAAATGCATAGTTTGGGCATGGAGATCCGAAATTATTTAGAGGGTACACAGGCATATGAAGCCTTAATGGTCTATGTCAGATGTAACAACCGACAGCTGATCTTCTCCAAACATCTCATATTACTGCCAATGACCTGAACTTAGCATAGGACTGGTGGGCTTATGTGCACATACCTCCATTGCTTATATCTCGTAGGGGCCACAGTATGGTGAAAGCCAACTGCTGGGGGATGTAGTAGAAAGGCGCTGTCACAAATGATGGCTCATCTGAATGCTGAATTCTAGACCCAAACTCGTCCATGATGTACCAGACTGGAACTTTCTCTTCTGCAGACTGAAGATTGAATATATGTGAATGTAATAAAAAAAAAAAAAAAAAAAAAAATATATAATAATAATAATAATAATAATAATAATAATATTATATATATATATATATATATATATATATATATATATATATATATATATATATATATATATATATAATAATAATAATAAATAAAAACACTGAAACCACAAAATCCACAATCCTGAGCACAAATAAAAGCTACTTAGGGAATGAAAACTATAAACTTTTTTTTTTAGTTTTGTATCAAATATGCTCATATTTTGTATCCGCATGGTTTTTTTGTATTTTGTGTCGTGTCCTTTTGGGGAGATTTTTCTTCACTTGCTGTCCAGAGACATAAAACCTGAACAGGCTTTAATTTTAGATTTCCCACCATTTTCTGTAACAGACACAAGGGTCAGCAAGAAAAAAAAATGGGAAGTCTCCCCAGCAGGAACACAGAAGGCATTAAAAACCTGCATACAAAATTGCCAGCACACCAGGTTCCAGTATAAGGATCAGCAAATGTTCTTACATAACTTAAAGTGGTTGCAAAGTCAGTGAGCACATTTACTAGCATCCCCTGTTTAATAAGCTATACATCACAGTGTTCATGTTTTTTTTAATTATGAAGCTAAATATCTTATTTCACAGTGTCGCTGTGCGGTCATATGATCCACGATCTAAGGATTATAGCAAAAGAGGCCAAGACGTCAGCCAGGAGGTCACGTGATTGCACAGCGGTGCTGTGAAATAAGGTATTTTGTTCATAATTTAAAATAAATAAATAAAAAACAAAACAAAAAAACACACACAAACACTATATTGTTTAGCTTGTTATAACAGGGGATGCCAGCAATTGTCCTCACTATCTTTACAGCCACACAAAATAGCAGCAGGAAGGGAGGGATGGGGAGGAGATCAGCTCAGACACACACACTAGGAACTTTTTTTTTAGGGTTACAACCACTTTAAGTAAAATCCTCATAGTGAAACCTTGTGTGCTGCCAATTCTTTTGTATACAGTCTAGCACCGTGCAACGCACTTAGCTTTCTCGTGCCATAACTGCATCTGTTTCTATGGTGCGTGGCAGTGCGCACCTCTGCGTTTTACCTTGAGTGTTGTGGCCGCGCCCTATCTGCATGGCTTCTGAATTCTAATAGCAGTGTTTGCTGCAACCAATCACAGAGGCCTTTCTCCCTGACATGGCTACAACCATTACGATCAGCCTCCTCCCTTTTCCCATCTCGTTTGAACTTGGCGCAGCTTCAGACTTTAAGAAGTACTGCTATCTATCCTGGGTTTTTTTGGTCTGCTGCCTGCTTCACCGCTGGATTTTTCCTGGTTATTCGTGTCTTCTGCCCTGATCTCTGATTTGTATCCTGGTTATCTATTCCACTACACTTTTACACACAGTTCACTCATTTACGTCAGACTTACTTCCTGGTGTCTTCCTTAAAGTGGTTCTAAAGGCTGAAGTTTTTTTTGACCTTTATGCATTCTATGCATGAACGTAAAAAACTTTCAGTATGCAGCTTCCCCCACAGCCCGATCTTGATCCAGCAGTGTGCACGAGAGCAGCTGTTCTCCCAAGTCTCTCGCTCCTTATTGGCTGCGATGCAACAGCAGGAGCCATTGGCTTCCACTGGTATCCATTCCAATCGATAGCAGGGGTGGGTGCTCTGTGTGGTGATGGGCGTGGCCAATGGCTACCAGTGTGTTGCTCTGTCCCAGGGCTCAAGTGAGCATCGAGTAGAGGCAGGAGTGCGGCGGCGTACGTATGGTCACCTGTTAAGTGTTCCTGCCCCGAGGCGGGGCGACCTCCCCGGTTATTGGGAAGGGATTCCCACACTTCCCTCACTCCTCCCTTTCAGTAAACAGTGAGAAACAGCCTGGGAAGTGAAGACAGACTGGAGGGGGAGCGGAGCGCCCATGAACATGCTGCTCTGTGTGTGTGTGTGTGTGTGTGTGTGTGTGTGTGTGTGTGTGTGTGTGTGTGTGTGTGTGTGTGTGTGTGTGTGTGTGTGTGTGTGTGTGTGGAGCTGAGGCGGCCGGCCGTGCTAGTGTGCTGTCACTGCACACCCTCCGCATGCTGGACTACGGAGAATGAGGCACTGACAAGCTCCCGGCGGAAAGTAGGGAAACCAGCAGTCCAGGCTGCGCCCTAGGCGGTTGCCTAGTCCGCCTAGTGGTAGCACCGGCCCTGCTAAAAACAAATGTAACTGATAAGAGTACAACACAAGCAGACAGCACAGTAATTCAGCTGACAATTTCTATCAGAAGCAACAGGGGTTTTTTGTTTTATTTTACAAAATTATTTTAATTATTTTTTTATTTTATTTTTTTAAACATACAAACTGGTCCAAAAAAAAAAATAAAAAAAAAGGAAGGAGGAGCACATAGTTAGATTTACATACTCCTCAACATGACAATATGGAAAAGAAACATGACACCTGATACAGTACATCTCCCTGATCCATTATTTGTATACCTCTCCCCCAAACACAGTTGGGGCAAGTCAGATAGAGAAGTACAAATATAATTAAAAACAGGGCTTGACAAATTTGCTTGGAATCTAGGAGCCAGCTGAAAAAGTTAGGAGCCAGTTATTTAAATCATCTGCCCATCGTGCAGAACTGCATGTCTGGTTCATCGGACAATAAGAATTGCTCATACCTGATGCGAAGAGAAAGACAATATTTAAAAATGGGCAGCATTGGCAGGTGGCACTGGATTTGCACTGGCAGGTGGCACTGCTTGGCACTGGCAGGTGGCACTAACTGGTAGGCGGCAATAATTGGCATTGGCAGGTGGCAATAACTGCCATTGGCAGGTGGCACTGGAAGGTGGCATTGGATGGCACGTGGCATTGACAGATGGCATTGGCTGGCACTGATTGGCAGTGGCAGGTGGCACTGCTTGGCACTGGCAGGTAGCACTAACTGGCAGGTGGCACTGGATTGCACTGGCAATGGGTGGCACAGATTGACAAGTGGCACTAACTGGCACTGGCAGATGACACTAACTGGCAGATAGCACTAACTGGCACTGGCAGATAGCACTGGCAGGTGGCACTAGCTGGCATTGGCAGGTGGCAATGGGTGGCACAGGATTGCACTGGCAGGTGGCACTGGTTGGCAATGGCAGATGACACTAACTGGCACTGGCAGGTGGCACTAGATTGCACTGGCAGGTGGCACTGCATGGCACTGATTGGCACGTGGCACTAACTGGCACTGACAGGTAGCACTGCTTGGCAGGTGGCACTAACTGGCAGGTGGCACTAACTGGCAGGTGGCAGGTGGCACTGGATGGCAGGTGGCACTGACAGATGGCATTGGCAGGTGGCACTGGATTGCACTGGCAGGTAGCAATGGTTGGCACGTGGCACTGGCACAGGCTGGCACTGATTGGCAAGTGGCACAGGATTGCACTGGTTGGCACTGGCAGGTGGCACTGGTTGGCACTAACTGGCATTGGCAGGTGGCACTGGCAGGTGGCACTGGATGGCACTGGCAGGTGGCACTGGATTGCACTGGCAGGTGGCACTGGCACAGGTTGGAACTGATTAACAAGTGGCACTGGATTGCACTGGTTGGCACTGGCAGGTGGCACTGGTTGGCAATGGCAGGTGGCACTAACTGGCACTGATTGGCAAGTGGCACTAGATTGCACTGGTTGGCAAGTGGCAGATGGCACTAACTGGCATTGGCAGGTGGCACTAGATGGCACTGGCAGGTTTCACAGCCTATAGTGCAACTGTGAAACTGAATGCTCCCTGCAGTGCTGCACTGTGTGAAACTGTATGGCGAGAGAGAGGAGCTGACACATCCAGCGTGATGTCAGAGATGGGCGGGACCGGCAGCTACCCAGCCAATGATTGGGCTGCTTAAGAAAGGGGAAGGGCGGCATATACGTATCGGCCCGCCCAGATCTCATCCCATTGGCTGATGTTGAAAAGCTGGGTCCCGCCCACCCACACATTCAGCCTCAATTTTGACAGCTCCTCTCTACACACAGTTTCACACACTGCGGCGCTGCTCTGCCAACAATGTGTGAAGGGAGGAAGATGTCAGCGACTATCAGACACAGAGCAACAGAGGCACCTGTCAGTGACAAAAACCCAGGCGCCAGGGCACAATTTCTAGTCGCAACGGCGACCTGGGATTTGTCGAGCCCTGATTAAAAACATGTTCACTTATCCTTCATGCATGCTACTGAACATGGATACTGCAACACTGAATTCACTCTCCTGACTTGCTTACAAATGGTATGCTACCTTTGTTTGGGTTTCTTTGTAAACTCAATAAAACTGTACCTTGGGAGAAAAAAAAAAAAAAAAAAAAAGAAGAAGGATGCGGTTGAATATTTCTCGAAGATCATTATCTATAGTGCACACTTCACACAAGGCGCAAACACTGCAATGTAATGGTAACAAAACATAATGAACCAAAATCCATTCTTTCTTCAGAGACATCAAGGACACAAAAAACTAGTGTGGGTCTCTTACCCCTTGTGAAAGCTGATATGTCTGGTTATACTTCCACATTTCTGTAAGGACATCTTCCACCACCCCTTCATCTGGGACCTCTCCATGGAACTCCATCCCCATCAGGTTGGCCATACGGTGCAGAAGGCCAGGAACCTCCATTAGTTGTCGCCGAGCATGCTCTACGCGGTAGGTCCATGCATGGTCAATGAGGAAAATGCTGAAATGTCATAAACATGTATTAAGACCAATATTCCACACAAGTAGAAGTAAAAATGCACACGATTTTGCAAGAAACAAAATAAAATAAAAGTACATTTATTAGATGCATAAACTGTAGCCTGCAATGCATTGCACCTGTGAACGGTGGATCATGCAGACACTCAGTACAGCCGTCTGCCTGTACCAGTGCCCTCCTGGACAGAGCTTTCCCATGCATTGACATCCTAGGACACACAATTGAGGGAATTGGAAATTTCTGGATACTGTTT